>NC_092250.1:13448099-13690599 GCF_036320965.1 Panulirus ornatus
GGTCATCTAAGACAAGAGACTGGAGGACGTCTTGGAAAAGCTGGATCTATTATTCAAGGGCCATAATGTGTGGCAAAGTTTGTGACTGAGGTGTGAAACTTCAAATATGTATGAAACACCGTCGTCTGGTTAAGTGTTGACGTGTATGGGAAGGTTGGGATAATTGGAAAGTAATTAAGAAATAGAGTAATGAATAATGTTATGGGGAAGGAGTGTTCATCCGTCCATAAAGGTAAGTTTGAGGTAAACGGACCATGTTTTAAGTGTAGGTCGACAAGGATTCCCAAGAGAAACGATGAAGGTTGGCAGCTAAATGGAAGGTTGTGAACACGAAGGAGCGAGAGATTCCCAGTGAAGAGCAGTCATCCTGGGAGACGCAAAAGAGTGCAAAATTGATGAAGTGATGCAAGAGCGAAATCAGTGGAAAAGTGTCAGGATTGCATTATAGACCGCCTGCGGTGCGAAGACGACGTCGAGGGTAAAGTTTGTGTCGAGGGATGTGTGAGATCTTCGTCAAGAGGTGGGGTTCGGTAAGAGTTGCAGGTACGGAGTATGTAGGAGGTTTGGGCCTGGTGCTTATTCCTACGGGCGTGTTTTCCCCAGTAATAGTTGATGGTTATTTCATTAGAAGTCCTCTGTGTGTGTGTGTGTGTGTGTGTGTGTGTGTGTGTGTGTGTGTGTAGGCGGTCGAGTATGACCTCGAGGAGTGATTTCACCCTTTTCCTACCATGTACTGAACGCCTAATGGCGATAAGTTTGTTCTTATATCATCTTAACCTCATCGGGGGCCATCGCCTCTTGGGCAGAAGAGAGTGACTGCGGTCTGTGAGGAGAAATACCTCACTCCTTCCCTTGAGGCTGTGAATGAAGTAGATACTGGCTGGCGAAGGTGCCATGACGAGGCGATACTAACTTTACAAAGGAGCCAAAGAACTGATGATTGCTCAATACAAAGAGAATGCAACAGCTGACGTTAACTGTCATTTGGGACAAAATGTATTGGGCATGGTCCCGGGTAGACTGTGGTCCACTGCAAACCCGTGGGCTCTCTGATCTTTAAATATTCATCATTGAAGAGGATAGTCTGTTTTCCCCTCCCCCCCTTTTGTATTTCAAAGGTAAATTCAATGTTAGAAGGTTTCAGAGCCAACTGAAAATAGAGAGTGAGAGAGAGAGAGAAAGAAATAAAATGATCCTTGTCCAGAGATTTGAACAGTAAAAAAGAAAAAAGGGGAAAAATCGTGTGGTTTTCACATCATTGATAAAATCTTGGCTTGGAGCCTTCTGAGCTGGCTTTAATCTGGTGTATGTTATGGGAAGGATAGATAACACCGAGAGATTCCAGTGAAAATGACAAGGGCGTTGCATGTGTTCGATAATATCCTTTGCTGTTGGGTTAGAAAAAAAAAAAAAAAATATATATATATATATATATATATATATATATATATGTGTGTATATATATATATATATATATATATATATATATATATATGTATATATATATATATATATATATATATATATATATATATATATATATATATATATATATGTATATATATATATGTATGTATATATATATATGTATATATATATATATATATATATATATATATATATATATATATATATATATATATATATATATATATATATATATACATACACACACACTGACAGCAGTCGACATTGCCGACGACTTTTGACCCTGTCAGAATATTTGAAAAGGTTATTGAAACGGATGTGGACAGAATATTCCCCCGTGTGGTATTGGTGAATATTCATTGGTGACGGAACTGACCATTTACGAATTACAGTCGACTGTGGCACTAGGAATCCATGGAAAACACTACACTGTTGTCTGTGGTTCGCAGTGAGAAGTTTTAGTGCATTGAATCACAAAACTGTTTAAGTGTTGTGATCATAATCCCCCCCTCCAACCCCCGTTTTCGTTTATAAAACAGCCCCTAAGGATTTATTCTGAATATTGTGGTTTAAATCTTGGGGTTTTTTTTTCTCTATAACCCACGCATCCGATTTTTTCTTTTCTTTTCGTTCGTACAGTTCAAATTTTCATTTTCTTATAATTTGCTCACCCCGGATGTTTTTTTCGTGTTATTACAATTTAAATCTACATTTTCTTGTCATTGTAACCTATCGTTCTTTTAGGATTTTTTTTTTTCGCGATGTTATAGTTTGAATTTCCTTTTTCATTCTGTTGGAACCTCCTCCTCCTCCTCCTTCTTCTTCTTCTTCCTCCTCTTCCTCCTCCTTCCTCCTCTTCTTCCCCGCCCCCAGGATTAATTCTTAATATTACAGTATAAATCTATTTAATTTTAATTATAATCCATTTTCTCTTGAGGATTTTTGCACTTTGTCTCCATTTTCATTTTACTATAACCCACGTCTGAGGATTTTTTCTTAATATTAGAATTTGAATGTCCATTTACTTATAACTAATCCATCTCCAGGATTTATTTCTACTGTTACAATTTGAATATCTTCATTTCATTGTAGCCCCACACCTCCTGAGGATTTTTTCTTCACATTACAAGATAAATCTCCATTTTCTTTTTATTATCACCCACCCCTATTAAGGATTTCTTTTCCTAGTATTGCTGTTTAAATCTCTGTTTTCTTTCCATGATAACCCATTTAAATCTGTTTTCTTTCCATGATAACCCATTTAAATCTCTGTTTTCTTTCCATTGTAACCCATTCCAACCCTGAAAATTTTTTCTTTCCGGTTTGCAGTACCTGAACGTCTATCTTTCTCTGTGGCTGCTGGACTTTGTGTATCTACTTATAGAAATATAATTAAGATCTGGTTTGCAAGAAAGGATGGCATATGTAATTCATTTCTCTTCAGTTTTATGAAGTCCATTTAAGATACATAACAATTGGACGTGTCTTCATTAGGCGTTTAAGGTACTGCGGGAAAATCCGTTTCGCGATCTAGTGGTGTTCTAGCCACTTGGATATATGAAGTTAAGTCCACAGTGTGGGGTTGGGTTGGCTGGTGTGGTAATACCTTCCACAGTGTGGGGTTGGGTTGACTGATGTGGTAATACCCTCCACAGTGTTGGGTAGGGTTGGCTGGTGTGGTAATACCCTCCATGGTGTGGGTTGGGTTGGCTGGTGTGGTAATACCCTCCACAGTGTGGGGTTGGGTTGGCCAGTGTGGTAATACCCTCCACAGTGTGGGGTTGGGTTGGCTGGTGTGGTAATACCCTCCACAGTGTGGGGTTGGGTTGGCTGATGTGGTAATACCTTCCACAGTGTGGGGTTGGGTTGGCTGATGTGGTAATACCCTCCACAGTGTGGGGTAGGGTTGGCTGGTGTGGTAAAACCCTCCACAGTGTGGGGTTGGGTTGGTTGGTGTGGTAAGACCTTCCACAGTGTGGGTTGGGTTGGCTGGTGTGGTAATACCTTCCACAGTGTGGGGTTGGGTTGGCCAGTGTGGTAAAACCCTCCACAGTGTGGGTTTAGGTTGGCCAGTGTGGTAATACCCTCCACAGTGTGGGGTTGGGTTGGCCAGTGTGGTAATACCTTCCACAGTGGGGGTTTGGGTTGGCTGATGTGGTAATACCTTCCACAGTGTGGGGTTGGGTTGGCTGATGTGGTAATACCCTCCACAGTGTGGGGTTGGGTTGGCTGGTTTGGTAATACCCTCCACAGTGTGGGTTTGGGTTGGCTGGTGTGGTAATACCCTCCTTCATCTCTGTGATGTCTTAAATGCAGCTGTGCATAATGCACATGGGTTATTATGTTGTGAGATGCTTACATTATATTCGGTGTTGCTTGTGTTGTAGGGGACTTTTTTTTGTAAGGTGGGTCATCACACGTTTTTTCCCTGAGCGTATTCTTGTTGCTCAGTCACTGCACATCTATGTGTTGTTAAGGACCAGGATGCTGTTGACCTGTTACCATAATGTCGTTTTAGGTTGTCAACGAGACTGTGTTGTGTTTGTAACGCCATCGTTCATATTTCGGTTGCCTTGTGTTGCCAGTGCATGTACTGGTGTTATCTTGTGTTGCCAGTGCATGTACTGATGTTGCATTGTGTTGCCAGTGCATGTATAGCTGTTATCTTGTGTTGCCAGTGCATGTACTGGTGTTATCTTGTGTTGCCAGTGCATGTAGTGATGTTATCTTGTGTTGCCAGTGCGTATACTGCTGTTATCTTGTGTTGCCAGTGCATGTACTGCTGTTATCTTGTGTTGCCAGTGCATGACATGCTGTTATCTTGTGTTACCAATGCATGTACTGATGTTGCATTGTGTTGCTTATGTATGTACTGCTGTTATCTTGTGTTGCCAGTGCATGTACTGCTGTTATGTTTTGTTATCAGTACATACACTGCTGTTATGTTTTGCTGTCATTGTATGCAGCTGGTATCTAAAGTTATCAGCATAAACTATTGTTATCTTGTGTATTCATCACTTATTTTCTGTGATCTTATGCTCTAATCTCCTTTACATTACTGTCTGATGTTGTCCAAGACTCGCGTCTTCTTGGTTTGGTTAAATCTCAAGACTTGTGCGTCAGTTTGCCTGAATCTCTCTGATTAAAGCCACCCACAGAATGGCTGAAGTCATATGTCACACAGAGACAGTCGAGGTCAGAGCCTGAATAATTCAGATGACTTCAATTATATCTTTTCTACAAGACTGTTCACCGCCAAGGGTTGGTCGATAAGAAGCGTACCTGGCTCAGGATGTGGTATATATATATATGTGTATATATATATATATATATATATATATATATATATATATATATATATATATATATATATATATATATATATATATATATCTTTTCTTTCATACCATTCGCCATTTCCCGCGTTAGAGAGGTAGCGTTAAGAACAGAGGACTGGGCCTTTGAGGGAATATCCTCACCTGGCGCTCTTCTCTGTTCCATCTTTTGGAAAATTAAGATAAAAAGAAACGAGAGGGGAGGATTTCCAGTCCCCCGTTCCTATCCCTTTTAGTCGCCTTCTACGACACGCAGGGAATACGTGGAAGTGTTCTTTCTCCCCTATACCCAGGGATGATATATATATATATATATATATATATATATATATATATATATATATATATATATATATATATATATATATATATATATATATATATATATATATATATATATATATATATATCATACAAACCTCCAACAGCCAGGATCGAACCTGGAACCCCTTATGCAAGAGGCAGGCATGCTAACCGCTACGCTAAGGGACTGTATAATAGGAAACAACTATTCGAAATACTAACTACTCGAATACCCTTCGTCTCACAATGGTGAGCAACGGGGTCTATCGTTTGTTTCCGAACAGAACACATAGCCAGCTGATAGCGTTTTACCGACCCTAACTGTACAACGCGGAGTTATATGAATACGAATAATGTGCATATGAACGCGCACCTCCATGGAACATACAAACCTCCAACAGCCATAAAGGGTCCCAGGTTCGATCCTGGCTGTTGGAGGTTTGTATGTTCTATGAAGGTGCGCGTTCATATACACTTTATTCGTATATATATATTTATTTTTATTTATTATACTTTGTCGCTGTCTCCCGCGTTTGCGAGGTAGCGCAAGGAAACAGACGAAAGAAATGGCCCCCCCCCCCCCCCCCCCCCATACACATGTATATACATACGTCCACACACGCAAATATACATACCTACACAGCTTTCCATGGTTTACCCCAGACGCTTCACATGCCTTGATTCAATCCACTGACAGCACGTCAACCCCGGTATACCACATCGCTCCAATTCACTCTATTCCTTGCCCTCCTTTCACCCTCCTGCATGTTCAGGCCCCGATCACACAAAATCTTTTTCACTCCATCTTTCCACCTCCAATTTGGTCTCCCTCTTCTCCTCGTTCCCTCCACCTCCGACACATATATCCTCTTGGTCAATCTTTCCTCACTCATTCTCTCCATGTGCCCAAACCACTTCAAAACACCCTCTTCTACTCTCTCAACCACGCTCTTTTTATTTCCACACATCTCTCTTACCCTTACATTACTTACTCGATCAAACCACCTCACACCACATATTGTCCTCAAACATCTCATTTCCAGCACATCCATCCTCCTGCGCACAACTCTATCCATAGCCCACGCCTCGCAACCATACAACATTGTTGGAACCACTATTCCTTCAAACATACCCATTTTTGCTTTCCGAGATAATGTTCTCGACTTCCACACATTCTTCAAGGCCCCCAGAATTTTCGCCCCCTCCCCCACCCTATGATCCACTTCCGCTTCCATGGTTCCATTGTGTGTTTGTGTGTGTATGTCCACTGGGAAATGAAACACTATAAGTTCCCAAGGGCATTTTCGTGTAATGATTAGTGCCTCAGTTGCCCGTGCCGTCTCAGCTAACATGAAAAAAAAAATGCGTTCCTCTCATGAATTTTGTATCTCGAGCACAGTTGACCAACTCGTTTTACTGGCATCTGAACATTGATTTTATTCGCACCAATACACAGATATTCCTCTTTTCAGTCACCCATTCGTTACGGGCGTAAATCATGTGGTGTATGATATATATTCCACACTCGTGGTGTTGGTGGGTGACGATGGTTGGCCCCGAGTTAAGCATCCTCCAAGTCTCTTTTTTGCTTCTGTTTGTCGAATCAGATATTGACGAAATAGATCGATGTACCTGTCAAAAGTAGCACAAGAGATGGGGTTGTAAATATATATCTGGTATGAATACCCAAGCGAACGATCATTACGAAGAACCTGAACAAGTGTCCATTAAATGATGTTCAAAGGGATTAAGTTAATGGGGTGCGACCCTCTTACTCGCTCGATCTATACGTTTAAAACATGCTCAAATAGGGTCTAAGTTTCATGCTTACACACACACACACACACACACACTGGGCGTGAACATACAGGAGGGTGAAAGGCGTGCAAGGAATAGAGCGAATTGGAATGATGTGGTGTACCGAGTCGATGTGCTGTCAATGGATTGAACCAGGTCATGTGAAGCGTCTGGGGTAAACCATGGAAAGTTCTGTGGGGCCCTGGATGTGGAAAGGGAGCTGTGGTTTCGGTGCATTACACATGACAGCTAGAGACTGAGTGTGAACGAATGTGGCCTTTGTTGTCTTTTCCCAGCGCTTCCTCGCGCGCGAGGGGAGGGGGGGGTCCCATTTCATGTGTAGCGGGGTGGCGACGAGAATGGATGAAGGCAGCAATATACATATATATATATATATATATATATATATATATATATATATATATATATATATATATATATATTTATATATATATATATATATATATATATATATATATATATATATATATATATATATATATATATATATATATATATCCTCTGTTCTTAACGCTACCTCGCTATCGCGGGAGGTGGCGAATAGTATGAAAGAAAAAATATATGTATACATATATATATTATCCCTGGGGATAGGGGAGAAAGAATACTTCCCACGTATTCCCTGCGTGTCGTAGAAGGCGACTAAAAGGGGAGGGAGCGGGGGGCTAGAAATCCTCCCCTCTCTTGTTTTTTAATTTTCCAAAAGAAGGAACAGAGAAGGGGGCCAGGTGAGGATATTCCCTCAAAGGCTCAGTCCTCTGTTCTTAACGCTACCTCGCTAACGCGGGAAATGGCGAATAGTTTGAAAAAAAAAAAAAAAAAAAAAATATATATATATATATATATATATATATATATATATATATTTCTGTATGTATATGTATATATACGTTGAGATGTATAGGCATATATATGTACGTGTGTGGGCGTTTATGTATATACATGTGTATGTGGGTGGGTTGGACCCTTCTTTCGTCTGTTTCTTTGCGCTACCTCGCTAACGCGGGAGAATGCGACCAAGTATAATAGATAAATAAATGAATAGATGAATATAAAGAATGAGTAGCACATACACGAGGGAAGGTTGCCACTCTCTCTGGAACACAGAACAGATAAAGATAAATCTCAGATCAAAACTTTTGATATGATTGATGATCGTATTGTGACACTTTCTGAACTGATGTGTTCCCTTTGTCTTATGATTTGTTGAAGGTTACTTTAGAAAGGAATACGAAGAGATGCAAGACGTAACAAACCACTGGGTCTTTACGAAGGTGTGTGTGTGTGTGTGTGGAGGTGACCAGAAACAGAGAGATAAGGTGTGGTAAGAGTAGGAGAGCAAGATAATGACTGAAGGAGAAGTACCTGTAAGCTCTAACATGTAGCTTTGGATTGGCAGATAATGTGAGTCGTGTACTGGTAAACTTTACCGTGTACGTTTGTAGTTCCAGATAATGTGAGTCGTGTACTGGTAAACTTTACCATGTACATTTGTAGTTCCAGATAATATTAGTCGTGGACCTGAAGCAAAGTATTGTCACGTATACTCCTTAACGTATTTACGGTTTATTGCCGCAACTCTCATTGCTCTTAGTGGTGAATTATTCCATATATCAACAGTACTCTCGAAGACAAAGTGCTGAACTTCATTCGAAGTGAAATTTGTGCCCACGAGTCTATGTTCCTTATTAAGGGTTAGATCAGACAAATGTATCGGTGTCGAGAATGCCAAAGCCTTTTTTATCATCTTGAATACCTGTATTAGATCACCTCTTAACCCTCTCTTTTTCTGTGCCAGCTAAGTTTAATGCGCCTACGTAGCTTTTATAGAATTTACCTCTTAGTCTGAGAGTAATCTTGGTACCTCACAGCTGTATTAAAGTGACCAAAAATTGTAGATAGGGGATGTACCAAGGAGTTATATAACGAGGATTAGTTTCTCGGATTTGAATTCGAACGCTCTACTCTTGAAGGCTAGAAAGTTGCTGGATAAGTTTACGACTAAACTCCTTTTATAGTTTTAGGTTACCAGATATATTACATATACCTATTTTCCCTTATTTACCTCTCTGTATCGCAACGAATCCCTAGTTCATGGTTTTATTGCTAATGTGTAAAGCTTCGGACTTGATCGGTATCAAAATGCATTTGCCAGCTGCAAGCCTCACTGTCAGAATGTTTACATCGGTTCGCAGCGTATAACCCAAGGCCACTTTTACTCCATCCTTCCACCTCTTCTTTCCGTGTCGCGTTCCTCCTCTCCCCTTCCATTTCTGACACGACGATCCTTTTAGTCGGCCATTCTTCATTCATCCTCTCCATACGTTCGAATCATTTTTCCGAATCCGGCTTCGCTGTCTCAGTCTTGCCGACCTACCTCCCTCCCACAGTGTCATGTTCATCCCTCCTCTAACCACGTAATCTTGCTCATGCATTTCATCTTCAGTGCGTCCACCCTCCCTCAGTGCCTGTTCTTACAAACTGGCCCACGAATCACACCTGCGAACTCTCAGGACTACTATACCTTCAGATATATCCATCTTTTTGCCCCCTTGCAGACCTCTCCTTCCACACACACACACAGACACTCTCCTCACTGCACGCTCTCGGCTCCCCTCTCGCACCCCATGACCTACTGCGGCGTCCAAGGCTCCATTTGCTGCCAGGTCCACTCCCAGGGACGTAGAGCAATCCACTTCCCCCAGGCCTTCCCCATTCAGCTTTACTCTAGCACCATCCTCTCCCATCCCCCGGGCTCCATTTTTACACTTTACTCCTGCATTCACTTTCAACTCCTTTCACAAATACACTTAAAACTCTCCTCTCAACAGCTTCTGGAGTGTATGTATATTCATATGTATCTGTGTGTGTGTGTGTGTGTGTGAGTGGTGTGAGAGAGAGAGAGAGAGGGAGAGAGAGAGAGAGAGAGAGAGAGAGAGAGAGAGAGAGAGAGAGAGAGAGAGAGAGAGACATAATAGTAATGAAGATGATAATGAACAGCTTATTGAATTTAAGCTGCCGTTCAGCTGCAATTATGCAGCTAATGTATTACAGGTATTGCAGACTGGGAGGGTCATGATAGTGTGTTATCTTGATCAATTCTCATATCAAAATCTATTTCTTTTTTAGGGAAATCTTGGGTAACCTATTACACCGTTTGACCCCTGACGGTTGGTTGAACTTTAGCAAGCGTCTAATGGGGTTAAAAATCCTACATATAGGAAGTATTGGAACATATGAAAAGGTCATGTCTGTTCATCGAGGTCGAAGCAGATCAACGAGGCCCAATTGATTCATTTAGTTTAAAGCAGATCATCCAGGTTGAAACAGCCTATCTAGGGTGAAGCGGTTCATCGAGTTTGAAGCAGTTCATCGAGGTTGAAGCAGTGCATCGATGATGAAGCAGTTCATTGAAAGTGAAGCAGTTCATCGGGTTGAAGCAGTCCATCGAAGGTGAAGCAGTTCAAGGTTGAAATAGTCCATCGAGGGTGAAGTAGTTCATCGAGGGTGAAGCAGTTCATCGAGGGTCAAGCAGTGCATCGAGGGTGAAGTAGTTCGAGTTTGAAGCAGTTCATCGAGGGTGAAGCAGTACATCGAAGGTGAAGCAGTCCATCGGGGCTGAAGCATTTCAGCAAGGGTGAAGCAGTTCGTCAAGGTTCGACCTGGCCTGAATGGTTGATCAAGGTGGTGGAAGCGTCGACTGCGTCGTGACTCTTCTGGCCCAAGACAGTTAGTTCAGGCCTCTATAACTCTTAGGACTTTTATACTCCATCCTCCCATTTCGTTCTCCGTCTTCTCCATCCCCCCTTGCACTCTTCATTTCTAATATGTTGATACTCTTAGTCAGTCGCTCTTTACTCATCCTCTCCATATGACCAAATTATTTCGGCACACCCTGGCCAGCTCTTACAATCGTGTTCCTCTTACTGCTACGTTCCTCTCGCCTACTGTCACTCCTCATGCTATTGGTCCTCCTCACTTCACATATTGTCCTCAGGCATTTCATTTCCAGCACGTCCACCCTGCATTCAGGGCCCAAGACTCGTCCTCACTCTACACCGTCGGGACTTCTGAACCGTTAAACATACCCGTCTCTACCCACAGAGACGGCGACCTCCATTTTTACACACCCAATGCACTCAGGACTTTGTCCCTCTCTCCCACACCATGATTCAGTTCAGCTTCCATAGTCTCATCCATTGCTGCATCCACTCCCAGTTGGCTAAAGCACTTCATTTCCTCCAGGTGCTTCCTGTTCAAACTCAACACACCAAAGCAACCTCTCTCTCTCTCTCTCTCTCTCTCTCTCTCTCTCTCTCTCTCTCTCTCTCTCTCTCTCTCTCTTCTGCAAAAGCTCATTATGGTACTTTTATTTTCATTAAATCTTAACATCCTTTTTGCCTTTTATTATTATCATGATTATCATTAGCATTTAACCCTGACAGTATCATTTGTGTTACATCAAAGGGAAGCTATTAATTTTCCTCACGGTGATTCTGTGTACATGAAACTGACCCTGACACGAGACCTGGATATGATCAGAATCATTATGGCGAAGGGAATCCCCTTTTCCCAGGCGTGTGAGATCCTATGTAAGTCGTCGTATAATTCCCCTCGTTCAGACTTGGGCGCTGCCGAACGTATGGTGAGTTTAACAACACGAAGTCTTGATTGTCATTAACCTTCTGGTGAACGAACTCCCCTTTTGAAACTGTTGCTATGGCACTGCGTTACCGAAGGACGTTGGCCTCCTTTTCATTTCCGGGCTCGTAATAGGCACTGGACACACACACACACAATTCATGCGAGACGACACTGCTTCAGAGGCGCCGACGCCCTTATAGAGTGTGGCTTATGATTCATGCAAAGGTCAGTGCAGGCTCGAATCCTGGGCGCGTAGTGGTCCAATGGCTAAACCCAGCTATTCCTCACTGCGTCCCACTTTGCAGTATAACTCCGTCCCTCATTGCAAACAAAAGAAAGGTAAACGCATGACCATACTGTTTGCAGTGGCCAAGGGACAGACCAAAGGATCTTGACGATGAAGACGAAAATCCCCCACCTTTTTTTTAAGTGTTCCCTCAAAAGCGAAAGGTTAAAAAGACAGTTGCTTTATCCTGGGTCACCCGCTTCACAGACAGACCCGTCTGTAGTTGCCATTAGTGATGCAGCTGTGCCGTGTTCTGCGTTAGTGTCCCAGTGTTCATTTCTGGAACAGTGTCCCAATGTTATTGTTCATTTCTGGAACAGTGTCCCAGTGTTATTGTTCATTTCTGGAACAGTGTCTCAGTGTTATTCTTCATTTCTGGAACAGTGTCCCAGTGCTATAGTTCATTTCTGGAACAGTGTCCCAATGTTATTGTTCATTTCTGGAACAGTGTCCCAGTGTTATTCTTCATTTCTGGAACAGTGTCCCAATGTCATTGTTCATTTCTGGAACACCTTGTATGGTATGTCTTGAATATTCGTGTATGATTTGATTCTAAACAGTTTCACGTTCTACTTGGAGAGATGTAGTCTGTGGGATATTAAGAATGTGGGATGAGGATAGATTAACTTGTGCTGGGTTTTAGTATTTTGGATATTTACCTTACTATTTGTCAGGGATCATAAATTACCATATGATACTAATACTGTCATATCTTCCCTCCTCATCCTTCCAGGAGTTAGTGTACGACTCGTTGCTGCCGATGTTGTATCAGTAAATGATCTTTGGGGGTAGTAGGTCACTTTGCTATGTTATCTTACGTAGATAAAGTCCCCGATGGTTGATTCGGTACGTCCATGTGTTTGTGTGGATGTGTGTGTGTGTGTGTGTGTGTCTAGTTACTTGTCGCCTCGCGAATTTCTTTCGAAGCCTACTTAAAGGGAATAACTGATGCGAAATCTCTCTCTCTTTTTCTTCAGGAGAATAATAGAAGGATTTATACCATTCTTGCCTCGTTATTCTCGAGATGTACAAAAGTTCAGGAAGAGATGAGAGAAACAAATGAGCATCAGTGACTTATCTCCGGTACTGAATATAGATAGAGTTTCCCGTTCAGTAAAAAGGGTTCTCAGAATATGTTACATGGCATACTATAAGATCAGAGCACAGAAGACGCCTGTAACGTCCATGATACAAAAGACGCCTGTAACACGTTATTATGTGAACCAGTCCTTCGAAATAATCCCCCCATTTTCTCCGCCAATGGACCTTGCATATCTCTCTCTCTCTCTCTCTCTCTCTCTCTCTCTCTCTCTCTCTCTCTCTCTCTCCCGTAGCTGGTTAGGTTAGGTTAGGTGCGCGTTGGACCTTGCATATCTCTCTCTCTCTCTCTCTCTCTCTCTCTCTCTCTCTCTCCCGTAGCTGGTTAGGTTAGGTGCGCGTTGGACCTTGCATCTCTCTCTCTCTCTCTCTCTCTCTCTCTCTCTCTCTCTCTCTCTCTCTCTCTCTCTCTCTCTCTCCCGTAGCTGGTTAGGTTAGGTTAGGTTAGGTGCGCGTTGGACCTTGTATCTCTCTCTCTCTCTCTCTCTCTCTCTCTCTCTCTCTCTCTCTCTCTCTCTCTCTCTCTCTCTCTCTCGTAGCTGGTTAGGTTAGGTGCGCGTTGGACCTTGCATATCTCTCTCTCTCTCTCTCTCTCTCTCTCTCTCTCTCTCTCTCTCTCTCTCTCTCTCTCTCTCTCCCATAGCTGGTTAGGTTAGGTGCGCGTTGGACCTTGCATCTCTCTCTCTCTCTCTCTCTCTCTCTCTCTCTCTCTCTCTCTCTCTCTCTCTCTCTCTCTCTCTCTCTCTCTCTCTCCCATAGCTGGTTAGGTTAGGTGCGCGTTGGACCTTGCATCTCTCTCTCTCTCTCTCTCTCTCTCTCTCTCTCTCTCTCTCTCTCTCTCTCTCTCTCTCTCTCTCTCCCGTAGCTGGTTAGGTTAGGTGCGCGTTGGACCTTGTATCTCTCTCTCTCTCTCTCTCTCTCCCTCTCTCTCTCTCTCTCTCTCTCTCTCTCTCTCTCTCTCTCTCCCGTAGCTGGTTAGGTTAGGTGCGCGTTGGACCTTGCATCTCTCTCTCTCTCTCTCTCTCTCTCTCTCTCTCTCTCTCTCTCTCTCTCTCTCTCCCGTAGCTGGTTAGGTTAGGTGCGCGTTGGACCTTGCATCTCTCTCTCTCTCTCTCTCTCTCTCTCTCTCTCTCTCTCTCTCTCTCTCTCTCTCTCTCTCCCGTAGCTGGTTAGGTTAGGTGCGCGTTGGACCTTGCATCTCTCTCTCTCTCTCCCGTAGCTGGTTAGGTTAGGTTAGGTGCGCGCTGGACTTTGCATATCTCTCTCTCTCTCTCTCTCTCTCTCTCTCTCTCTCTCTCTCTCTCTCTCTCTCTCTCTCTCTCTCTCTCTCTCTCCCATAGCTGGTGCGCGTCAGCATCAAAAAGCAGCTGGTGTTCACATGGAACGTGTGCGTATACGAGTCACCAGACCGACTGTGAACGCTGACTCTTTCGTGTTTTAATTAACTGCGGATTTTTAAAAGCTTTATCCATCACAGTAATTCAGCTGCTTTGGAGCTTGAAAATATGAAGCCTTATTTTTTTCATCATTTATCACACTTTGTGTGTGTGTATATATATATATATATATATATATATATATATATATATATATATACATATATACATAAGAGCCTTCACCGTGAAGACGTGTATGCACAACCAACACTTGAAAGAGAAAATGAAAACAGTAAGTATTTTCGTTTAATACATCCTCAGACAGAGTCGAGGAGATACAGGAGTTGAGGTCCTTAAAAGCACAGAGGTAGCAGTGAGGCAGGGCATCATAATCCATTGTGGAGTGTAGGTGGGCATTAATTATGTGACCTGACATATGACCTTCCTCTCCTTATATTGTGTGTGGACAGGGTTATTCTGGTGGATATTTCTAAATAATAATTTTAGTCAACAGTTCGTCACGTTTAAAATGGCCAAAGGACATATTTACATGATGATCAAACGTACCAGAGATCAAACATGATCCAATTACGTTTCTTTCACTGGAATAGTTGGATCTATGGTTGTAGCTCCTTCCCAGTCGATATGGTGATCAAAGGCAGGTTTATGTTGAAGTAAGCCGTTGCTCACTTGGACTATCTTAACACTATACTTATGTTGTAAGATCCTAGTTTCCTCATCTTTCCTGATTGTCCAGTATAAATTTGGTTGCAATCTTTACATGGGACTTCATAAACAACACCTGTATTATTCGATGGGATATTTTTGATAAGGGATTTCTTGATGTTATATTTAATGTCATATTTTGTTGTCATATTCACTATTGGTATAGGTAGTATTCAGATATGACAACTCAATCAAGACATAGCTAAATCAAATTATTTCATTGAAAGAAATGCAATTGAATCATGTTTGATCTCTGGCGCGTTTGATCATCTTGTACATATGTCCTTTGGCCGTTCTAAAAGACAAACTATTAACTGAAATGATTATCAAGAAGTATCCACCAGAATAACCCTGT
Organism: Panulirus ornatus; assembly: GCF_036320965.1. Taxonomy (NCBI): domain Eukaryota; kingdom Metazoa; phylum Arthropoda; class Malacostraca; order Decapoda; family Palinuridae; genus Panulirus; species Panulirus ornatus. The sequence goes on from NC_092250.1 coordinate 13,463,469, forward strand.
CCACACACAATGTGAGGAGAGGAAGGTCATATGTCAGGTCACATGATCAATGCCCACCTGCACTCCACAGGGATTTTGATACCCCACCTCACTGCTACCTCCTCAACTCTGTCTGAGGATGTAATGAACGAAAATACTTACCGTTTTTATTTTCTAGTTCCAGTGGTGATTGTGCATATATATATATATATATATATATATATATATATATATATATATATATATATATATATATACACACACACACACACACACACACACCCTGTTTCCAGGGCTAACAGGTTAGTGCCAGGAAGAGACTAAGAATGGTTTCATTTGCTCACATCTACTCTCTGTCATGATTAATGCACTGAAACCAGAGTATCTTATCCCTAGGCAAGGCACTCGCACCGTTCAATAGTTTCTTTTGACCATTTCTGCAAGTCCTGGTTCAGCCTATTGACAGCACGTCGCCCCCTTTATATCTCACCGCTCCAGTTTCCTCTATCCTATGCACGCCTCTCACCCTCCTGCATTGAAGGCGTCGATATCTCTAGGCCTTGATCACTTCATCCTTCCATATCTCTCTCGGGAGATGCTAGACGAAAGGGGCGTGATATGTGGTGTCCTGACACCTCTCTCTCTCTCTCTCTCTCTCTCTCTCTCTCTCTCTCTCTCTCTCTCTCTCTCTCTCTCTCTCTCTCTCTCTTCCTTCCGCCTCCCCTCCCCCCCCCCCCACCATGCAGCCAATGATGACCACAGTTCGATAGTCTTTGAATCCTTGTCTTGGCGACGACCACAGCTCAGTTACTTTCTACACTGTTCGCTCGAACACTGTATGGTTGAGGATGTGTGCCACTGATACTGCAGAGGTTGTTTGAACCACCCTGTTAAATTGAAATTAGAGGGATGATGGTAGATGGACACATAGATAGACAGTCAGTTAGATAGATAGGTAGATAGATAGATGAATGAATAGCTACCCAGATGAATATTTAGCTTGCCAGATGAATATTTAGCTTGCCAGATGAATATTTAGCTTGCCAGATGAATGCTTACCTAGTTAAATGTATAGATAGACACAGATAGATAGATATAGATAATCCTGGTAGCTATAGGTATATTGAGCTAGCCATACAGATAGATGAGTAGATAGATAAGCTTATTTCAGAGAGAGAGAATGTATTATGCACGTGTTGATCACTTGCTAGAGAATTGGGTATCTAGCTAGCCATAGAGAAGATAGATAGATAGATAGATAGACAGAAGCATAAAGCCTGTTTCAGCAAGATGATGGAATATTCACGTATTCCATTCGTTTCTTTTCCGAGTTGAGGCTTAGCATCTCCCCAAGGGGATGTTTCCAGTGGTTACATCATAATATGTTTTCCATTCATCCTATGATGAAAAAGATCCCGGGAGCAACGTATTTTCTTTTGCTGTGCATGTGAAGCAGTCTGCCTCCTGCTGATGTGACCCGAGGAGGCTGGTGGATGGAGCAAAGCTTTCTGCCTCACTCTCTTGTCTGCATAGTGTGCATATTCGTCTCCATTACTGTCCTCCGTCTGGTAACCTCGTCTTACACCCGTTATCTGGCTCTAACCTAGTATTTCCATGTACATCCCCAGTCCTCGTACAAAGCCTTCCCCCAAGACTCGATGCGTTTTATCTCCCCCACTGCATTCCCCGCACACACACACACACACACACACACACACACACACACACAGACGGCCGCTCCACACACACACGGACGCACGGCCTGTCACCCCAACCTACTCTCCAAGCCTCTCTTCTCTCTCTCTCTCTCTCTCTCTCTCTCTCTCTCTCTCTCTCTCTCTCTCTCTCTCTCTCTCTCTCTCTCTCTCTCTCTCCCACCTTGCACTCACAGACGTCCTCCTCCCCACTCGCCACCATCCCAAGCCCCTGCCCAGACGCTTGGCTGCGCCTTACCCCTTAATGCAGACCCGATACCCGACAGCTCCCCCGGTAGCACGATGACCATCTCCCCGCCCTCAAGTAAGACTTGGCAAGACTTCAATTTCCTCCCCGTATAATATAGACATTATTTTAAGGAGTTTAAATTGGCGGTGGTGAGGTCAAGAGCGTTTCTTTTTTTTTTTTTTAAATTCCTCCCTGATATCTTACCCCGATAACCAATATATCATTTTCCCACGTAAGTGAAGGAAGCCATGAGTGCGCATGACGGACTTCCTCGTACTCATTCGTTCGGAAATGTTCATTGACGTCACCTGAGATTCTACTGGGCCACCACCTCCTCAATCTTCCAGGAAATTACCGCTCGTAGACACGACGCTTCGTCACCTGCTACTCCTCTCTTGTGGTGCGTAAAGAGAGAGAGAGAAAAAAGAGGATGGCAGGTGGTTCTTTTGCAACCCATAAAAGAAAACGGTTTAGTTTGAGGGATAACTTTATAGTAGATGTTCAAATACATTTATTGGTGTGTAGCAGTGCCATTTACTGCTCGTAGACACGACGCTTCGTCACCTGCTACTTCTCTCTTGTGGTGCGGAAAGAGAAAGAGAAAAAAAAGATGGCAGGTGGTTCTTTTGCAACCCATAAAAGAAAACGGTTTAGTTTGAGGGATAACTTTATAGTAGATGTTCAAATACATTTATTGCTGTGTAGCAGTGCCATTTACCGCTCGTAGACACGACGCTTCGTCACCTGCTACTTCTCTCTTGTGGTGCGGAAAGAGAAAGAAAAAAAAGATGGCAGGTGGTTCTTTTGCAACCCATAAAAGAAAACGGTTTAGTTTGAGGGATATCTTTTTAGTAAATGTTCAGATACATTTATTGATGTGTAGCAGTGCCATTTGCTTAAATTTCTGTGATGTTTTCGTAGGAAGAGGAAGATGGAATGATATTACGGAGGATTCAAACAATCATTTGTAGAATCAGTGTAAACACACTACTTTGAAATTACGTACGTAGTGGGTGTGTTTTTTTAGTGTGAAATCGTAGGTTTGAGATGATATACATGAGGGTAACTCTGCCCCCTTTTATGAATCGATCAGCAGTTGTAGTATTCAAAATGGACGATCGAATAAATGACTGATGAAATTGGTGTACGTTATTCATACCAGGACCTGAACTCGAAAGATGGGTTTGTCGAAACCCAGACTTTTTCCGCCATTCTTCTGATCGCTCGTGTGTGTGTGTGTGTGTGTGTGTGTGTATTTACATATGAGAATAAAGACATGGTTCATATATACAAGGTTAAGATCGGGGCAGCTCGAGTGAAAAGCTCTCTCCCCATAGCATACACAATTAGTAAATCACAAATGATAATCACAATGATGGTCACATTTCAAGATATTTTTTTTTCTACCGCTTATCTAGGGCGAAGCTTCTCTATGTGTCTTGAACTATGGTTTTAAAATGCAGATTATGCCCATGCCCAGTGACCTGGAAAAAACTAGTGGCCTAAAACGAAAAAAAATCTTAAAAAGGCCTGGAATTTCATATGAGGGAGATGGTGGAAACACTGCACTTCGGCTCATTTACCGTCTGAATATAGAGTGGGTGAAATGGTTGCGTTACCCATACAACCTACATTCTCTCTCTTTTTTTGTTGTGAGTGAAAATCAGATCCACGTAGTGTTATACAAAGGGGCCCTCCAGAACTATCAGCATGTCTCTACTCTTACGTATTTCTCCTAACCTCCAAACTAATAGTTTTCAATACTTTTCTTTTTTCATTTGACATTTTGAATACGAATTTAAGAGCATAGGGGACTGGTAGTCTCGTCTTGTCATAAAGTTTATATTACGTCTATGAAATTGTTGATAAATTTTAGATGGCCCCCTTCGTTTTGTTGCCTTATAAGAACGCAATGGTTGAAGAGCTCGGTGGAGTTTCCCCTTAGTTCAGCTGCCTCTCTGTACTACGTTCTGCGAAGTATCTAGGTAACATTATGGTTTCCCGGTCGTTTCCGTCTCCCCGGCTGGTGCAAGGAGGTCTGAAGCCATCTAGATGGATCGTGACCAAGGAATAATTTCACACTCGTTGATTGCTCTGCGAATTCTTGTGGCTACGTACCTTGGGGTTTGTTAAGGACTAAGCTAAAGTTTTCCAGTCTGGAATATGACACTGTCAATTGTTCAGTTGTAACGAGCGAATTGGGAACGTACATCCTAAATCCCCTATATATATATATATATATATATATATATATATATATATATATATATATTCTTCTTTCATACTATTCGCCATTTACTGCGTTAGCGAGGTAGCGTTAAGAACGGAGGACTGGTCCTTTGAGGGAATATCCTCACCTAGCCCCCTTCTCTGTTCCTTCATTTGGAAAATGAAAAAAAAAAAATTGAGAGGAGGAGGATTTCCAGCCCACCGCTCCCTCTCCTTTTAGTCGCCTTCTACGACACGCAGGGAATACGTGGGAAGTATTCTTTCTCCCGTATCCCCAGGGATGATATATATATATATATATATATATATATATATATATATATATATATATATATACATACACTTTTATCCTTGGTGTTCCATATGTGACCGAGTATACATCATCTTTCTTGTGGTTGGGGAACCCTATAAGCAGCATGAGATGTCTATTGGAACCTCGATCTCCTTCGTCCACTCTCTCCCCTTCGTGCTCGAGGCAGAATTTCATAGCTTCAGAAACTCTTCTGTGGCATCCACGGGCCAAGCGCAAGTCAATAGAATGCCATTTATAGAATATGAGCTGGCAGGCTTCCTCAAGTTATATTTAAAAGTATTGCAGAATTTTTCCTTGGAGACCTTGAATAATAATAGTGGCGCAGTCTCTCTCTGTGGTAACCCATGAAAGACGCAGACAAGCCATCTTATTTTTTTTTTCCTTCTCTTAGTCTGTGAACTCCTTCCAAAAGAGATTCCTTTGTTATTTTCTTACGTGTACACACAGCACAAAAACAATCTTCACACCAGTGAACGATAGGTCTGAGAATGATCAACCTAGTAACTTTAAGAGGCTGGTATACCTGAGAGGGGAAACATTCAATTGCAGAGCCAAATAGGAATATAAATGAAATGTCACTACGTAACCACATGTCACACTGGAGATCATATTTTTTTTTTTTCCCCCAGAAATATATATCGTTTTTCAGATTTTCTCGTCCGTATGTCATATTATTACGTCACTTTGAAAGTATAAAGATAGTTTTTATGTGCCGTGTGTACGATGGAAGACCTTATAGGTTATTATATGCAAGGCATCTTTCATTTCTTGATGCACTGTAGGTGGCGTTCTCGTCTCGTATATTTTCTGCTGCTCTGCATTATACGGTTGGCTCAGAGGTTTGAACTCGGGCTGGAATATAGATTACGGTTTCAGTTCTCTCAGATGATACTTCATGAAACATATGACAACATATTTAACATCCGTCAGTGTGAGAAATACAAAGCTGAGTTACATAAGAAGGTCAAGATAACGAGTTATTTGTAAATATGTATTGCTAAAATTACTGTAAGTAAGATCATAGGAAATGCTTAATATTTAACAGTTGCTATTTCTGATTTATAGGAATGATTAAACGTTCTGTTGTAGGAACGTTTTTGAGTTAGGAACGTTTAAGTTCGAGTTATAGAGACCTTCAAAGTTTCAGTACTGGGAACATTAGAATTATCTCACAAGGATATTTTGATGGCCTAATTGCAAACACATTCACAATAACTGTCATAAAAGCGTGTTATTCTCAGTCACTAGAACATACAGAGTCTCAGATTTAAAAACGATTACATTATTACGTTCAAAGTCGTAACTATAAGAAAGTTAATGGCATTAATCATATAAACCTTCAAGTTTAAAAGAAAAAAAAGAAGATAAGAAGACTTTGAGAAAGAAGATTCGACCTTAATTATAAAATGCTTCAAACCTCGATTAAAAGGAGATCCAAGACTTCACTAAAAAGAAAATTTATAATTTCATTTATACATACGTTTAGCGGATATTCGCTTTTTTTTCTAAATAAAGATACGGAGTATTATTAATCTGAAAATGATTTCGGCGCATTTTCTAATTTGGACCAACACACCATTTATAGATTAATTACGATGAGAAATCATTAGAAAAAAGAGCTGAATTAATCTGACTCGTGTAGCGGCATTTACATGCTAGCGAGCGAAACTTAATAACATGCTTGGCTTAGCTTGGAAGAATGGCTGGGGAAAGAAATGCCAGCAACGTATGAAGTTAGACGTATGAACGTAGACTACGTAACAAGTTCACTGGATATCACCTCTATTATATGTATTTTATATTACTGATATATATATATTTTTTTTTTTTTTTCGTGGTCGGGGACTGAACTTGAGGGAGGGTGAAAGACGTGCAAGGGATCGAATGAATTGGAAGGATATGATATACAGAAATACCTTTCGTTTATCCCATCTCCAGACAAACTGCCAGAGAGAAAGGGTAATAGATAATGCACATGGGAGACACTTGGGTGTGTGTGGAGTAAATTAAGCATGAGTACTTACGTTTATCACATCCTCAGACTGAGTCGGGGAGATACAGGAGTTGAGGTCCTTAAAAGCACACAGGTAGCAGTGAGGTGGGGCATCATAATCCCATGTGGAGTGTAGGTGGGCATTAATTATGTGACTTGACATCTGACCTTCCTCCCCTTACATTGTGTGTGTGGGCAAAGTTATTCTGGTGGATAATTCTTAATGATTATTTCTGTCAACAGTGTGTCGCATTTGAAATGGCCCAAGGACATATTTACATGATGATCAAATGTGCCAGTGATCGAACATGATTCAGTTGCATTTCTTCCACTGAAACAGTTTGATTTAGCTATGGTCTTAGCTCCTTCCCAATCGATAGAGGCAGCTTTATGTTGGAGTGAACCGTTCCTCAGTTACGGTATCTTAATACTATACTTAATGGTGAGATCCTAGTCTCCAAATCTTTCCCCAATTTTGCAGTATAAAATTGATTACAGACTTTAAATGGGACTTTATAAACAACACCTGTGTAATTTGATAAGCAATTTTTTTGTGTTTATTAAAGGAAAGTACTCAGAGTATATATATCTGTTCCTTTCCAGTGGTGATTGTGTATACATCTCTTCATAGCGAGAGAGAGAGAGAGAGAGAGAGAGAGAGAGAGAGAGAGAGAGAGAGAGAGATGAACACGCACTTTCATAGAACATGCAAATTCCAACAGCCAAAGAAGTGAGAGCTTCATTCAATGGAAATTATAAGTTACCACTTGGTTCATTAACAATCATATTTTACTGTCAGACCAAACTTTGAAGAATTTACAAAAAAAAAAAAACACGATTAAATTAATTATACCTTTTGTTTGTATGTGCTTCAAATATATTCTTTCTCATGAATGAGGAAAATGTAATTACAACATTAGCATTTTCAACATCATTATAAATTCCTACACCATAATAGGACAGTAAGAGGATTTCCAGTGTATAATACAAGTGGAATTGCAGTACGCTCTTGTATGGGAAGCAACAATACGCGTTTCCGTATGGTACCTCCGGAGGATAATGAAGTCCATAGAACTCTGGGTTGTGTTATTACCGTTTGTCTATCTCGGGAAGAGAACTTTGTACCGTCGTATTGTCCCACTTCTCAAAATTTCGTATATGATTACATTATTACCTATTTGCAATTACTGTACTCTACAGGGTAGGATTTCTCCATGCGTGGGGTTCTATTTCTTGATCTTTCTGTCCAATTTTTCAGCTACTGTTTGGCTGTCGGTATTCACAATTTTTGTCTCCAATTTTACTCGGCTATTTATCGTATTCAAGTACTTATTTTCTGACCTATTTCTTGTTTGATATTTCGTTGTTCTACCTTTGCTCATTTCGAAGGGTTTCCTGTCCTCGTTATCAGACTGGTTGAGCATCTTATAGATTGGAATTGGGTCACCCACTACGTGTGTCTGTGTGTGTTCTTGTATGTTTCTGAAGCCAGCAGGAAACAGGAGGCGCTTAATCGGCTCGCGCTGAACAGCAGCACCGGAAACCATTCGCTTGAAAATGTGGATATCGTATTGTTATACCTGCTAAGCCTCTTACATACATTTTTTCCTCTCCCTCGTGTGTGTGTGAAAACATTTTGGTCGACTTACTGCACTCGCCTCCCTCGAGCCGCCTCCTCACCGCCTTCGCCAGTTCCTCAGTATTTTGTCTTCAGTGTCTCGCCTTCCTTCGGCTCCGGCCTCCAGCTCCAACTCCCTTCGGCTCCCACACTCATCGCTCCAGCGTCTTCAGCCCCTTCCGTTCCACCTCACATCGGTGTATAGTCTCCTTGCCTCCTCCACCAATAAGCTCCTTCATCCACCTCATTCACTACAGTTCCTCTAGTTCTCCACTCTCCTGTCTCCTCCACCTCACCCTAGCACACTGTTCCTCGTTCCTCTGTCCATAAGTTCAAGCGCCAGCACTCTAAACTTCACTAAAGCATTCATTCCACTATTTCTTTATCCATAACTCCACCCGCCTGCCATTTCCACACCATCTAACCTAAAAAAAAAACCGTCCCACAACTTTTCCGTCCATGAACTCGCCCTCATGCTTCCACCTCCTCCTCCTCCTCCTCCCCTCTCTCACGGCCCCTAATACCTCTTCCCCCATACCTTCCTGCTGTCTCCTTACAGCCTTCGCAGCTGCTGCACACAACAGACAAGTGAAAGGCTGTTTCACAGAACTCACGTCGTTTGAGGATCAAAGTTATGGAGATGAGCGATGCTCTGTGTTGGCGCGTGGACATGCATGTAGATATAGGTCGGGAACCTGAGTTCTTGCCTTCCGAATGAATGTAGGTTATATATCGTCCAGCTGTGCTTTTGATAAAGCGTATGGACGGATAGAAACGTCAGGGCGGGGGGACTTTGCGAAGGCAGACACCTTGCGAACTAACAGTAGCCATGCATAGACTGCCGGTGGATCTGCATACACAAAGGTCCCTCCTTGCATACCTGTAAATTCTGTAGATTCTTGCATTTATACCATAAACAAATGTGATTTTAAGTGAACATATATGGATACACCTCTTCTCGAGATGTATGTCTAGAAAGTGTGACTCTTGCATGCCTAGGGAGTGAAGTTTCAGATGATCGTCCATGTAGGTTTGTGCTAATGTATGAAACATTTGTGGTTTTAGACGTAGAAGCATAAACCTCGGTGTATATTTAGACCGTGTCCCCAATAATGTTTACGGAAATTGAGCCACAGAGAAAAAGTCGTATGTCAGTCATGCCAACCATCATGAATATCCTGTTTGGTGAAAGTGTGGTCAAGAAATGGCGTTTGTATTGTACCAGTGTTATTCCTGTGTGTTAGTGTTTCTGTTTGCTGTATTGTCAAGTAGTGTTGTTGTTTGTTGTGATGATGTCTAGTGTTACTGTTTGATGTGACGTCAATTTTGAGTTCTGTTTTATAATTTCGCGTGCCATTTTATGTAAAAGAAATCATTAATTCAGCAGCCATGGCGACCATTTAAAGTCGACCTGAGTTTTGCATTTTGTTGTAATTACATGAACTCTGAAGTGGCCTTTTAACAGGGTGATTTCTGGATGAGGTAACTATATAATTATCAACGAAACATAACTATCCAAAAGATAAGTGTCTACGTAATCATTATTAAAATAATAAGGTAATAGAAGTGCCTTGCAGAACATAATGAGACTACAGGTAAGTGTTGTCATTATCACCTAAGCTGTAGGCAATACGTGCCACAATTTTGTCTACATTGGCACAACGCAGTACATGGCAAGTCTGCTCCCTAGCACGCGCGTGATGCGATGCATCCTTGTGGCCAAGGCGAAGTCGCTCCCTTGATGAAGTGTTGGACTTTGGCAGGTTGGTTGACGCGGGTCTCCGACTGTGAGGTTCGAATTATTCATTCCTCAGTTCCCCCCCCCCCCCTCGGGATGGTATGTCAAGAGGAACTTGGATTGCATTACCCCAGCAGTGCCTAGCTATATTATATATTGCTCACAATATCAAGGCTGCTCTGGAGAGGGTCAGAGGAACATCTTCCATCGTTCATTCTTTCATTGCGAGCAAATCTTTTCGAGCCTATGTTGGCCATGCTGCTGCTCCTATGGTGGTGGCAGCTGGATGTCTTCTCTAGGATGAGGTTTCCTCTTGTAGTCCATTCCCGTAGTAGCTCAAAGGACTTGGGGATGTCGGAATGGGAGGACTATGTGGCTGTCGCTGGGTTAGTATTGTGGTCAGTTTGGCTACTGTAGTCAATATACTGTAAACCCTGAGGTAGATTTGGTTGTTGCAGTACCTGGTCTCGTCTCTCTCTCTCTCTCTCTCTCTCTCTCTCTCTCTCTCTCTCTCTCTCTCTCTCTCTCTCTCTCTCACACACACACACACACGCAGACTTATACTTGATGGAAAGGACATTCACGACTCCACTATTGTTATCTACACTGACAGCAGCTCACCCGCCTGTATCGCCCTCCAGAACACCTTAAGCAGCCTCCACATCTGCAACACCCTACCGGCCATATCACCGTTAGCCATACCAAGACCGTAGTTATGCACGTCAGTCTCGTTCTTAACTATATCCAAGCCCTTATTACCTTCGAGGACCCGTTTGTTCTTCACTTTGTTCAGTTTGACCATTACCGTTAAGTTCTCATTCAGATATTACCTGGAGGTCCTTCGTCGACTGGAAAAACATGGACTTCCTTCACCTGGAGCCAAAAGCATCGGTGCAATTACTGCTGTTTCCAGATTCGCCTTTGTCTCTCTACCTTCTGGTCTTACGACGCAGCACCGATCGTTACAGGTACAGGGAAGAGCACGCTAGTAATTCTTGGTCCCTTTTACACCGCTTGTCAAGCTGCGCTCGACACATTGCTCTAAATGAATCTGTCCACCAACTGATGCTCACCTGACAACCTATTCAACTTTCACATCACCGTTATCTTCAGGCCACATGTGACTCCTCTTTCACGAGTTCCATATTGGCACCATAACGACATTGAACCCATGCAAGCTTGTGCAAATTCCATCTCAACCCCTGTAAACATCTTTGTATGGATGTGAGTCTCGGGCCATGAATACTAAAGTTTGGAATGAGGGTAGACGTGTTGGAAATGAAATGCCTGAGGATGATATGCTGTGGTGTGACGAGGACCGATCGTGTAAGTATTGGGTGTGGTAGTGAGTGGAGTCTGATTGAGAAAGCTGGCCAAGGTGCACTGACTTAAGCTTAGAGAGGTCCTTCGGCCACCTGGAGAGAGGCCCAAGTGCCATTACCAGACATGAAGAGAGAGGTCCAACGGCCGGTGCAAGAAGCTGAAATGGAAAATCTTCAGGGATGCTTTATGGCCCCTCTTGTGCATGAACTTACTGGGTCACCTAAAGTATAATTGTATAGGATAGAGCGAATTGGAGCGGTGTGTTATACAGGGGGAAACGTGCTGTCAGTGAGCTGAACCAGGACATATGGAGCAGTCAGGAGAAACAACAGAAAGGGCTGTAGAGCTTGGCTGAGGAAAGGATTATCTGATTTCGATGCATTATACACGACAGCAAGAGAGCGGATGTGTGCAGATGAGTCCATGTTTCGTCTATCCATGGCGCTATCTCGCTACGCTGGAAACTGTGAACGTTATGAAGAAAAGAATATAACCTGAGTTACGTAACCACATGTTCTCACGCAATATGCTTGAGTGACGAGTCACACCTGCTATTCTCATATACAGTTGAAGACGATCACACTTTGTCTGCTGCATACCGTCTCAGATTTTCCACCATACGTTCCCCATGCAGTGATACAACCTTTCACCTCGCTGTTATGGGAGTGGATGAGTGAATTCTTGAGTACTCTTCAAGACCTGGTCTGTGCGAAGGCCATGGTAGTGGCACTGGGTCGTACTCACACACACTGACGACCCATCATAGTCTACCAACACCGTATGGTGATGGATGAGACGAGAGGACGCACCAGTCTTGTACAAACCTGAAGGCATTACATAGCCCCATCAAGCGCTGGTAGTCATCGTTACAGCACAGGACACCACCAGTGTATAATTTAACGACGCAACATATCAACATCACCATTGCGTTGTGATGGTAGCCCCATGGCTCACCTACACGCTATAATAAGGTGACCCTAACTTTACAACACAAAAAGAACTCTCCAATATTGATCACTTGTGATGTACCCCACCGGTGCTGTGTGGGCCAGGCCAACAAAAGCAAAAGTGTTCTTGAATATTTCATTCCTTAATTTTTCAGCTTGCGCCTCCTGGCGGAGTGCAAAAATATGCTAAAATGCAAGACTGGATGGTGATGAGAAAGCCATTTCATACCCCGTTGTAGTCCCCAGTCAGGCGAGAGAGTCTGGGACAAAGAGTAGTATGTTTACAACCTCTCTCTCGTCTTTACGGTCGCCAAAACGAAAGAGTCAATGGAGGCAAGGTAAAAGGGTAGCTCCTTAATACGGAAATAGTAACCTTGCATTTAATGCATTTTCTTCTAGCCTTTAGCTTGGGGGAGTTAACCGGGCCTTCTGTGCGAGATACCGTCAGGGAAAAAATATGAGGAAAAATGAGGAAGAATGAGGAGGACGTGGTGAGTTTCACCTTCACGGAAGTATTGTGTGTGTGTGTATGAAAGAAGAATGTCGAGGCGCGGGAAAACGTCGGGAGCTACTTAGGTGATCAAAGTTCGCCAGGGATTCGTTCGCTGGGCGCTGGCGGACGAAATGTCACCGCCCGATATTACGTGGGGATATCGAAGATTGCTTGCAGGTCCTTGTGTGTGTGTGTACAATATTGTAATGAATATGATGACAGTATTGTTATTAATGGTAGTAATTACGTTCGTGACAGTAAGAATGTAATATTGATATTGATGCATATTATGATGAGAACTATGAAGTTCCTTCATATAAAAGTTAGATATTTGGTTGTCAAAATCTACAAAAATGAAAAAGTTTGTACTCTTTTTCTCTTACATATAACCGTAAGAAAATAGCTTATTCGTTAGTGGCATTAATAAGAATGGAAGCTGCTTGTTTTAAGACACAGGCCGAGATATCTAACGGGTAACAATAACGTAATGTTTCTGGCACACTTGACATGTCAAGGTTTTTATCAGTCGACGTCATTAGCATTTATTTTGCATTCTGTTGACGACCGGATGTCATCGCTGCCAGACGAACAACCCGCTCTGGCAACCCAACTATATATCCTGGCGTACGAATGTTTGTAGTTCCCTCCTTTGCTTGAATTACTGAGCTGAATAAAACCCTGATTGTGTCAGTATAACACTGATACCGGCTGCTTGTGAAGTAGGTCAATGAAATAATGAAGATGGGTAGTCAGGATGTTGACCGTACCCTAGTAGGGGAGCGGGACTACAATCAGTTGGGAATTTTAAGATGTGATAGCAACAGTTGGTTAATCATTTTTTTTTACCACAGACCAAAGTGAGGTGAGGCTGGTTGGTGTTGCTGCACTTCAGGTAGCATCTGCAGAATTTTCGCCGGACAGAACGACAGCATCTTCAACTAGATTTGAAAAATGGGTCTTCTCCCGGGGTATCTCTTGGCGTTCTCTGATACTTATGGCAAAAAAAGTGGGAAAAAAGTACACTGTCAGCAAAGAAAACATTGTCCAGCACCACATATAATTTCAAAGGCGATACACGGTAAAGGTTTATTGTAGGTATATGCATATGTCGCTCTCAGGGTGAAATCCTTCTACACATTGTCGCTGACACTAGTGTTTCTAACGGTGTGAGCACCAGCAACCCGCCTAAGTGTGCCTCAGGCTATCTTGAAGGAAATGTGTACTTTATTCTCTCTGCTTTCCACTTCATTTTGGGAATTTCAACTCTGGGCTCTGGATTTCTTCCACCAGTGCTGTTTCAAGATGGTCGGCTCTTACCTTCCCAAGGAAGAGAAAGCCTTAAGTCTCGCCTGGATGCGAAAAAGTGTGGGTACACGTGAAGTTTTAGGCGCACTGGGCGCTTAGAACGCATGATCAGGCGTCTGCATCATGCGACACCAGATCAGTGTCACGCTTCATTTAGGTGATCAAGACCGTATTGACCCAAAACCTTGCCAGTTCCTTGCCCAAACGTCTGCACACTGTAGAATCAAGGCCAGGAGGAGAGATGAACAAGTACGAAGATGTAGATCTGACATCGACTTTGACAATGTAAGGGGGAAGCGACCAAGGTTTTTGCGGACACTGTGGTAAAGGAAATGTTACTACTTTGTCTGTATAGATGACGTGAAATTTTTCGATTTGTTTCCATGATAGGATTTATGTAATTGTTTTTAGAAATACTCAATTAACCTCAGATCTTTGCAGTTTGAATGTGCAGTTTAAGGAGGTAATGTGAAAGAAACCGAGGTTTTTGATCTCATTTGATTTTGTGATTACTATTGATAAATTACACAAGTAATGGACATTAAAGTTAGAATACAGTAACGGAGCAGTGCCATGACTGAAAAATACAGTAAGCCTTTATAATGAAATACAGTATAATACAATGGTATTAAAGGATTTGCATTTATTATTCCTTCCTGCATATCGAAAGTAACACTTGTCGATTCTCTGTCTCGTCCTCAAGGGAAAGAAAAAAAATTGAAAAAGGGAATCTGGTTTTTACTCTTGTCGGGTTGAAGACCAGGACACTGCTCACCTGTCGGGTTGAAGACCAGGACACTGCTCACCTGTCGGGTTGAAGACCAGGACACTACTGACCTGTCGGGTTGAATACCAGACATTACTGACCTCACAATAGACTCCCTGGTTTTGTACAGCTTCCCCCCAGAAAAGTAGTTCAGCAGGTTTGCCTCGATGAGTTTGTCACTGCCTGGCAGTCTGTGTATTTCGGCCGCTCGACGTATTTTTTTTCTTTCTTTTTTTTTTTGTTTCGTTATAGTGATTTTGGTTTTAAAGGATTTGTTCTTTGAGGTAAAACTCTGCATTTCGATTGGTACCGGCTAGTTAATTGTTCTCAGAATATGGATTCCTTGAGAAATTACCAAAGGTAATTCCATATTCTCTTCCATATAGTAATTGGTAGGGATTCGGGCCTTTTTGGCCAAGTAAAACGTAGATATCAATATGATTTATAAGGAAGATGCAGGGAAGATGATACGACTCGGGGATCAGTACATCAGTATCATGAAGTTATACTTAATTGGGTGGTTAAGCCTCGTAGGATTACACTGTGAGTAATCCTATAGGAATTGCTCAGAGAGTAATCACTTCATCGTTTCAAGATCCTAGAGACGTATAGATCCTGACTATCAAAATGAAGATCGTCTGAACAGAGATAACCTAGATCTTGTATAACCTTATCTCGACCTTTGAGTGAGAGGCTCAGGATAATGTATGTCCTCAATTACAGGTGTTAATGGAACAATTATTTACCGTCATTCCGACTTCAGGTGTTACAATGGGTGGGTCCTTCCCCTGAACTGGTTGTCTGATATATGAAGAAAAGTTGACGACCATTGTGGTCTTGGTGGGATCAGTTTCAGTTACATCTCCTGAATGACAACTACAGGATCATCACTAATGGACTTTATACGAATTTCGCTTTGGTTTTGAAATTGATGCCGTTGTCTGAAATGAGGATTTCCGGGCAAGAACGCTTTGCGACAGATCTTGAATACGTGTAATAAGTAAGTCGGGGACAGAAACCGCTCTCCCCATACAGACACGTGTCACACTTTCCACGCTCTTGACATAACCCATCACTGCAACTACCACGAAGAGGACATCGAGCTCTTACCACTCAGTTGCTCTGCGCGTGAGGCACACAACATTACAATACCTTATGACCTGTGTAGTCCCGGCCGGTAGACGTGGCCAGCTTCCTGAGCGCTGCAGGAACCTCATGAGAATAGAAGGGACTCCCGAAGCAGGAAGGTAATGTCAGGACGGACGAGTTTCACCAGATGTACTGTATCGATCACCGTCTTCAGTGATGGCAGTAAACACCAGAGTCGTCAGTCGCAGCGAAGTGAAAAGGTTCTGTATTGGTGAGATATTTAGTAGACAGACGAAGGAGGAGCCTGGAATTCTCGAAGGGCTTCCCCTCTTATGGTTCAGCCAGCAGCTAGCGCATTCATGTGATGAGAACTTAATCACCTGTAGGTCTCTTGGGGACCTAGAGTTATTTAGCATATGGAAGCCATATTTTCGGCTTCACCAGCCTGTAACATTGGAGAATGAGGGTCATATCCTATTGTGGTCTGTGTCACCTCTGAGATTCCTTGACGTCCTGGAAGATGACACCCTGGAATCATCAGATGGCCGTTTCTAAGACGTCCTGGAAGATGACACCCTTATTCTCGCAGATGCCGTTTCTAATTTGTCTGGACTATAAACAAAATCATTTCTCTCAAGGTTTGAAAGGATATCTCCCAGGGTTTTCCACCAGGGAAGATCCCATCGGTAAGAAAGACATTTAGTGAAGGATTGTCGTCCCATCTTGGCACTCCAGATGTAAAGACAATGGAAATGGAGTTGTTACAATACCCTGGACTGTTTTAAGATCTGTAAGGCAGTGGCAAACATCAATGGAAGACACTCAAATTGTATGGAAGACTGAAGCTTTCCCAAGCACTTGTACGTTGCAAGGGATAAAGTCCATCTGATCTTACCTCGACACAACTTGGCAAAAGAAAAAAAGATAAATACTTCTAGGTTGAATGATTTACGAAATTATAAAGAAAAGGGAGGAAAATATAAGTCCTGGTTCTCCTGACGTCTCCGGACGGTACGAAGAGTTTGGAGATGACAAGAAAAGAAATTGTCTACAACACCCGAGCGTTAGTTACTGTATCACAACATCTACAACGCGCGACTGTTAGTTACTGTATTACAACATCTACAACACTAGATCGTTAGTTACTGTATTACAACGTCTACAACACCAGACCGTTAGTTACTGTATTACAACGTCTACAACGCCCGACCGCTAGTTACTGTATTACAACATCTACAACACTAGATCGTTAGTTACTGTATTACAACGTCTACAACACCCGATCGTTAGTTACTGTATTACAACATCTACAACACTAGATCGTTAGTTACTGTATTACAACATCTACAACACTAGATCGTTAGTTACTGTATTACAACATCTACAACACTAGATCGTTTGTTACTGTTTATTTAAGCCAGACTGCGAGTTAGCGCGGGCAAGTCCTCAGAATTTCGAGTGACAAAATTTATTTATTTTTCTTGTGTATATATAGAGAATTTTTATTTCTTTTTGCCGCCAATTTACAGTTTGAATATATCACATATTGTCCCGTGAACTGTGTGTGTGTGTGTGTGTGTGTGTGCTTGTTTATGTGTGTATTTGTTTGTTTGTTTGTGTGTGTGTATTTGTTTGTTTGTTTGTGTGCGTGTGTGTGTGTGTGTGGAAATATATGTATATGAGTATATAACTCCTTGGACTCCTTTTGTAAGGCCCAGGCAGCTTCAAGGCTGCGCTTCATTAAGTAGCAGGGAAATCATGGACACTCTTGGATTGAGAATCCCCTTGAACGAGACTGTACTTCTTTTCGTCCCATTATGGTGATGTAACCACAGCAAAATGGTTTTTCACTTGCTAGAACCCCCTATGGGCGGGGTCGGGTAACACCACCCTCTCAGTCACCGCCTCTCCATTCAACTAAACAGGTACACTTAACAGACTTATACCTCAGTAATTCGAATTCTCAGTTTCGTCCACCTTGTCTTTCAGTATGCAGCGTGACTATGCAGGAATTTCGCCAGTCCTCAGACACCTCACCATGATCCATACACACTAATGAAAATCGTAATTAACCAATCAACAACACAGTCACTCCCCTTTCTTAAGAAATTCAAATGCAATGCCTTTCACTCCAGCTGCTCTGCCGCACTTCATCTTACGCGACGCTTTCACCACCTCTTCTCTTTTCACCAAACCATTTTCCATGACTCTCGCTTCGCATACCTCCACAGCCCACATAGGCCAACCTATCATCGATCACATTGAACAGCTCCTCAAAAAACTCCATCTCCTCTTCACCTCATCATCGCCTGTTACCACTTCCCTATTTGCTCCCCTTCGTCGATGTTCCATTTTTTGTTGTTGATGGTTGTGTGTTACCGGGCTCCGCCTGCAAGAAGTTACACCGCGAGTGAAAAAAGTCACCTCTGGCAAGAGACTATATCACTGGGAGTAGAGTTTCGTCAAAGAACTTCTCTAAATGAGTTTACACTTCCCTGCTACTGAAAGTCGCGCAGCATTAGGCTGTAGGAGCGTTTAGAAAGGTCCTAGATAGCCCTAGGACTCTTTCCTGGAAATTGGTTCTAGGTAATTATGAATAGATAGAATGATACGGGTTGGTCCTAATCTTTATGGTTACCCCTCAAGTTGTACTGACGTAAGGCCATTTTCTTTGGCGGACCAAGGAATGCACGTTAGAGAAAACGGCGCGTTGCGCTGTTTTCATGTACTGCCACTCTGCGTGGACTTTCAGTCCTGCCACCAAGGACGCTGCCTTTATACCATGCTACCACTGGCACGGCCTTTATACCCTAACACACCCCTGGCTTAGCCTTGATGTACTGCCACCCTTAGCACAGCCTATATACTACCATGGTACCCCCTGGCGTGGCGTTCATACCCTGCCATCTCTGATGTGGCAGTGATAACCTCCTACCCTTGCTGAGGCTTCTGTACTTGGCCACGACAGTCCTTGGTATGGTGTCAAAGTCGAGTGGGCCTCTGGAGGAACAGACCCTGTGATAAGGAGGACCACGAAGCCTCACATTATGGTAGTGGGGGCTTGAGAATCTGGGCCAGCTGGTTTTTAAGGCTAAATGAATTTATAGGTAAATCTTATGATAAATTTATAGATATATTGATCACGGTTTATTGGATTTACGTAGCCATTGGGCTGAAAATATACACCGTCGAGGTATTACAGTTGTGACTGATCTTGAAGGAAGGTTATGATGAGTTATTTTTGCTAACTAATTATATCAGAGCGTATGGTTAAAGTGCACGTTTCCACACTCTGGATAAGCCCATGGCTGAGGGTCGTGTAGACAGAGAGGATGGCAGATATACAGGGATGTTTATAGAGTTATATAGTGTGGTTTATACGTCATGCGCTTTGTGTACATCAGGTGAACAATAGTTACAGTAATACAGTGGTTGACATGATCGTGTGTGTATTACGAGAAAACAGAGCGACACTCGTGTTTCTTCTCATGTATATATGTACTATGTCCTTACTCCAACATAGATCACACACACACACACACACACACACACACACACACATGTGCACTAAGACTGACAATTAAGTCATGTTTGGTGTATTTAAGGTCTTTATTCGTTATCACCTGCAAGGTTTTTGCTTATTGTAATTCCGATAATGATTTACCAAACATTTGTTATTTGTCGTTTATCAAACATTCATGATTATTCGTGTTTCGTAATTTCTTTTATCTCTTGAATACATTATTTCCCATATATCTCCATTGTGGTTCAGTTGTGCATTTTTTCGAATCGCTAAACATTTTCCAATATTTTGGGGGGTTATATTTTCTAGTATGGTGTCGTTGTAGTATTGGAATCTCCATCGGTGCGTCTCTTGTTTCTGGATCGCTGAAGTAGATGAATGTGTTGGCTAGAGCCATGCCCAGGCCATATACATAGTGAGAGTGTATATAGTCTTCAGAGTATCCTCTACTCCTGAAGAAGGTGTTGCAAAGATGTATCGGTAGGTAGATGACGTTGATTGACTTCACTGATGTTGCAGTTTCATAAGCCCAAAGCCATTGACAAATGATTGCTGTGGTACCCTAGCTGTTACCACGAACCCGTCGGATGTTGCCTGGTTTCAGCTACCCATCTATGTTTCATTATTGTGGGCGAGTCCGCTATCCGCTGTGATTTAAGTTTACTGAATATGTTATGTGAAGCTATATCAAAAAGGTTGTTGGGAATGTAGGAATTTTTTAAACGAGGAGTTTGTCATTGTAATCCCCAAGAGCTGGCTGCTTGTGTGCCCACACCAATAACTAGACCTCGCAATACTGGGCAAGCTGCTGCGTCGCATGATTATTTTGCGGCCGTCGGCAACTCAAGGGTGGGCCGTTTTGATACCTGCTTCTTTCCCAACACGTCGAAGCTTTGCAACTATCTACCTTCTCCTGTCTTTCCAACTTTGCAACTATCTACCTTCTCCTGTCTTTCCTAATAACTATGACCTGGCACCTTTCAAAAGACAGGTTTTTCACTTTCTCCAAAAATTTGAATACTTTCCCTTGTGTTTTCTTTTTCCGTTTCCTAATCCTCTCTGTATATCAGTTAAGGTCGGCACTTAATGTTAACTTTTGTCTGTGACTGGAGCCTTGAACATGAAAGTGGCTCCTGAACTGCAGTCTTTCTTAAACCCTCTCTGTTTTCAGCTATTAGGTCATCCTTTTAAGTTTTTATCAGTTTTCGCCCTGATTATCGTAGCTAACATTTGACGTAAACCCCAGATAAGGCAAATATATCGGTGGTTTGAGGTGCATTTCCTTAATCGAAATAAAGTCAATACGTCGATGATTTGAGTTACATTTCCATCTCCTTATTCATATATTGTTGCAATATTCCTAAGCTTCAAATCATTCGGGACTTTTCTTTTTTTTGCAGCGATCTGTCGGATATTTCAGTGACAGGACAAGTAATTTTTTATTCAGTGTTGGAGCACACAGATCATTTAGTCCAAGTGGCATACTCGGATGTCTCTCTTTTTTTCTTTTTTTTTTTTTGACACCCAAAGGCTTAATAGATTTGATTTCGTTTTGTCTCAGCTGGAACGGCGCGGGCAGCTAAATTCCCTGATCATGTCTAATTCATTTTTACCCTCTCTCTCTCTCTCTCTCTCTCTCTCTCTCTCTCTCTCTCTCTCTCTCTCTCTCTCTCTCTCTCCTAGCCTATATGGAAAGTACCCAATTCCTCACCCAGCGCCTGGAGGAGGATGAAGAGCGGGTTGAACTGCGGACAGGTGACGGAGTATTGACCCTCTTTCCGTCTGCCCCGGGAATAGCAAAGGATTCTGGTCTCCACACGTATTGGTAGTGTACATATGGATGTCCACTTGGTTAACCAAAATGATTTGTCTAAGTGGGTTTTGATCGACTTCTTTCCGTGATGAGCCTCCAGGAGGGATAATTTCCAACAGCTATCGTACGCCTGTAGCCTGATATAGAGAGAGGGAATAGTTATACAGATCAGCTGTAGCAATCTTATGACATTCATCACTTAGTAAGACATACAAGGCTTGTTCTGAGGGATGGGGTAACCTATGATTTACCCAAGTGACTGTGCGAGAACCACAAGGGGTAGATCCAGTCAGTCAGGAATGCATATCTGGCGTCAATCCTTTCGTAAATGATATCAAGGTACTTACAGTGTTGCATTACTTCAGGAGAAGGTACAGTCCAGTCAGGAAATGTGGGTAGTGAGTATAGAAGATGTGGAAAGTGTGTGTGTGTGTGTGTGTGTGTGTGTGTGTGAGGAAGCTAGGGGGAACATTGTGTTGGAAAAGCTTGTGCATTTTGTTTGTATCAGAACAGTGGAAAGTCTGTTCCATGGACGGTGTTCCTGGGCAGTCCGCCTTAAAAAGTGTGGAAAGCTTGCCTCGTCTGTAGGTAAATCCTGGAGTTTGTACAGAGAGATCTGTCTGTTCTAGAAATTTCAACAAGTCTGTAAGAGGACCGGGAGCAGCCTATAGAAAAAAGAGTGGTCTGCCTACGCAAAATCCACAGACAGGGTGTAGAAGAAGAGCTTATACAAGTAACACAGACGTTGAGCTGATGGAGTGTACACACCATCGACAAGAACCACAGTCAGTCAGTAAAATTGCAGCCTTCACCAAACTTAACACTGCTAAAAGCTATGTTCGTGAGGCCCCTTCAGAGAGCGAAACCTATTCAGGACAAATGAAACACACAGAGCCATTTTTTTTTCACGTTTTTTTTTTTCTTTTTTTATCTATGAACACCTCAAATGTTGTGGATTTTGAGACGCTAAGAGGATAAACAAAATGAGAGTTGATAAGTTGATATGACACCGCCCTGCGGTAAGACCATCTCCTTGTGAAAGCAATTATTACCGTGCGATGAAGCTAGGCGTCATTATAGTCATTTTTGTTTATACACCTCGTCAAAGTATCCGTTTTCTCTCTCATTAAAACTCTGAAGAGATTTATATTTTTTTTTTTTTTCTTCTCTTGTCGCAGGCGAAGTTTCAGTCTCTCCTTAAATCGTTCGCTAATGATACAGAGAGGGAGAGAAGGAGGAGGATATATCGTGAATGGTGTGGGATATAAGAGGATGTTTTATCATATAGCTTCATAAGAGCAGCTTATAAAGCTTGATCCTGGCTATAGCATCTTATAGCTTTATAAGAGCAGCTTATAAAGCTTGATCAATGGCCTTGATCCTGGCTATAGCATCATTATAGCTTTATAAAAGCTGTTTATAAAGCTCGATCATGGCCTTGATCCTGGCTGTCACATCATATAGCTTTATGATAACAGCTTTTAAAGCTTGATCATAGCCTTGATCCTGGCTATAGCATCATATAGCTCTATAAGAACACGTCGTTAGGTAATACTCGTGGGAGCTGTGGGTAACAGTTACGTATTGACGGAAACGAAGAGAGAGAAAAACAGTTGGTTCAAAGGCTCGTCGTGTCGCGCGGTAAATGTCACCGTGGCAAATAGAGAGACTTGATGGAGAAATGGGCAAATCTATTTCCCCACGGAGCCCCCACCCGCCTTCCACGGCTTCAAGGCTGCGCCACTCTAAGTAGCAGGGACAGGATGGACTCCTTTTGAAGCATGAGGGTCTTTGATGAAGTGATTGTACTCTCTCGTGAACTGATGGATGATTCTGACCTGCCAAATGTGACTTTTCACTCCCAGCGTAACTTTGAGCAAGTGAAATGTTATATATATATATATATATATATATATATATATATATATGTATATAAGCGTGTGTGTGTGCGTGCTACCGGATGTCGCCTGTAAATGGTTCCACTGCGAAGGGAAGTTCCCTTTGGCTAGGCTGTATCACCGTAATGGGACGAAAAGGAGTACACGTCTCACCGAAGAACTTCTCGTTCCAGAGGAGTTCATCCGTACCCTGCTCCCGTCGGGAGCGCAGCCTCAGACTTGTGGGAGACCCATAAATTGGGGGGGTGGGGGTGGTATATATATATATATATATATATATATATATATATATATATATAATATATATATATATATATGGGGGAGAAAGAATACTTCCCATGTATTCCCTGCGTGTCGTAGAAGGCGACTAAAAGGGGAGGGAGCGGGGGGCTGGAAATCCTCCCCTCTCGTTTTTTTTTTTTTTTTTTTTTTTTTAATTTTCCGAAAGAAGGAACAGAGAAGGGGGCCAGGTGAGGATGTTCCCTCAAAGGCCCAGTCCTCTGTTCTTGACGCTGCCTCGCTAACACGGGCAATGGCGAATAGTTTGAAAGAAAAAGAAAGATGTATATATATATATATATATATATATATATATATATATATATATATATATATATATATATATATATGTGTGTGTGTGTGTGTGTGTGTGTGTGTATAACAGGTTTGTTCTCCCCTGAAAAAAAATATGTATATGTATATATATTTATATTTTTTGAGCCGTCTTCTGTTGTGCCCCGCGGGATGTGAACCAGCTCCTAGGAACCTCATTATTCATGGCTTCGCTCGCTTCAAGAACATAACAAAAGGCCACGAGGGCTTTTTTTTTTATGTATGTAGAGAGACGATTTATTCCCGAGACTCCTTTTCATGAAGGAATTACCAAAGGAAAACAAAAAAAATAATACAACGTTTCCCCTGATATTCATCTGTTTCTGAGAAAAGGTTACAGAGCAAGAACATACACCCACACACACACACACACACCATAAAGAATCAAGAACGTTACACAATTGAAAGGAGATACTACGTTAACTCTCCTGAAAGTAGTTTATATACCGCCAGATCTGCACACTCGACGCTTTCCCGTGTTATAGTAGCTGACACGGAACGAGCAAACAAAAAAGAGGCCATAATCATAGCCATTTTAGATGACTTGAAAATACAGAGAGTGTAAGAAAAAGAACGTAGAAGTGATTGATCAGAGAGATCTTGTGGTGGGTGTAGGTTCGAGGGTGTGAGAGGTGAGGAGGTGATAGGGACGATAGGGCAAAAGAGGGCGTATAAGATTGTACAGCTTGAGAGCATCGATGTTCGAGGAGAGAGTATGGGTCGTATAACAGTCAATACTGGAGTGGTTGGTCTCCACACACAAACTACCTGGTGCGTGCTTCGGGGGGGGGTCTAGGCCTCAGCAGCTCACAAGAGCAGTGGCTGAAAAGACATACGAGAGAGAGAGTACGATCCCTTTATACCAGTGTCTGTGGAACTGATTTTGTGATGCCTGTGAATTGGAGGTTTCTATGGTAGAATAGAGAATATGGTTACCTCTTGCATACTTATTATTGCAAAGTTGATTGCCTGTAGTGATCTGGAATTTAATAACGGGAAGTGAGTAAGATTTAGAAAAATAAGGAATGATGAAAAATTACTCTTTTGCACCTGTGAAATTAACCGGGTTACTGCTTTCCCATTACGAGGTTCTGCACTGGTCCGAATTAAAGAGTGAAAATATGTTCAGTGTGAGGGAAGAAAGAAAATATTATAGTGAGGATGGGAGAGAAAGTGAGGTGAAGTGAATAGAGTTGAATCGTCGGCGTAAATTGGACCATAGGTTGTTGAAAGATGACGTGTGGAGAGAAGGAATAGAGGAGAGGCGATGGTACAGGACCCTAAGGAACACCACTGTTCGTTAGGACGAGAGGCGAAATGATTGTGTATTAGAGAAGAGAAAGAGGCAAAGGACTCGAGGGAAGGAGCTTCATAGAGCGAAGACTTGTGCCACACCAGTGCTTCAGAGACGTTCAGAGGTGGAGCAAAGGATTCACAGAAATCCCTTAAGACAGGAGGACCAGAGATGAGTTGTACAGAGGACAGGTCACCACTAGACCTTGCTCCTCGAAAGCCATATCGGTGATCTGAAAGAAGAGAGTAAGATTCTGTTTGTAAAAGCATAGGACACTTACAGAGAGCTCCGTAAACATTGAGGTTAAGCAGTTATGAGACTGATATGACGTTGTTTGGAAAGGTTTCGAGACTATTCCCTTTCTTAGGGATGGGTTGGATCAAGATAGGCTTTTGGGAGGAAGTGGGAGAAAATAGTAAGGAACGGAACCACTTTATTGAACACTGCCTAAAGACACGAAAAGATATGCCTTCTCGACCATAAGCTCTCTCTCTAGTATGTAGGAGAGTAATTGGATGACCTTGTGTGAGAGAGAGAGAGAGAGAGAGAGAGAGAGAGAGAGAGAGAGAGAGAGAGAGAGAGAGAGAGAGAGAGAGAGAGAGAGAGTCGGGAAAAGGTGGAGGAGACGGGACTTTATTTACAGTCACCCAAAGGAGATTACCATCATTATATTACATACTCTCCCCGGGGACTCCTCATGAGAAGCCCATTATAATATCAAGAATCAAGAGAATGTTTGACGATTTTAGAGCAAGTCGTTTAGAAAGAGAGAGAGAGAGAGAGAGAGAGAGAGAGAGAGAGAGAGAGAGAGAGAGAGAGAGCATTAGCTTTCGTCCACTAACGGTGACATCCCCGACGAAGCTAACTTTTCGCTTTACCAGTAAGAGTTAGCACAAGATTGAGGAGGTCGGAAATGAGGGAGGAAAGGTTGATTTACAGTAGTTATCCGAGATGTTGCTGATCAAATGACCAGAGAGATGTATCAGTTGAAGAATCCGGTGCACTGTCTCTTGAAGGCATGCTTGACTGATAGAATAACAACCTTGTAATGATATCGAAACGTAAACAGAGAAAGAGTTTCATGGCCCAGTACGTTACGTCACTTGAGACCTGTGTCAGAGCGAGAGTGATCAAGCCATGATCGATTGTAGCCTAATGAGATAGGTATAATCATCCCACCCTTAGCCAAGATAACCTCTGCTATATGGTCGGCATTGCTAGAGTCACCCCCGGCCAGCGAAGCCGTACAAGTTCTACGGGAAGTTAGTATAACAGCTGCATGAGAAAGGCCATTAAGCTCTCCGAAAATGCTAAAGTTAGCGTGTGTGTGTTGGAAGTGACAGTGATAAGGTTGCGGTTGTAAGACCTTCAGGGGAACAGGAATCGTTTTATGTACAATGGGAAGATGCGTAAGTAGAATGAAGAAGTCCGAGTTTTGTTGGAGGAGTGGTTGTGACGGCTAGGAACTCATGTCTCGGGTATAATTATGTGTTGCAGGTCATTAAGAATGTAAAAGAGAAAAGGTCATCGAGTCCACTGTGATCGCCTTGACTATGATAGGCCAAGCCATCACCTGTGGTGTACAGTGAAATCACCTGCATGGAAGATTTCAACTCATTGATGTGAGGAGAGGAACACTTCGTGGCACATTAGATCTGAGAGTTAAAAAGTTGTTGATAGTTGAAGAAGTTAGACAAAATGATACACGACACATCAATGCAAAGCGATTGAGGATCAAGAAATTTTGATCCAGAAGAGTTGGGATAGCCATTTGTGCACAAGGATTACCTCTTGAGTGGAAATAATGGCAAAGATTATAGTCAGGAACTTTAGAGTGAAGTAGAGATGCAGCCTTCGAGTGAACGTTTCAAAGAAAGATCAGTTGAGGTTGCAGAATGATGATGCTGAGTAGAGGGGAGGTTGGACTTGTATAGAGAAAGAAAAGAACAGGTGGTAAAGCAGAATGATGATGCTGAGTAGAGGGGAGGATGGATGTGTATAGAGAAAGAACCACTGGTAGATGTTTGGTGGTGGTCCAGTCGCTGGACGGTGGTTAAAAGGGTCACTGGGAACCATCCAACCCTCCTCGACCACTGGCTGGCGTCGGCCTAACTCGGGTGTTGGGAGATATCGAATTATCGTGCAACCAGAATGTGTGTCAATGACACCATGTATAGTTACCTCAGAACATCCTACTTTCCACAAGGTCCTAAGGTGCGTTCCATCCAGGCAAGTGATAGACTCCTCTAGCCCAGAGCTGTTGTTCAAGAACATAATGGATTTGAACTCTCGTATGTTATCACGGAGATATTCTCCCTGTGAGCATAAAGTTCCTTCATGACCGGGGTAGGTCACACATCCACAAGGTTCTGTCCAACAATGACAACATGGACGCCGACGTGGGGGGAGGGTGATCATTTTACTGGGGGTGATAGGGAATGGACGAGAATGGTGGCTTTACCATAAGGGCTTCCGTTCAAACGAGCGACCTGAATGCTTCCCTTGCAGAGAATTCAAGTGGCACTTTGGCTTCCCATCATGCAATGTCATGTAGCTATTACACAGAAAGCGTAATGCAAAAGATGATTTAAGATTAGAGGAGAATTTATTGATCGTAATATTGATATAATTGAAATTCAATGGTAAGTTAAATGTATTACTTTTATCTACGCTCTGTTGGCTAGCATTATGGTACGATGAAGTCAGTCACTGGTCTTGGTATATTGGTTTACCTTGAGGTTTACATTCAACTGACCCATCAGTTTTGGCCTTGCTAGTATCATCGTCTTTGAAATTACGAAGGGAACGCTTGACATATAAATGTTTCCCCTGCAGTTATAAATTGTCGGGAAATTTGAAATAGTTTGAGCAAATTTAAATTTGTTTTGGTTGCCAAAGAGCGGAAATACTGGGTTTAGAATTGATATGATTAAATGAATTGAAGTTTGTTCATTTCAGTATCCATTGTATAATGCTTTCATATGATAAAGGGTTGGGGCTCTCTCCTAATTTCACTAGAACATGTATTGAAATAGAGTACCACACACACACACACACACACACACACACACACACACACGCACACACACACATATATATATATATATATATATATATATATATATATATATATATATATATATATATATATATATATTCGAGTACATAGTATTCGAATAGTCATTTCCCATTAGGGGCAATTTTCTTTATCGATTCCCAGTTAGTGATGGGACGTGCAGGAAAGTCTAACTAACACTACAACTGTGCTTTTATTTTTGTAATTTTAAACTACTTATGCAAGGGTGGATGTCGGTAAGCGACCTAACTACGTGTAGCGCTCCCGCCTGTTGCACAGGGGTCCCGGGTTCGATCCTGGCTGTTTAAGGTTTGTATGTTCTTATGAAGGTGCGCGTTCATATGCACTTTGTTCACATATATATATATATATATATATATATATATATATATATATATATATATATATATATATATAATGTGTGTGTTTACCAAATGGCGTCCTAGCTACGTCTCTTCGTATATGAACTGACTCTTATATTTCTGTCTTGTGTCCCTCCCCTGATGAAGTAATTATTACACGAAAGTGCGCTTGGGAACCTCGTGTTTCATTTTCCCCGTGGACTCGTGTGTGTGTGTGTATATATATATATATATATATATATATATATATATATATATATATATATATATATATCTTTTAAACTATCCGCCATTTCCCGCATTAGCGAGGTAGCGTTAAGAACAGAGGACTGGGCCTTTTTTTGGAATATCCTCACCTGGCCCCCCTCTGTTCCTTCTTTTGGAAAATTAGAAAAAAAGAAAAAAAAAACGAGAGGGGCGGATTTCCAGCCTTCCGCTCCCTCCCCTTTTAGTCGCCTTCTACGACACGCAGGGAATACGTGGGAAGTATTCTTCATCCTCTAACCCCAGGGATAATATATAGTAAATAAACTCGGAAATACTAAAATTCGTAGTTTCCACAGATTCACACTCGTCTCTTGCAGATGAAGTTACTTGCTATTGTCGAAAGGCATCGTAAGTTGGTAAGACAAAGAGACACTTGCGATCCCTAATAGTTGGATATCTCGATCGGTCTGCTCGAGCGGGTGTCCATGTGGCCAAACGATTTCTCTCGGCCCGCTAGGAATTGCTCGTAGGAAAATGATCGCCCACCATGTCATTGTTGATGTTCTCAGTCCTCAGACCATGGTAGCTGGACCTGCCCGCTGGTTTCATGAACGAATTGGATGCATATTGAGAGAGGCTCACATATATATATATATATATATATATATATATATATATATATATATATATATATATATATATATATATTCCATACTATTCGCCATTTCCCGCGTTGGGCAAGTTAGCGTTAAGAACAGACGACTGAGCCTTTGAGGGAATATCCTCACTTGGCCCCCTCCTCTGTTCCTTCATTAGGAAAATTAAAAACGAGAGGGAAGGATTTCCAGCCCCCCCGCTCCCTTCCCTTTTAGTCGCCTTCTACGACGCGCAGGGAATACGTGGGAAGTACTCTTTCTCCCCTATCCCCAGGGATATATATATATATATATATATCTGTCTATATGAATTACCTTCGTGATCTTGGAAAACATTGTTAGATACACAAAGCTCAACTAAGTCAGTGAAAGTTTTTATGGGCAGGGGCAAGTCAAGACTGAGAACGGCCAATTTCCTTCTTAGATGTGTAATGGTTTCATAAATGGGTACTTTAGTGAAAAGGGAATTTACATCGAAACTATTGAGTGTATGATCAGGCAAATTAATGTTGCTGACTTTGTTTACAAAATCTAAGCTATTAATAACCTGCGATGAAAAGATTTTTTTTCTTTTCATTGAACATTGCTAAGATGTATTGGTAACTAGAGATAACTTTTAACGAGGGATAATTACAATTATATAATTAGTCTGTGAGGGACATCCATCACTGTACAATGAGTTTTGGGGACGCCACAAGAAATTCGGTAAGGATGGTTAATGCCTCACTTCCTAAATGTTGACGTGCTACCACACCAGACTGGTGGTCGGTCGCCTTGAAAGCCTCTCTCATCTGCTGGTTTCTTGCACTGTCTCTCGCCACTGTTAGTGGCGTCGACTGCTGTTTTAAAGTATCGTCATTTCACCGTCTCTAATGGGATACTTAAGTAGTCTGTGAAAGCCTCTTTCTCTTTTAAAACCGGGATGATTTCAAGCGGGGATAAGATGAATAAGAGATAAGCTGACACATTTGCCGAAAATGAGGAGAATAATTTCATAATTTCTCTTGATTATTCAGGCAGTGGATCTTTCTGCCTCACACCGCCAGACTGGATCGTGCCTTAAGTATTCAACGCATTTCTAAATAACCTTGGAACTTTTGCCACACAGTTGGTCACTATGTATATAATGCACTAAGTCCATCCATAGGCTTAATCCACCGAGCTCCAGAGCGGTTCTGTGTTATTGACTGTGTTCTTATCTTCCCCCATGTCTCGGATAACAGATAACAGATGATGATATGGTGTGCATAAAGGAGTTGTGAGAGTTGTTTCGCCTTGAAATAATAATCCTTAAAAGAAGAGCTTTACATTTCGTATGCCACTTGCTCCAAATAACATGGCGTAGCCAGTTCGTTTCTCCCGCACTGGAGTCTGTCTGAGATTTATTCAAAAAAAAAAAGAAAAAAAAAACTCGGACGTAACGAGGGGAAAGTGTGTTATGGTAATGCTATGTGTGTGAAGTTGATGATGTTAGCGACAATTGCCGGACTGCCGAGTACATCTGTCTTATGCCCGGGTGTCGTCAGCCTCGTAGGGCCTGAGGTGCAACGTGCCTTTTTGAAGTGAGGGTCGTAGCGTGATTACGTGACAGTGGTGCCCAGACGAGCGGCTCGGATCCTCCGGCACAGTGTGAGGACTTGGTGTGTTTTGATTCCTTAATGAAAACAGTAATGCGTTCTGGTGCAGTTGTTTTAGGAACGTCGATGCTGAGGACTTACTATTAAAGTGTTGGATTCTCTTCTTTCTCATACAGTATTCTCCTGATTTTATTTACAAATTTGCGTATGTTGTAAACGTTTATTTTGCCATATGTATATATATATATATATATATATATATATATATATCATACAAACCTCCAACAGCCAGGATCGAACCCGGGACCCTTGCGTGACAGGCGGGAACGCTATCATAGCTTAGCGGTATCGCTCTCGCCTGCCACGCAAGGGGTCCCGGGTTCGATCCTGGCTGTTGGAGGTTTGTATGTTCTATGAAAGTGCGCGTTCATATGCACTTTCTTCTTATATATATTTATATATATATATATATATATATATATATATATATATATATATAAATATATATATATATATATATATTTATATCTATTATATTTTGTCGTTGTCTCCCGCGTTAGCGAGGTATCGCAAGGAAACGAGATATTACACCAAGTGAAAAGTCAACTTTGGCGTGGCTGTGTCACTAGGAGTACAGTCCTGTCAAAGAAAGTTTCGCTTTAAAGGAGTCTGATTTCCCTATTGCTGAAAGTAGTACAACTTTGGGCTGCTGTAGCATTTGGGAAACTCTTGTGTCCTGATGACTAATGCATATTTTTTTTCTTTTCTCGTACGTTTTGCTTCACCAGATACAGTGAACTGAATGTCCCATATTCCTTTTTACTTTATTTTTGATATACTCAAGACGTTCCACAGGCGCCCTGTCACTATCCATCTTCAATCGAGTTGCTGAAAGATGATACAATCCAGTAATGGAATAGTTCACATCTTGAAGTGCTATAGATGAGAGCAGTCAGCTGACGTAGGTTACATCTTGATCTGTGGACCACGTTCCTTCGAAGTTCGTGCGCGTTAATGTGGTCGGTTGTATTCAGACTCTGTGCGTCAGCTGAGTTTGCTCCAGGTCTCTGTGCACATAGGGGATGTGGTCGCTTGAAGGTAGAGTGTGGAGTCGTGTGGCTGAAATGATTGTAAGGCCCTGAGCTTGTCCAAGATGTACTAATAAGACTTACGATGGGTTTATGTGTCTCTCATGCACGAGGATTCGGTTACCTGTAGTCTCGTGGGGTCGTGGTAATGTCCTCCACTATTACTGTTTTCAGTAACATGGTGGCGAGTAAGATATTCGGTACGACGCTACGTCTGTGTTCTTCCCCAAACTGCCCTTTGTTATGGAGGACTTGGCTCAGGACTTCATCCCATCTCTCGTGGGAGCGAGTTCTCAGGGAGTAGGTATCAGCTGCTACTGCTGGTGGTGGTGGAGTGATCGCCTGGATGCCCTATAACATTGAGTTGAGAAGTTCGTTCGTTCGTATCCTTCTTCGTTTTCCATTGAGCAGCGTAGTATGCTCATGTGAAGAATATATATATATATATATATATATATATATATATATATATATATATATATATATATATATATATATATATATATATTTTTTTTTTTTTAACTATTCGCCATTTCCCGCGTTAGCGAGGTAGCGTTAAGAACAGAGGACTGGGCCTTTTTTGGAATATCCTCACCTGGCCCCCTCTGTTCCTTCTTTTGGAAAATTAAAAAAAAAAAGAGGGGAGGATTTCCAGCCCCCCGCTCCCTCCCCTTTTAGTCGCCTTCTACGACACGCAGGGAATACGTGGGAAGTATATATATAATATATATATATATATATATATATATATATATATATATATATATATATATATATATATATATGTATATTCCTTCATATTGAACTGCATTGAGGATGATTAGTCGATATCCCATGATTTCGTCATGGAAAAATTGCATAAAAATTGTCGCCACTGAAATCTGAAATTGTGATATTGGTCACTAAGGAATAGAAGATAACTGATAATTGCCATGTATTCCTTATTGATTCATGAATATATGTAATGACTATATAGTCAGGACAATAGTAATCTACTTTGGTCACAGGGATTGAGCAGAAGTCCATACTGGTGCGAATTAAACGAAAATAAACACGGAAGGTTATTGAATGTCTACATAGATCAAAGGAAAAGTATGGCGACCACGCAGAACCCATTGGCTTTGAGAGGCAAATTCTGTGATATATTGATCATACAAGGTCTTCGGGATAGACTAGGGGATAGGCTTAGGCCCGACAAGTGTATGTTACTGCTAGGATGAACTGTCGTGTTCAGAAATTCAGTATTGGGAGTGAGTGACAGTAAGAAAAGAGATCGAGTTGGAAATAGCTTATTTTTACACGGTGAGGAGTTTTCTAGGTTCCTGCTTCTTCCACTTTGAATATTATCTTAAAACTCGTAAGACTCACAAAAATGATTGGCGAAGCAGCTCTGGATATCAGAGGTTTGAAACTAGCGGACGCATCATGGAAAAATAGTGAATAGTTGCTTATGGTAAAAATACACTGAAGTTTACATCATTGATTATTGATTATTTGTGCTGTGTTTAGTGAGTGAAAGATCGAGTTGCAGCATGAATAAAAGTGATTCCAGGAGGGTGGGGAAGAACACACTAGATTTAAAACACACTTTGTATGTGAAGCGTCACTTTTCACATGATGTGGTCCACACACTATGTGGGCGAGGGTTAGCCACTTGGCCTAGCCCGTCATGCGTGTTCGTATCAGTGATATCCACATCAGGAAGCACTCGCAGTGTGTATGAGGTGCAGTCTCTGTCAGTGTGTGGCACCCACATGGTTTGGCACGAGGAT
Source organism: Panulirus ornatus (assembly GCF_036320965.1). Taxonomy (NCBI): domain Eukaryota; kingdom Metazoa; phylum Arthropoda; class Malacostraca; order Decapoda; family Palinuridae; genus Panulirus; species Panulirus ornatus. The sequence continues at coordinate 13,497,084 of NC_092250.1, forward strand.
ACACATGGCGTATCACCCTCAGTATGTGTATTACGGTGCCTGCGTGATGTATTCCTCTTTGTATGAATGCATTAGCTGTGTTTACCCCGGTGTGACGTCCTCAGTGTATGTGTGGCATCTGCATCCACACAGTGTGTGCTCTGGCTGTATTCCACTTAGTATAGTTCTTTCAAAATGTCTGTGGCACCACCACACACGAGATGAAGCCAATTCTGTATGCGTACATGCAACACCCACATGGTGTCACTCCCTGAGAACGTGTGTGTGTGTGTGTGCTTTACGTCCTCAAGGTGTAGGCACCACAGTGAGTGCTGGGTTGAAATAAGGGGCGAGGTCTAGCCCTTCCAATGAGACATTCCAATAACATATTAGGGGCCGTTTAACCAAGCTGTCAACTCGAATATCGGGTCTCATCTTCTAACCCCCCCTTCATTCCCCGAGGGATTATACCCAATTGCTATCTTCCTACAGATCCGGATATACGAGCTTTGAAATATAGCCTTCCTATAGTTTAAGAGGCTGGGTGCAGGATGTTGATGTAGGTTAGACCCGATGGGTATATTTCGGTAAAAGAGTTGTGTGTGAAACAGACACCTGGGTGTTGGGTTCTGACCCAGGAAAAGAAAGGTATTCAGAACCGTCTTTTGTGTGTATATATAATTTTTGTTGCTGATGTCCATGGAATGGATTTTCCTAGCGTAGGATTTCCATGACTTTCTTAGATGACTAACATTAAATGTGACAGCTGACTGGACTGTCTTGTCTATCCCCGTTAAAACGTAAGCATTCAGGTGCGTCTCCCTTTGCATATCTATCAGTTAAAAGATAATCTATCAACCCCTATATACTCCACCCCCGACTCATCCACGTGAACTTATGTATACTTATGTATACTGATGTATACATCAGCCCTGAAACCAGTTATTCTCGGTTATCTTTCCTCTTTGAACAAAACAGATTGAAAAGTGTTTTCCCTATATTCATTGACATGATGGATTCCTTGTCTATCATTTATACCCTCAATTGCTACGTCACTAACACTTGCACTCAAATCCTCCAGGTGTACGATTCGATCCTTTATATGTGTACTAACAGTGTACTCCCTCAGCTGCGTCCAAATTGCATTCCATTCTTCTTTTTCACTCCTCTCACTTCATGTTGCCTAAAGCACTTGCCATCACCCATCTCTCATAATCAACCTCCATCATGACCCAAGTCAGCCCTGAACTCAGTTCCTTGAACTCTTCAAAGATGATCCTGAAGCTGATTCCGCCTAAGAAACGCCACACCTCCTTGTTCTTTGCTCTTGTCTTTTTCCACCAACCCAAGACTGTAAACCATTCTGAGCATTGACGAACCACTCAAACTCCCTCACCTTTGAATTATGCTTGACCGAGAGTCTGAGCATCCAGGCTTCTCACGTCAAACTTACTTCCTATTTCTCTCCCTTCTTTTCATGCTTGTTATACGACGCATTATTCAGGCACTTCGGCCTTAGCCTGTTTATGAAAATTACTCTCCTCTTGCTGTTTCTTCTGTTGCTGTGAAGCAGCGATAATACAGGGGAGGAGAAATTTAGTCCCAGTCTTCCACCGTTCTTAAATCGCCTTGTTCGACACACAGACGATAGGTGAGCAGTATTCTGGCCCTCCTATCCCCTGTGCATATGTAATATCTTCATATTTGCTTGTTAACTACCTTTTCCGTGGATGTAAAGCTTACTACATACATACCTTTGCTCACTCGTCGTGGTAAAGCAAACTTGGAGTTGTTCAGGATTCTACTTCCAAGGTTTGCCGAATTCCTGTAAAGAATTTATGTTTGGGAATTACATTCGTTCCCCCTCCGGCAGAGAACGTACCATGCCTCGTATTGCCTCAGAGGGCTGCTGCATTCATGAGTCAGAAAATGCACTTTGGCCCATCTCGAGTTGGTAAGTAATTCCAGACAACAGATAACCAGAGGGCGCATCGGCTTATCTTTCATCCGTCCCTCAGGCTTGCAGAGCACAATCTCTTGCCACCTGCAGGGGCTGATATTGTTTGTGTTCAAGCATCTCTCACACACATGCGATTGCGTTCACATTACGAATAATCATTTTCCTTGTTAAACCTTTTTTTTTTTGAACACATGCGATTACGTTCACATTACGTTTAATCATTTTCCTTGTTAAACCTTTTTTTTTGCACACATGCGATTACGTTCACATTACGTTTAATCATTTTCCTTGTTAAACCTTTTTTTTTTTTGAACACATGCGATTACGTTCACATTACGTTTAATCATTTTCCTTGTTAAACCTTTTTTTTTTTTCCAGTCTCGTTGACCTTCTGCCTTATTTTCTTGGTCGTTGAGTCTTGTACTCAAGTTGTTGTTCCCAGAATTGGAGGTGAGTGAGGTGTTGACTCCACTCCCTTCAGTTGAGCTCACCAGGTGGGAATCGTGTGGAGACAGACTCACCTTGCCACTCAATTATACAACACTTTCACATGTGAATCGAGTCGGGTTAGATACAACCTGGCTACTCCTCTGACACCTTCATATATGAGAGGATTTGGAGGTTAGGCTCACATGGGGACACCCACCTGACGCCCTCATATGGGCGGGGATGGGTTCACCCGGCCACTCATTTAAGATTCACATACATGAGTTAAGCGAGGATAGACTCACTTGGCCATTTGAGTTGGTAAGTTCATATGCGAGGCTCACAGAGAGAAAGGCTCTGCTCGCCACTCAGCTAACACCTTCAGATGTGAGCGACGTTGGAGAGGCAGCTCCAACTAGCGGCTCAGCTACAAGTGGCAGATTTGAGCTCATTTACGCGAAGCTGTCGCTCTCAAGACCTGGGTCGAGTGGGCGGTTGTCAGAACTCCGAATGGGGTCTGGTCTGGTGGATCTGTTTGCCCAGCTCGTTCCTTCAGAAGTGGGCTATCTGTTTCTCCAGCTCGCTCCTTCAGAAGTGGGCTATGTGTTTCCCCAGCTCACTCTTTCAGAAGTGGGCTATGTGTTTCCCCAGCTCGCTCCTTCAGAAGTGGGCTATGTGTTTCCCCAGCTCGCTCCTTCAGAAGTGGGCTATGTGTTTCCCCAGTTCGCTCCTTGAGAAGTGGGCTGTCTCATTGCCAAGCTCGCTCCTTCAGAAGTGGGCTATCTGATTGCCCAGCTCGCTCTTTGAGAAGTGGGCTGTCTGATTGCCCAGCTCACTCCTTCAGAAGTGGGCCATCTGATTGTTCGGCTCGTTCCTTCAGAAGTGGGCTATCTGATTGCCCAGCTCGCTCTTTGAGAAGTGGGCTATCTGATTGCCCAGCTCGCTCTTTGAGAAGTGGGCTATCTGATTGCCCAGCTCGCTCTTTGAGAAGTGGGCTATCTGTTTCCCCAGCTCGCTCCTTCAGAAGTGGGCTGTCTGTTTCCCCAGCTCACTCCTTCAGAAGTGGGCTGTCTGATTGCCAAGCTCGCTCCTTCAGAAGTGGGCTGTCTGATTGCTCAGCTTGCCCCCTCAGAAGCAAGCTATCTGATTGCTCATTTGGCTCCAGCGAGCTAACTGATTGCTCAGCTCGCTCCCTCGGATGTGAGCCAAGTGGCGTCAGGCTCACTTGATCACTCGCACTGCCACTCCCGCATGCCAGGGCAAGATCACCTTAAGACCGAGGCGAGAACTACAAGATAGCAGACCAAAGCGAGAACTACAAGATAGCAGACCAAGGCGAGAACAACAAGATAGCAGACCAAGGCGAGAACAACAAGATAGCAGACCAAGGCGAGAACAACAAGATAGCAGACCAAGGCGAGAACTACAAGATAGCAGACCAAGGCGAGAACTACAAGATAGCAGACCAAGGCGAGAACAACAAGATAGCAGACCAAAGCGAGAACTACAAGATAGCAGACCAAGGCGAGAACTACAAGATAGCAGACCAAGGCGAGAACAACAAGATAGCAGACCAAGGCGAGAACAACAAGATAGCAGACCAAAGCGAGAACTACAAGATAGCAGACCAAGGCGAGAACTACAAGATAGCAGACCAAGGCGAGAACTACAAGATAGCAGACCAAGGCGAGAACAACAAGATAGCAGACCAAGGCGAGAACAACAAGATAGCGAGCACAAGCGAAAGAGTCAAATTAATGTCGGGTTAGGCTGAGTTAACGTTAGGTATGTGGTACCTGAAGGTTCGTTAAACATGTCGGGTTTTCTGGGTTAACGTTAGGTATGTGGTACCTGAAGGTTCGTTAAACATGTCGTGTTTTCTGGGTTAACGTTATGTATGTGGTACCGTATGGTTCGTTAAACATGTCGGGTTTTCTGGGTTAACGTTAGGTATGTGGTACCGTAAGGTTCGTTAAACATGTCGGGTTTTCTGGGTTAACGTTAGGTATGTGGTACCGTAAGGTTCGTTAAACATGTCGGGTTTTCTGGGTTAACGTTAGGTATGTGGTACCTGAAGGTTCGTTAAACATGTCGGGTTTTCTTGGTTAACGTTAGGTATGTGTTACCGTAAGGTTCGTTAAACATGTCGGGTTTTCTGGGTTAACGTTAGATATGTACTACCTTAAGATTCGTTAGGCAGAGTTGATTTAAAATCCTTTCCAAAATTCAGATCAACACTTGATCTAAAATATTCGCGAATGGGAACGAAGATATCTGCTAAACGGGATAATATTAACGACACTGTGGTACGTCTCACAGGTATGGAAGCGTAATGCAAACTACGGTAGTGCATTGTCATTTACAGTGATCCAATATACCTTTCGCTCACGCTTACGGATGAAGAATACTTGTGCTCAATTGTAAATCACGTATCGAGTAAAAATTTTATTTTGACAGGTAATTGACGACTTGCTAAATCATCGGGATCCATAAGAGCGTCTGACACACTTTAGCCACCTCAAAGGACAGCCAAGGAGTGTTGTCAACTTAGCGTAAACCAACACACCCTCGCTGGTGCAGTGTTGACAGCCCCGTCTAGTCTGATGTGTGGAGGTTTCCGAGAACTTCCGAAGTGGATTTTTTTATGGTCGTGGGACATGGCATCTTATGGTGTGAAAAGAACTCGGGTCAAGAAAGTAGGATTTACACTTAGACACACACACTCTCACACACACTCTCACACACACACTCTCACACACACACACACACACACTCTCTCTCTCTCTCTCTCTCTCTCTCTCTCTCTCTCTCTCTCTCTCTCTCTCTCTCTCACACACACACACACACACACATTTGTATGTACCTCCATCAAAAAATTTTTTACTGTTACTTCTGGTGACTTATCTACAACACGTAGGTATTACTGGGGCCCCAGGAGAAGGAAGGGTGGAGGACGAAAGTTCAATTTAATGTTCACTTTACATTTTACCATCGAGGGAAGAAAATCAGATACGTGTCATTCAGTCTCCCTCGCTAATTTGGTAAGTGTGGGGTCGAACCCAGGGTGCTGAAATTGATGTTTGTTTATTCAAGAAATTTATCCCCAAGGGACACAAATACTACTGTCCAGTGGGACAGATGTGAGGTTTGGTTTATCGTGGCCTTGAAGACGGAGGATGGATATATATATACGTGCACTCGTCTGCGCCAGAGTGTCTGAGAAGGTTCGCTTAGCCTTTTTCCTTCGTCTTTTTCTTCGTCTTCCTCGTTCGGTTCAAGAGGTTAGGTCATCCTTCTTAAATGGGGTTGTACTATCGTCCCATTTCAGTGGGGTCAGTAGGTGGTCAAGTCAACGTTCTTAATGGGGTTGTACTATCGTCCCATTTCAGTGGGGTCTGTAGGTGGTCAAGTCAACGTTCTTAAGTGGGTTGTACTATCGTCCCATTTCAGTGGGGTCAGTAGGTGGTCAAGTCAACGTTCTTAATGGGGTTGTACTATCGTCCCATTTCAGTGGGTCAGTAGGAGGTCAGGTCATCGTTTTTAATGGGGTACTATCGTCCCATTTCAGTGGGTCAGTAGGTGGTCAAGTCAACGTTCTTAAGTGGGTTGTACTATCGTCCCATTTCAGTGGGTCAGTAGGTGGTCAATTCATCGTTCTTAAGGGGGTTGTACTATCGTCCCATTTCAGTGGGTCAGTAGGTGGTTGAATGATAAGATCATCGTAACCAAGCAATGGACTGAATCTGGGTTCAAGATGTTAGAAGAAGGTTCAGTACAAAGTAAGTAGGTCGAAGTCACAGACAGGAGTGATTTCGATCAGCCAACCTAACGATGTAAGTTATTCAGTACAGGAATTCAGTCGTTGTAGTTATAAGGGAGACATGTAGTCTCGCCCGTGAGGTCATGGGGAGTACATGCACAGTGAGAGGTGTATTGTAGTGTATAGATGATATCTTCAACCCGTGTAGAAGGTTCGTGGATTTAAGGTACGCCCTACAGTAACTAACTCTGCCATGTTGAACGAGCATCATCAATATTCGCACCCTGGGTTCGAACCCCACGTTTACCAAATTAATGAGGACTGTTGATTGACACGTGTCTGATTATCTTCCCTGGACGATAAGATGAAAAAAAAAATGGGCATTAGATTAAGCCATTTTCCTCCACCCATCTCCTGGGTCCATTGCCTGATTGGTGTAGATAAGTACCCAAAATGACAGTAGAACTAACTGTGGTTGGTAGTTAGGACCTTGACCCTGACGGCTCTTTAACGACCCTTGGTAATTGATACGCCAGAAGCCTCCTCCCCCCCCTCCCCCACCTCTAACTAACTAGCCAACCAGCCAACTCCAGAAGTACAGACCATAGGGTCATGTGTACGCAGTAGGGCTAATCTCACTAGTGAGGTTGGACGAATCTCGTTTATCCGACTCAAAAGGTCTTGATCCTCTCTCTCTCTCTCTCTCTCTCTCTCTCTCTCTCTCTCTCTCTCTCTCTCTCTCTCTCTCTCTCTCTCTCCAGAGGTTCGAGGGGGTTATACAATCGGTCTGAAGGAGCCAGCTCAGTACTAATCCAGGAGAAGTGGTTGGATCGTATTACTTAAGATTACCCCAAAGGGAGCGAGTTATCCTCTTCAAGAAGGTGTGTGGGTACGAGTGAGGTTTGGCTCAAGCCTCTGCTCCGTTGAATATAGGTCCCCAGGTCTGAGTCATAGGCGGAGTTGCCCATCCCTTTTAAAATTCAGGTGTGGTGAAGGGAAGAGGCTCAACATGTAATGGACCATCGTGTCTTTATTACTGTATGATTTGTATATTAACCCTCATTTTCTATCTAATGCTCGTTTTCTTCCTTCTCTTACTCCATTCTCTCTCTCTCTCTCTCTCTCTCTCTCTCTCTCTCTCTCTCTCTCTCTCTCTCTCTCTCTCTCTCTCTTTTTTCTCCTCCTCCTTCCCATCCGTGCCCTTTCCTTTCCTGGATCGTATTTCTCCCCTTTATCAATTCTCTTTGCTGTATCCTCGTCCTTCTTCTTCTTCAGTTTTCTTCTCCTGTCCTCACAATACCTCCTCTCTCTCTCTCTCTCTCTCTCTCTCTCTCTCTCTCTCTCTCTCTCTCTCTCTCTCTCTCTCTCTCTCTCCCGTAAAGATGACTGGGCAGCAGCATCCACCTGCCTGCTCTCCGTGGGAGCGATGCTCTCGTCTCGCTAACGAGACACAGATAGGGACACACACACAAAAAAAAGAGGATGTGTACAGATTTATGCCAGCGAAAGAGAAGGTTGGGATTACCCCTGGGAGGGAAGTCTATGAGGAGCTATAGATCTCCCTTCCTATACCTTCCTCCAGGATCTATTCGCCCTTTCCTTAACGAGTGGCTAACCTTTTAGGAAGAGGCAGGTGCAGGAGGAGGTGAACTTGCGTCTGGAGCGAGGGAACAGAAGGAAGGTGGGTAAAAGCAGGTTGATTGGTGGTGTAGGAGAGTCTGACACCCCACACTGGTGGGAGGGAAGGGCATTGTAACTGGAGTGAGGCGAGAGAGAAGCTTAATTAACACCTGGAGGGAGAAGTAGAGGCTCTGTGCCCCAGAGCAGGGGGAGGATCACCTCCACACGAGACTTGGAAAGAACGGAAGACTACGTTCACTGCCGGTGGGGAGGAACGAACACATGGTAGGAGCTTCGGTAGGGAAGGGTAATAGAGGCTCACTAGGGCTTCACCAGGCTTCGCTAGGGCTCCACCAGGCCTCGCTAGGGCTACACCAGGCTTCACCAGGGCTACACCAGGCCTCGCTAGGGCTACACCAGACCTCACAAGGTCTCACCAAGCCTCACTAGGGCTACACCAGGCCTCGATAGGGCTACACCAGACCTCACAGGGCCTCACCAGGGCTACACCAGGCCTCCCTAGGGCTACACCCGACCTCACCAGGGCTCCACCAAGCCCTCTAGGGCTACACCAGGCCTCCCTAGGGCTACACCAGACCTCACAGGACCTCACCAGGTCTACACCAGGCCTCGATAGGGCTACACCAGACCTCACAGGGCCTTACCATGCTTCACCAGGGCTCCACCAAGCCCTCTAGGGCTACACCAGACCTCACAGGGCCTCACCAGGGCTACACCAGGCCACGCTAGGGCTACACCAAACCTCACCAGGGCTACACCAGGCCTCGCTAGGGCTACACCCGACCTCACCAGGGCTCCACCAAGCCCGCTAGGGCTACACCAGACCTCACAGGGCCTCACCAGGGCTACACCAGGCCTCGCTAGGGCTACACCCGACCTCACCAGGGCTCCACCAAGCCCGCTAGGGCTACACCAGACCTCACAGGGCCTCACCAGGGCTACACCAGACCTCACAGGGCCTCACCAGGGCTACACCAGGCCTCGCTAGGGCTACACCAGACCTCACAGGGCCTCACCAGGGCTACACCAGGCCTCGCTAGGGCTTCACCAGCTTTGAGAAGCAAAGGTTCTAGTAGGATCAAAGCCTTAGAGGTTTCCCTGATGATGAAGCAAGAGGAGAAATGTGTGTGAAGGCATTTTGCCCAGTTTCTTGGAGACATTATTCTTTCCCACGAGGCAAGACCGAGATGACACAGAGGCAATATCTGGTCCATCGGTCACACTTTACTACTTACCCAGCCACTTTTCTCAGCGCTACGATTATCTCTCCCAACTCCTGAGAGATCTTGGGGAGGCCTTCCGTTCGTTGTCCTCTCGTCTACGTTCAGTATCTCCGTAAAAACGTACGCTTTGCGAGGTGCAAATTTCTGGAATTAAAGTTGGCTCTTTCTTTTTCCAAATTAGATCCAACTCTGTAAGTGTTGCGTCGTATGTAGAATTTATATGAAGCTTCACAGAATTGTACCTTAAGTAGTGAATTAACCTCCATTTCCGTGAAACTTTGTGTTCATTAGCAGGAACTAACTCAGCACTGAGCAGTTATTTATGGTAGATATCCACTGGAAACTAACTCAGCACTGAGCAGTTATTCATGGTAGATATCCACTGGAAACTAACTCAGCACTGAGCAGTTATTTGTGGTAGATATCCACTGGAAACTAACTCAGCACTGAGCAGTTATTTATGGTAGATATCCACTGGAAACTAACTCAGCACTGAGCAGTTATTTATGGTAGATATACACTGGAAACTAACTCAGCACTGAGCAGTTATTTATGGTAGATATCCACTGGAAACTAACTCAGCACTGAGCAGTTATTTGTGGTAGATATCCACTGGAAACTAACTCAGCACTGAGCAGTTGTTTATAGTAGATATCCACTGGAAACTAACTCAGCACTGAGCAGTTATTTATGGTAGATATCCACTGGAAACTAACTCAGCACTGAGCAGTTATTTATGGTAAATATTCAGTGGGAACTAAGTCAACACTGAGCCGTTGTTCACGGTATATATTCAGTGGGAACTAAGTCAATACTGAGCCGTTGTTCACGGTATATATTCAGTGGGAACTAAGTCAATACTGAGCCGTTGTTCACGGTATATATTCAGTGGGAACTAAGTCAATACTGAGCCGTTGTTCACGGTATATATTCAGTGGGAACAAACTCAACATTGAGTTGGTATTCATGGTTAATAATCAGTGGGAACAAATTCAACTCTAAGCAATTATTGATGGTAAATATTCAGTGGGCACAAATACAACAATGAGCAGTTTTTTTTCCCTTTTTACGGAAAATATTTTCCCGCAAATCATTTCTTTAACATAAGTCCCATTTTTTTTTTTTTTTCCCCTGCCAGTTGCTGCCATGTTTGGACGTCCCTAGAGTTTGATCTCTAATTTGGCAGAGCTTTGCCACTCTTACTCTGCGAAATGAATGTTCCATTAGTTCATATTTTGCTTGGCGCAGAAATGATGAAAGATGTAACGCATCCGTTACATAATTGTTACACGTATCTTAAATCTGGTAGAAGGCTAGCTCTGCCCAAGCTGCACACTGATAGACACAAAAAGTCGTTTGTACCTAAAAGCATTCTGCTTTTCAATCATCTATCATCACTATAACTTCTAGCTTTAAGTTTCATGATAACTGTAGATGATGGTTCATGATAGAGATGGTGACAAGCTGATATCGCATGTACACAATAGCAAAGTAATATTTTATATGAAATAACCTATGCAATATTTCTTGTTAATATTTTAATGTTTTTTTTTTTATAACTACTAAGGAGCTCTAAAGCCAAAACGAATTTCATTTTGTATTACATTTTGTATAACAATTTGACGAGTAAAGTATCTTATCTTATCTTATCTCTGTATTAGCTGGGGTTAGAGCTAAGGTGATCTCGTGTCTGATGGCGTCCTTGTGTTCACTCTTTGCTGTGTTCGTGACCTTCTTTCTGTAGCTTCCTGGGTCCTTGATACTGCCTTGGTGGACGTCTTCACGCCCCATCTGGAATGCTACTGTCCCCCCTTGAGTTATCTTGCCATGCTTGTTATCTTCACAGTTGACCTGTGTTAACTGTTATTATGCTTGTTATCTTCACAGATGATCTGTGTTGACTGTTATCATGTTTATCTTCACAGCTGACCTGTGTTGACTGTTATCTTCACAGTTCACTTGTGTTAACTGTTATTATGCTTGTTATCTTCACAGCTGACTTGTGTTGACTGTTATCATGGTTGTTATCTTCACAGCTGACCTGTGTTGATTGTTATCATGCTTGTTATCTTCACAGTTGACCTGTGTTGACTGTTATCATGCTTGTTATCTTCACAGCTGACTTGTGTTAACCGTTATCTTCACAGCTGACCTCTTGCTTGACAGCTGCCCTGTGTTACCTGTTATCATACCTGACGTCTTGTTTTGCAAGGCTTGTCTGCTTGTTGCCAGTGTGTGTGTGTGTGTGTGTGTCTGTGTGTGTGTGTGTGTGTGTGTGTGTGTGTGTGTGTGTGTGTGTGTCCCATTTGAAATGCTTTTTTTTAATCTGAGCGGCAGTGAACGATACAAAAACGTTATTTTTGTTTTCAGATCCTTTTATTTCATCTTTTTTTTTCTGTCTCTTCTACACGTTAATACTCTTTCGAACTTGCGTATTTTTAATCTCTCGCATTCTGTGTGCTACTACGTTTTCTATTTGTGTACCCCCTTTTGGCATTACGGTTTGGCTGGTGTCTCATTTTCTATTGTTGCTGGAGAGAGTATTTGTATTCTCTCTCTCGTTCATATTCTATTTCCGTCAGTCATTTTGAAACTTGATAATGCATATTTTTCCACCAACAGAGTTCTGTGTATATATATATATATATATATATATATATATATATATATATATATATATATATATATTTTATATTTTATATATTTTTTTTTTTTTTTGTCGCTGTCTCCCGCGTTTGCGAGGTAGCGCAAGGAAACAGGCGAAAGAAATGGCCCAACCCACCCCCATACACATGTATATACATACGTCCACACACGCAAATATACATACCTACACAGCTTTCCATGGTTTACCCCAGACGCTTCACATGCCCTGATTCAATCTACTGACAGCACGTCAACCCCGGTATACCACATCGCTCCAATTCACTCTATTCCTTGCCCTCCTTTCACCCTCCTGCATGTTCAGGCCCCGATCACACAAAATCTTTTTCACTCCATCTTCCCACCTCCAATTTGGTCTCCCTCTTCTCCTCGTTCCCTCCACCTCCGACACATATATCCTCTTGGTCAATCTTTCCTCACTCATTCTCTCTATGTGCCCAAACCATTTCAAAACACCCTCTTCTGCTCTCTCAACCACGCTCTTTTTATTTCCACACATCTCTCTTACCCTTACGTTACTTACTCGATCAAACCACCTCACACCACACATTGTCCTCAAACATCTCATTTCCAGCACATCCATCCTCCTGCGCACCACTCTATCCATAGCCCACGCCTCGCAACCATACAACATTGTTGGAACCACTATTCCTTCAAACATACCCATTTTTGCTTTCCGAGATAATGTTCTCGACTTCCACACATTCTTCAAGGCTCCCAGAATTTTCGCCCCCTCCCCCATCCTATGATCCACTTCCGCTTCCATGGTTCCATCCGCTGCCAGATCCACTCCCAGATATCTAAAACACTTTACTTCCTCCAGTTTTTCTCCATTCAAACTCACCTCCCAATTGACTTGACCCTCAACCCTACTGTACCTAATAACCTTGCTCTTATTCACATTTACTCTTAACTTTCTTCTTTCACACACTTTACCAAACTCAGTCACCAGCTTCTGCAGTTTCTCACATGAATCAGCCACCAGCGCTGTATCATCAGCGAACAACAACTGACTCACTTCCCAAGCTCTCTCATCCCCAACAGACTTCATACTTGCCCCTCTTTCCAAAACTCTTGCATTCACCTCCCTAACAACCCCATCCATAAACAAATTAAACAACCATGGAGACTGTATTGTTGACTGGTTGGTAAGGTTATTTAATGTATGTATGACTCATGGTGAGGTGCCTGAGGATTGGCGGAATGCGTGCATAGTGCCATTGTACAAAGGCAAAGGGGATAAGAGTGAGTGCTCAAATTACAGAGGTATAAGTTTGTTGAGTATTCCTGGTAAATTATATGGGAGGGTATTGATTGAGAGGGTGAAGGCATGTACAGAGTATCAGATTGGGGAAGAGCAGTGTGGTTTCAGAAGTGGTAGAGGATGTGTGGATCAGGTGTTTGCTTTGAAGAATGTATGTGAGAAATACTTAGAAAAGCAAATGGATTTGTATGTAGCATTTATGTATCTGGAGAAGGCATATGATAGAGTTGATAGAGATGCTCTGTGGGAGGTATTAAGAATATATGGTGTGGGAGGCAAGTTGTTAGAAGCAGTGAAAAGTTTTTATCGAGGATGTAAGGCTTGTGTACGTGTAGGAAGAGAGGAAAGTGATTGGTTCTCAGTGAATGTAGGTTTGCGGCAGGGGTGTGATATATATATATATATATATATATATATATATATATATATATATATATATATATATATATATATATATATATATATTATAAATATAGATATGATGATCATATTTGTCTGTGATGATAGTATGAAGGTGAAATTGCACTTCAGTAGTTCATACAATTATATTCAAAATGTATTTCTTCTTTACATGTGGTACGACATGTTTCATGGAGACAATCCACCTCATCAGGTGCCAGTACTTAACAAAGTTATATAAATCCCAACATAACACTTGAGTCCCGCCGTCAGCACCAATCTGTACAGACAAACCCACTTGGCCTGTACAGATTGGTGCTGGACGGCGGGACTCAAGTGTGATGTTGGGATTTATATAACTTTTAAGTACTGGAATCTAATGAGGTGGATTGTCTCCATGAAACACATCGTACCACATGTAAAGATGAATTACATTTTGAATATAATTGTATGAACTACTGAAGTGCAATTTCACCTTCATATATCATAGCGTTTTATATTGTCTCCACGAAACATGTCGTGCCACATGTATGGAAAGAATACATGTTAGATATCATTGTATAAACTCCTACTGAAGTGCGATTTCACCTTCATATAACATAGCGTTTTACATAACGGCACAAAAGGTTTTTTTTTTCCATGAAGTCTAATCTTGGGCATATTTCTCCACGAACATGGGTAAGAGACGACGTACATTCCTGGGTTATGAATTCTACATATAGTTATGAACTATAACTGTCCTGCCACATTGTGACGTTCCTCCACTCTCACACTTGGTTGAGGAGTCTGGTGAGCACTTAGCTCCGTCCACCCTCTCTCTCTCTCGACCTCCTCCTGCAACCTCGTTTTTGCCAATGTATTCTCTTCCCCTTTTGCCAAGTTTGGCTTTCTTTTTTTTTTCTTTTATTTTCGTTCATTCTCGCACGAACGAAAGCTGCCTCTGTATTTACCTTCTCCGACACACCGTTTTCCACTCCTTCCTCCCCACTCGTCGCGTGCCATTTTCTTTGTGGCTTCAGGTAACTTTTATTTTTTTTTTACCCTTAGTATTTTCTTGAGAAGTATTGGCTCTCGATTCTCTTCCTTGGTCTCAGTGGCTCACTTAAGCTCACAGAATTTCTTGTCTTCGTTTATTACTTTTTTTTTCTGTTCTAAGACTGATATCGATCTTTGATCTTGTTTTAAATCTCTTATTTTTTATCTCCAGTATTCCCCTTTTGTAGAGACTATCTCTTTGCCATGTCTTTTTCACACTATTCCTTCCCTTCTCTTCATTCTCTTTTGTAGACATTTCCTCTGTTGCCTAATGGAGACTGTAGCTTTCATGTCTCTTACCCTTACTGTCTCTGTCTCTCTCTCCTCCCAGTCTCACTTGGGCTCCATGCAGCCATAGTCGCCACTGAAGGACTTCTGTCGCTGTCTGTCTCTTCTTTCTCTTTCCCTCCACTCGGGACTTACAAAGGAAGCTAGACAGCAACAGACTATTAGGTTATTTTGACGATTTCATGCTCCATACTTCTACATTTAGTCTGGTGGAAGTGACGTCCCTAAACTATTCCTTCGTTGCAGACCAAGGGATCCTTAGCTAAGTCTCTCTATCTCTCCAACCTGGGCTAGAGACTGTTCATCTCTTCCTCATTGTGGACTGAAAACCCCATATCTAGCCTGCAATCTCTACGTTCCTGGAGCTAAAGACTATTGTCTCTTCCCTCATCCAGGTCTCTGGGCTTCTTTGTCTCTCGTTTCACTGTGGACGAGACCTCCCTCACCCTCTCCGTCCACATAGGACCTTGAATTTCGTGTTCCACCCTCCACTCATGATCTGGGGATGCTTAGGTCTCCCGCCGCTTTGGTTGTCTGGGTTCCTTGTGACTCTCTCGACTCGAGACCTAGGGTTTTTTATTTTTTACCTCGACTACTAAGAAATAAGTACCTGAGAATTCTAGTCTCTTTTTTCCCTTCCTCCACGTAGAACCCCCCCCCCCCCTTTTTTTTTTTGTATCCACTATCTAGGACCTGTTGCGCCTTGTCTACCCCGTCTTTGGACCTGGACCTCCTCGTATCCAGCATACAGGACCAGCAGATCCCCTTTTTCTTCCCCCACACTGGATCTAGGACTCCTTGTGTCCCGCACCAGCCAGGACCTGGGACTCCCTGTGTTCCCCACCACACAGGACCTGGGACTCCTTGTGTCCTCCACCAGCCAGGACCTGGGACTCCCTGTGTTGCACATCACTCATGACCCAACCATCCCACCTTGTCCCTTCTTGGCTTGAGACTCATTCTCCCTTCTGTCCTCCACTCTCCCTGTCTCCCTTGCCCTGTCTAGGCTCCCTCCTTATAATCAGAATTAAGGAGCTTAAACCTCACCCTCGTCAGAAGGAGAGTCTTGCCTCCGAGACGACCATGCTTATATATCTCCATCTATTTGCCTCCCTCCCCTCTCACACACACACACTCTCTGCTCCTGATCTATTCCCTCATAAGTCGATTGCTTACCCTCCGTCCCCGATGTGGCAAAAGGGCTACATGTTCCTCCCCCCCCAAATCTTATGACTGTCATCATATCCGTAATTCATTCGCTCTGTTGCAGTGTCACCTTCGCGTTTCACCCACTGTCGTTTTTTTGTTGCATCTGTTGCCACCGTTGCTGTATTCTGTCTGTATGACAACCACTGCCGTTTTCTGTCAGTATTTCACCTGCTGTATGTGTTTTGATATCTCTGTGTCATTGATGCTGTGTTCTGTCTGTGTTTTGCTTACTGCATGTGTTGTAATATCTGTGTCACCGCTGCTGTGTTATGTTATCTTCGTATTTCAACCAAATGTGCAGTGGTGGTGTTATCTTCATTTCATCCAGTGCCGTTTTCTGTTACGTATGTATTTCAGTCATTTTCTTGTGCCTCTTCTTTTTTGATCCAGTTCCCCTCTGTTGTTTTCTGTTGGTTTTTGTATTTTTCATACGTTTTTGTATTTTTCATACTGTCGAGTTCTGTTTGTGTTATTTCCACAACTGCCGTGCTTTGTAATCCATGTATCCCCCCCCCCCTCTCCCTCAACACCCTCACCCCGTGTTCTGTCGTGTATATTTCACCCAGTGTCGTTTTCTGTTATCTATTTACCACCGTCTGTCTAGTTCTGTTATTTCTGTGTTTTACTCGCCCATCGTAAATTATTTACGCGATTCATTCGCTACCGCATTTTCTTATGTATATTTGTCAGGGGTCATTTATCCTCATTACGTATTCAGTTACGTGGTCTATTATCGTTATTGTATATGCAGTGCCGTATTTATTTCTCTCTCACTCACAGCCGTGTTCACACGTCTCTCATTCTTTGCCGTGTTCGACCATCTCTCTCATTCACAGTCTCTGAATTGCCATTATCTCTCACATTGACTAAGGTGTTCCATTATCAATCGCATTCACTGAGGTATTCCATTATCTCACATTCACTGAGGTGTTCCATTATCTCTCGCATTCACTCTCCATTGCGTTGTCATTTTGCTTCATTCCCTGCCTTCTTCTGTCTTTCATTCACTGACTTGTTCTTTGTCTCTGAACTTTTACACACATTGTCTGTGATCATTCTCTCTCTCTCTCTCTCTCTCTCTCTCTCTCTCTCTCTCTCTCACTCACACACACACACACACACACACACAGCCGCATCCATATTTGAAGAAAATAATATGTTTCATCCCTTATCATATGTTTTTATGAATCTCTTTCTCTTCTTTTTCCTCTAATTCATGTTTATTTGTCTGCTTCTCCCGTGTACAAGTTTCCTCTGTCTGTCTCCCCCCTTCCAAAAAATCTCTCTCTCTCTCTCTCTCTCTCTCTCTCTCTCTCTCTCTCTCTCTCTCTCTCTCTCTCTCTCCTCTACTCGACTTTTCATTTTCTTTGGTTATTTACATTACACCCCACACAGTAATCCAGATTTTTTACCTGATGTCACTATCCAGTATCTTGTATTTCACTTTCCCCCCAACCGCATTGGAGGTCATATTTCTTCATCTGGCCAGTCCCTTTAGACGAAAAGAATCTCTCTCTCTCTCTCTCTCTCTCTCTCTCTCTCTCTCTCTCTCTCTCTCTCTCTCTCTCTCTCTCTCTCTGGCCCTCGATTGCATTGCAGTCTCATATCAATCGTGTATTACTGCAACATGCAGTGTGAAAAGACATGGACGTGAACATGTCACAGCATCTGAAGCAAAGAGTAGGTTTTGCAACACAAACAGCCATCAAGTCGGACCAGCCCACAGGACGATGGAAATGGAAAGGATTTAAATCACAAATTGGACTAAGATCTTAATAAGCAATAGCCTCGTCACAAGCCAGGAAGATAGACTGTGATGGAATGGAAAACGAATGATAGCGAGAGACAGCAAACAGTGGTTGAATGTAAGATGAGATTTGCCACAAGCGAGGCAGGAATATGAAAAAGAAAAAGAAAGTGGAGAAGGTTGAGGAACTAATGAGATCTCATAGAAAACAGGCAGAATGAATGAAGAGCGTGTTATACAAGACAAGAACATGAACCCTACGTTGCTTTTCTCGTAGTTAAAGAAAGAAAAAGAAACCTTAAGAAATCAGAGGTTATATACCCTTTAAGATGAGAGAAGTTTTTGTCCCTCAGTACGTATGCAGGATGTTGAAGTGAACAGTGCAAATTATTGTCCAGCGTCACACGAAATGAAGAATCGAATCATTGAAATGACGAGACATTGCAATCAAAGGTATTGAGATATCAGTTAGAGGCTTATAGAATATTCAGTCAGCTCTAGGACCAGGTGGAATCCAACTCGTCTTCCCCACCAAGACTAAAACAGCAGCAGGAGCACAGTCATGTTACTCACGAGCCAAAATCTAGACGAAAGTATATTGCAGACATTCACAGAATGGCATTTATAATACTTACACAAAGTGAAGGGTCTGAAGTTATTATCTAAGCAGTATGGGCCAGTTCACCTGACTTCACATTGAATGTAAGTCACTGAAAGAGAAAAAGACACACGTTAGAACCCTTGATCAAGATGAATCACTTAAACGAAGGCAAAAATTAGATTTGTATCAAGACATTGGATTTGTATCCAGGCTTGATTCTATTAACTCGGTTACAGTGACATGTGTACATACGATCGATGGAAAGAAAGAGATTGGACACTTTTTCTTGATAGTTCTAGAGTATCTGACAGAGTAAACCTCATCACCTTACTGTAGAAAGCATCGAAGATAGGAAGGTGAATCAGAGATGAAATTCAAAGTAATTGCAGAAGGAAACATGTCTGATGAAGATGGTTTATCATTGGGACTCTCTGGTAAGGTTAGGTTAGCCACAGTTTTGAATGTAATGATCATATCAGATGTCGACAGAGAATTATAACATATTGTAGTATGATCCTTGGCTGAAGACAAAAGAGTTGGCATAATAGGATTAGAAACGGTTGCAAAAGCGATGCAGAAAGACTTGGATGCAGTCTACAAATGGGATGTGGTGAACCCAATGGAATTTAATGGAGACAAAATTTGAGCAGATAAGTCCGAGAACAAGTAATAGCACTTTGACGACAGAGAAAGTGAAGCAAATGTCAAAGATCATTGTACCATAATAACTGAGAAGTTAGAAATCAGAGAACACGTTGAGGAGACAGCAATAATAAGCCAAGTACAAGAGATTGATATATATATATATATATATATATATATATATATATATATATATATATATATATATATATATATATATTGATGAAAATGTTTGATATATACATAAGAAGCAGAACTGAAGACTGCTACATTGTGTGTCACGAGTGAAAGTGATAATATGAAACAAGTTAAGACAACTGAAAAGTATTTGACGAAGAAAAGAAAATGGATGGAAAATATAAGAACTGCTATGAATGGATACAAAAAAAAAACCAAAAAACCTAGAGACCTGTAGCCTATATAGAAGAGTAGAAAGATATTTGATGATCTACACATGACAGGAAACTGAAGGGGTAAGTAACATGCTGAACCTGAAAGCGTCACAACAAAGGAGATAATGATCGCTTAGCCTGCGAGAATGCCATGATACATGATAAGAAAGATAGTAGACGAAAATATACGAGAGCCCAGGAAGTGAAAGCATGGATGGACGTTCAATATACTGCCGAGAGAAATAAGAAACATGAATGGAAGAATTACAGAAACATTTTAAAAGAAAACTTGGTATATGGTTCACATCAGTCCCAGATGAGCGCAGAATCGAAGAATTACCTAGCGAATGTGGCGGTGAACGCCAGGCGAAAGCCTTGTAAAATTTGGCAAGCTCTCTCTCTCTCTCTCTCTCTCTCTCTCTCTCTCTCTCTCTCTCTCTCTCTCTCTCTCTCTCTCTCTCTCTCTCTCTCTCTCTCTCATATATATATGAAATACAATGTTAAACATTTCCTGTGCCATTGCCTCACAGCTGGGCTTCAGGGGGGAGGAGAAGGAGGAGGAGGGAGGGAAAAACACACACACACACTCTCTCTCTCTCTCTCTCTCTCTCTCTCTCTCTCTCTCTCTCTCTCTCTCTCTCTCTCTCTCTCTCTCTCTCTCTCGTGTCGTCTCATCTTGTAATCCCCAGAGGAGACAGGAACCTCCAGGAACAACACAGTCTTGCTTCTGGCTGTTCCCTCATTCAGTTTCTTACAGCCCGACACAATCCGTCCAACAGTGTCGTGTTACCCTCGTCTCGAGACGCGACGTGGGCTTGTGTTTGATCTAAGAAGCATTTTTTCTTTTATTTTTTTACGATTTCCAGGACTCGGTGCACGTTAATTTGTATCTCTTTTTCTTTTTCCAGGTAGTGAAACGTCTGACGCGTTTTCTTCTGCTGATGAACCATCGTTATTTTCTTTCATTATAAATTTTCTTGTGCTACAGGCGCCGAAGTACACATCACGCATATGATATATATATATATATATATATATATATATATATATATATATATATATATATATATATATATATATATTCCTATGAGTCCACGGGGAAAATGAAACACGGAAAGTTCCCAAGTGCACTTTCGTGTAATAATCACATCATCACGGGAGACACAAGAGAGGAATATCTTGATCACGCGCAAAATTGTGATCCTTTCCAATATATATATATATATATATATATATATATATATATATATATATATATATATATATATATATATATATATATATATGACTACTCTCCTTTCATGTAATATTCCTTAGGATACGATTCGTGTTTTTGTGTTGTCATGTGCCAGCTGCTCAGTGTGTCGCCAAATCACATGAGCTTTTTTGTCTATTTTTCTGGAACATTTACTCCCATGATGAGTAATTGCCCCACATTGCTCCATGATGCACTATTCATGCGCCGAAATCAAGTTGTTTGAGCTTGAAGAGAATGTAATATAGTAAGTTTTCTCTGTTATAACATAGCTTATCTTGAGCTTCAGTGGGTGTTTGATGTTATTTCTTTACGCGTCCCCTGCACTTTAGCTTATTTCTCGTGCTCACGTATATATATATATATATATATATATATATATATATATATATATATATATATATATATATATATATATGAAGATATTCGTATAAGCCAGACAGGAAAAGCTGTAATGGAGAGGTGTTATTGGCACCGTCATGCAGTACGCAGGGATGACCACAAAAATGCGATCGCTAAACACTGTCATGAAAATGATCACCCTGGCCATAGATCTTGAAAGTCCCTTTATTCTATACCCCTCTGCTGATTATACCACACGTAATGTCATTGAATTTGTCTTAATTGCTAATACTAAGAACTTTAATTTGTCCCCAGGCAATTTTAAGGCTCATCCTAGCATTAACCAAATCATTATGAGAGAATTGACAGAATAGAAAAAAAAAGTTCAAGACACACCCAGCTACCCAGGTTAACCCCCGCTACGTGACCCCCTTAATCACTCTCCCTTACAAGGGTTACTGCCAGACAAAGCGAACTGTAGTTGGCCTGTACAGATTGGTGCTGGACGGCGGGACTCAAGTGTGATGTTGGGATTTGAATAACTTTAAGTACTGGCACCTGATGAGGTGGACTGTCTCCACGAAACATGTCGTGCCACATGTATAGAAAAATTACATGTTAGATATGATTGTATGAACTCCTACTGAAGTGCGATATCGTCCATAATTCGAGCCCGGGTGGGCCCGTACCTTACTCGCGCGTTAAGGTGCTCCTGAAGGTTCATTTGCCTGCAGGGGGTCGATAAGGCACCAGTGGTAATCTGCTGCCCCGTTCTGATGAGTCGTATGACCAGCCTCACGTCATTGGGGCTCGAACCTCACATCTCTATTTCCCATCATTCCTTACCTCCTTAACTCGCATCCCGTCCTTGTTCCTCGGCGTCTCCTCCGTCAGCCCGCTTGCTCCTCCTCCTCCTCCTCCTCCTCCTCATCCTCCTCCTCCTCCTCCTCCTCCTCCTCCTCCTCCTCCTCTCCTCTCCTTCTCCCACCAAATTAAGAGGACCCTAGACTCCACTCGTAAAGATATCACTCCACTTGATATCTCCCATAGCAACAACATATTCCTATTTTTCTCCCCTTTAACTTTCACAAAGAAGCACCCCATTTGCCCGGGCTGGAGGTGTGCGCCTTGGCCGTCTCCTTCGTTCTTCCACCAGGCAGGCGAGGCCTGACCTTCCATTATCCTGCAAGAGTCTCCCCCTAAGCCCCTCTCATCACGGTCTTAACGTACCATTTAGCGTCGCTACAGAGAACATTCTGCTCGCAACTCATAATTATATTTACACTCTAAATGACGTTTATGCTGGTAGAATATATATATATATATATATATATATATATATATATATATATATATATATATATATATATATATATGTATATATATATATAATGAATTGATGGTGTAATTGCTTATGATATACTCGGCTACGTAAACTGTTAGAGAAAAATGGATCTGTGCTTCCTGTCCCTAACAATAGTTCATGTAGAATGGTGTAGTGAAGGTTTCTCTCTCTCTCTCTCTCTCTCTCTCTCTCTCTCTCTCTCTCTCTCTCTCTCTCTCTCAGCTCTCTCTCTCTCTCTGAAGGTTGACTGTGAGTCAGATGAGACCACTAGGACAAAACAGTTGACGTAGTAAAGTGCAGGAGAGAATTTATACCATCATAAGCACTGAAAAGAAAAAAAAAATAATGTTGACTGGTAAGTGGGAGGCGGGGTAAAGAATGATAAAGAAATGGAGTTAGTTTAGCAATAAGGTTTAAGGTAAGATTCTTCTGGCCAGCGAGAGAGAGAGAGAGAGAGAGAGAGAGAGAGAGAGAGAGAGAGAGAGAGAGAGAGAGCGTGTGAAAGCCTTTCATGGCTTTAGTACGAAGATGTATCAGCAACGGATGAGTACACACGAAGGCATTAGAGCAGCGAGCGAGCGAGCAAGTTCTGCAACGAAATGGAAGCCTAAAAAGGATTTTTAGTCTGGTACTTGAACGTTCGCTCAGCAAGTGGCTAGAAAAATATCACACTCTCCGAAAGCAGGACGGACAGAAGTGATCTACAACTGCACCAGGAAGGCACAGACGTATGTCATTAATTTGAGTCACGTTGGCTGAGTTTTTCGACCAGATATTCCACGTGTTATTACGTGTTGTAGCTATGATTGGATGTCGCCATTGTGTCGGGAGTCCATTTAAAGTGGAGGTATCCTTGTGTGTTAGCTGGGTACTTGTAAGTTCTCGTGTTTCAAGTAAGTAGATCACGAAAACGTGATCTTTCTTTCAAACTATTCGCCATTTCCATCGTTAGCGAGGTAGCGTTAGGAACAGAGGACTGGGCCTTTTTTTGGAATATCCTCACCTGGCCCCCTTTTCTGTTCCTTCTTTTGGAAAATGAAAAAAAAAAACGAGAGGGGAGGATTTCCAGCCCCCCGCTCCCTCCCCTTTTAGTCGCCTTCTACGACACGCAGGGAATACGTGGGAAGTATTCTTAATCCCCTATCCCCAGGGAAGATATGGGGTAATTTTAGAGCCAATCGTGGTGGAACGGTCTTGTCACTGGTTTAGCAGATGGTACCGGGTTCGATCCCACGTGGATTTACATGTTGGTTATAGGTGTGTAAATATTATATGATCATTGGTTCTTTTTCGGTTTAATGGGATGAATCAAACGAGTCTATACAGCCTTCCGCATATCAAGGTGATCCATGGTCCTTCTCGCTAGAGCGCTTATTACTTTTTGATCCACTGGATCTGATCCTTAGTCTGTAGTGAGAGAGCAGCAGTGCCAAACGAAGTATAGCCTCACTTGCACACATAGGCATCCGAAACCAGAACCCGTCATCCACTGCCAAAACCACACAGATCACACTGTAATTTGTCCTCACCGCTTCATCTGCTCTGGTTCAGACCAGTGACAGCTTTTCGTCCCCCATATACCACTGACATCTAAGTAATTTTTTCTCTTGCACGCCTGAATATTTTGGGTCCACTTCTCCAAAGCCTTTTTTGATTCTATCTTTTCTTCCCCTCGATCATTCTCTACCACTTCCTCCTTGATCCTTTTTCTGACACGCAGGACTGCTAAGTTAGGATTTACTTGTGCATCACATGCCTGTATGCCTGAACCATTTCAACACATCTTGGTTGGCGCTCTCAGACATCTTCTACTACACCAGCTTCTGTATTTTCCCTCTGGAGTCTGCCACTAGAACCGTGTCATCTGCAAACAGCTGACTCGCCATTCAAGCTCCCCCTAACCTCAACCCAAGCATATCGTACACCCTCCTCTCTCATCAAGACTTGGCTTTCCCTCCAATACTAGCCAGATCCCTGAGCATATTAGACTCCTATGGTTACATCAAGTAGGCCCACTTCACGCGGACCTCCTCCCTTTATGCTACCACACACACCATACACTTTTGGCAAAAACTCTTCACTGCATTTAGTAGCTTTCTGCCCACTCTATACATAGCCTGAGCACTTTCCGCAGAGCATCTGTCAACTGTATCATACGCTTTCTATCAAATCTATAAAGTACCATATGCAGATCTGTCTATCTTTCTCCAAGTATTTCTCATACAAATTCCCCAGCAAAATCCGTACATCCACCATCATTCCTGAGACCAGTCAGATGCTCTGTGCATGCTGGCACCCTCGCCGTCATCGCTCCCATGCACATTATATCAGGTATACTCAACTGCAGTTTAGACATTCATTCTGCTTCCGTTGCTCTGGCACAAGTGCATCTTACAGGCGGTTTACCCAGTCTCATGGTACCTCATCCTGAGCCCTACAAACGTTGAACAATGTGACTGAAGCAATCAGCAACATTGTCACCCGCTTTCTTGAAGTCTAGCAATCAGCAACATTGTCACCCGCTTTCTTGAAGTCAAGCAATTAGCAACATTGTCACCCGCTTTCTTGAAGTCAAGCAATCAGCAGCATTGTCTCCCTCTTTCTTGAAACACTCGATTGCAATCCAGTCGCTAAGCTACACTTTCATCTCATGTAGGGTTGTCACGACTTCCTCACATTTTACTATACCTCCGCCATGACTCTCTCACGCCGCCTGCCACCTCGTCCTAAATACACCACGCCCGTCTCCCTGCCATTTAAAACATTCAGCAGTCCTTCAAAATACTCCCTCCATTTCTTCCCCATATCTTCTTTGCCTGAAAGTATTTCCCTATTTCCTTTTTCAGTATCGCCCTCGTCTGTTTTCTTGCTGAACTATTCACCTTCCAAGACATTTACTTATTCTCCCTGAAGTTCATAGTGACTCTTTCATTCCGTTTCTCTGGTGCCCTTTTTATCAGATCTCATGTCTTTTCCTTGATCTCTTGCCGTGTTCTCTTGTACTCCTTCCAGGAACTTGCCCTCCTTCGCTGCAAGTAATGTCCATAACACCTCCAGTGTTTCTGTTCATAGGCGATTTGATTTGCTCATTTCAGCATGCACTCCCCTTCCACATTCCTCTGAGACACTGCTTACAGAAATGTATAAGCGGTGCTTCCCTAAATCCCTGTCACTCTTCTCTTCCCCTTACTTCATGTAGCGTCACCCTAAACAAGGGTCTCTTTCCCCAAAGCTCGCTCACTTTCACCCTTTCCTTAACACGTGTTCATTATCCTCTCTTCTTAAACCCATCAAGAAATGATCAGACATTCCATATGCTGCCCCTTTTGACACGTTTACGTCGAACAACCTCTCCTTTACATTCCTAGTGATCAACGCTTTGTCCAATAACGTTCGTTTATCCCACAACTCCACTCGCCAATATATATTTATATGCACCTTTTTTTTATCTTTTTGTAAATCGTGTACTCACGATCTCCATTCCAATCTTAGCACACCATTCGACATGTCAACATTTCCATTTACACTGGAGACCCTCAGTATATATTTCCTAATAGCCACATCACCAATCCTTGTATCCAGATCCCTCAGCAGCAGGATCCAATCTCTTGCATAAAAACTGCAATCCTTTTAGTCCTATAATCTCTTTATCAGCATCTGATAAACAACATTTACTCCTATGCACACGAAGCTTAAAAACGCACTTCCTTACATTCTTTCGCACCGTCCCACAACGTCTTCGTTAGAGGCACCACTTTTTCTTTTTCTCTTGTGCCTTTTTTTTTTTTTTTACAAATCTCAGGCTCCACCCACTTGACACTGCCAAACCATTTTTCTCTTTTTCCCTTTACCTTTTTTCCTCATTTGGAGCCAGAACATCCGGGTTTTCTTTCATGAAACCTGCCACCTATCTCTCGCTTCTTTTCATCCGAGTTACAGCCACGCACATTCAGACAACCCAAGCCTGATCCTTCGAGGGAGAAGTTCTCACTCGGGTCCTCTTCCGTTCCTGTGTTTGCAAAGTCAAAAAATACGAGCATTGGAGGGTTTCCATCCTCCTCCTCGTTCCCCTCGCTTGTTCGTCGACCCATAAGACACGCAGGAGATGTGTGGGTGGTTTTCTGTTAACTCCCCAACCCC
The DNA here is from genome assembly GCF_036320965.1 of Panulirus ornatus. Classification (NCBI taxonomy): domain Eukaryota; kingdom Metazoa; phylum Arthropoda; class Malacostraca; order Decapoda; family Palinuridae; genus Panulirus; species Panulirus ornatus. The sequence goes on from NC_092250.1 coordinate 13,523,396, forward strand.
TTAGGAATATAAGAATTGTATGATTTAGGGATCGTGCCAATTGCTTGTTTCAAAGTGTCATGTGAGAGATGGAGGGAAGGGTTGTGTGCATTGTAAAGTTGCACGAAATTTCCTTAAATGGGAATTCAATTCAAGGAGTTGGTTGGGGCATAAAAGATATTTCAGAGCTTCAGTGACAGCAAGAAGGAAGCTATAAGCTATCTTTGTTGATTAGAAAATATGAAGTCGAATTCGAGAGAGAGAGAGAGAGAGAGAGAGAGAGAGAGAGAGAGAGAGAGAGAGAGAGGAGACTATGAAAAAAAAAAGAATAGAAGTTGGACTGATATGTGAAATTATGGAAAGAACTGCAAAGGTATTTCAAAAGATAATCCCAAAGAATTCTTGAATACGTAAGGACCAGGGAAATGTGTAATGTGTGTGTGTGTGTGTGGAGGACGCCATCGTTATCATGAATGTATGACCAAGGGAAGATGTGAAATATTTGCAAGTGAAATTATGAAAAGGACTGTCAAGAAATTCTTAAGTTCAACCCAGATAATTCCAGAATGCGTAAGACACATTGAAGTAATGTAGGCAGTGTAAAGGGACACTGTTGAATCGTTAATGTATGAAAAAGGCTTTCTCATGTACGTTCATAAAGCAAAGGACTCGGTAAGAAATAAAAGTCAGTATTCCAGCACGTTCACAAGAGCACATCTCAATACCTGCCAGACCTTCGTGGCGTTTCCTGAGGTAAGGCCCAGAGGATCTGTCGTCTGCTCGAGTTTTGAAGGAAGCAAGTTGATTTTGTAGCTCAATTATCAAGTAAATTATTAGTCGGGAAATGCCTAAGGACTGGGAAGAAACTAATACTTAAGAAAGGTGAGGCTCGATGGGTCTAAAATCACCATCCACTCGATCTTGCTCACTTAGGAAACTTATGGAAAACGCTGAGATAATTTGACCAAGTTCTTCGATGGAGAGAAGGACCATCATCATGTCTACTTTGGCAATATAGTCTTACCTTACATGTTTACTGCAGGAGGCGACTGGGATACAGAATAGCATCGGATGTGATCGGGGTAAGAAGGCAGCAACGAAAACTGGAAGGGCATAGTCAGGAATATGTCCTTCTTAAGTAGTTTCGACAACGTCTTCTTCGGGAGACGTTTTCTTCCTCCTGACGAAGTCGTTGTCGAAATTGATTGAGAAGAATGAATTCCTGGCTCTCGGCTTTCAGCTTTCCTCGCTACATATTTTGTACCTATTTGTCACTATGGATAACGCTCTGATGTCGTCTGTTGGATAGTCTCACAAAGAATTGATCTTTGATATCAAGTTCCAGGGAAGAGATTGCTCTACGCCGTGCAAACATCTGCTGGTGCTTGTGTCAATTCGATCTGTAAGTGCATGAAACACAGACTGGGAAAACAAGATTTATTTTTATCAGAGTTCAGGCTTGTCCCATTTCTTTATCATAATGTAGAAAAGATTCCCCCGGAATTTCGGTGTAATGGCCAGTCTCAAAAAAAAAAATTTAATAGCTTAAAAATGCGACGGAGCGGAGTAATTAAGAAAAAATTCCTGAAGGGGGAAAAAAAAATTCACCTGAACTATTCCAAGTGACCTAAATACTTTCAGCTTGGGCCTGAAAGTGGGCCAATGAAGTTCAGAGTAAAAGAATGTAATGTAATATATTCTAAGAATATTGAGAAAAAAAAATAATGCTCAAGAAGTTTTGGGAAAGCGCTTGCTTAGGAATAGGAAATTTAGGATCTTTGGGCTGTGAGCTGCTGACTGTGACGTATTCACAGGCGGGATCCTAGGATCGAGGGTATAGGTTCGAATCCTGGTTGTGCCAGTCGGTCCATAGTCAGCCCAGCTGTACATCCTCTCCTTCGAATTGGTCGATAAAATTAGTACCTGGCTTAGTCTAGGATATTTTGTTTCATACTATTCGCTATTTCCCGCATAAGCGAGGTAGCGTAAAGAACAGAGGGCTGGGTCTTAGAGGGAATATCCTCACCTGGCCCCCTTCTCTGTTCCTTCTTTTTGAAAAAAAAAAAAAAAAATATATATATATATATATATATATATATATATATATATATATGTATGTATGTATGTATGTATGTATGTATGTATGTATGTATGTATGTATGTATGTATGTATGTATGTATGTATGTATGTATGTATGTATGTATGTATGTATGTATGTATGTATGTATGTATGTATGTATGTATGTATGTATGTATGTATGTATGTATGTATGTATGTATGTATGTATGTATGTATGTATGTATGTATGTATGTATGTATGTATGTATGTATGTATGTATGTATGTATGTATGTATGTATGTATGTATGTATGTATGTATGTATGTATGTATGTATGTATGTATGTATGTATGTATGTATGTATGTATGTATGTATGTATGTATGTATGTATGTATGTATGTATGTATGTATGTATGTATGTATGTATGTATGTATGTATGTATGTATGTATGTATGTATGTATGTATGTATGTATGTATGTATGTATGTATGTATGTATGTATGTATGTATGTATGTATGTATGTATGTATGTATGTATGTATGTATGTATGTATGTATGTATGTATGTATGTATGTATGTATGTATGTATGTATGTATGTATGTATGTATGTATGTATGTATGTATGTATGTATGTATGTATGTATGTATGTATGTATGTATGTATGTATGTATGTATGTATGTATGTATGTATGTATGTATGTATGTATGTATGTATGTATGTATGTATGTATGTATGTATGTATGTATGTATGTATGTATGTATGTATGTATGTATGTATGTATGTATGTATGTATGTATGTGTGAAGGTGAAATCGCATTTCAGTAGGAGTTCATGCAATTATATTTGACATGTAATTTTTCTATACATGTGGCAGACATGTTTCGTGGAGACAATCCACCTCATCAGGTGCCAGTACTTAACAAAGTTGTTTAGATCCCAACATCACACTTGAGCCCCGCCGTCCAGCACCAATCTGTACAGACCAACCACTGTCCGCTTTGTGTGGCAGTAACCGTTGTAAGGGCGAGTGATTAAGGGGGGTCACGTGGCGGGGGTTGACCTGGGTAGCTGGGTGCGTCTTGAAAAACTTTTTTTTTTATAATTTCGTGTTTTATCAATTCTCTCATAATGATTTGGTTAATGCTAGGATGGGCTTTAAAATTACCTGGGGAGAAGTTAAAGTTCTTTGTATTAGCAATTAAGACAGATTCAATAACGTTTGCATGTCGCATAATCAGCAGAGGGGTATAGAATAACGGGATTTTCATGATCTATGGCCAAGGTGATCATTTTCATGACAATGTTTAGCGATCGCATTTTTGTGGTCAACCCTGCGTACTGCGTTGGTGAGATGGCCGTGAATGGGGCATTCGATTTCCCGTGCAGTTTCGCCTCGCGTAAAAAAAGTAGCTAAGTGAAGGCAACTCACAATGTATGTCTACCAGTCAGAAATCAAAACTTTGGATTATGAGCTCATTTTTCTTCCAGTATAACTGAGACAATAATGGCGCTCATTCACTGAAAGGGCTTCAGTTTATCAAAGGATCGAAGACAGGGATAGGAAAAAGAATTTCAGATTACACGAATGACAGCCCCGCCAAGACCACGAATCCATTCAAAGGATCCTGGACACAAAACCACAGGATCAAAAACTTTTCTCTTAACAGAAGCGACAGATCCAAGGGGGGAGGACTAGCGGATGTAAGTCTTCAAGATTTTCCTTAGAAAATGTTCTTCAAGTTGATGCAAACGCACTCAACGCTTGAGGTTACACTAAGATCCCATATTCAGAAAACCCTCCACTCTCAAGATTGATGGGAAGGAGTTTCATATTGAGAGAGGGATTGACTTTCCAGCGTCGCTTGAAGTTCAGATAGATACGAGCCTTCGCTGTACATACGAGCCCTCACTGTACATATGAGCCCTCACTGTACATATGAGCCCTCACTGTACATATGAGCCCTCACTGTACATATGAGCCCTCACTGTACATACGAGCCCTCACTGTACATATGAGCCCTCACTGTACATACGAGCCCTCACTGTACATACGAGCCCTCACTGTACATATGAGCCCTCACTGTACATATGAGCCCTCACTGTACATATGAGCCCTCACTGTACATATGAGCCCTCACTCTACACCCTGTGACTGACAGAGCAACAGAAGATCAGGCGTTGATTTACTGTTTGGTGAGGTAGTCACGGGCGAGGAGGAGTGGGTGGTGGAAGGGACTCGTTCTCCTTCGGCTTGTGGACATCGTGTTTCCAGACCAACGGGATTTCTGTGATGTGGTTGTTCTTTTGTACCGTGATTCTCTCTCTCTCTCTCTCTCTCTCTCTCTCTCTCTCTCTCTCTCTCTCTCTCTCTCTCTCTCTCTCTGTTCTATCTACCTCTTCTCACTGTGCCTCTCCCACCATCTGACCATCCTTCTCATGCCTTCCCTCTTCCATTCTCTTACCTTTCCTCCCACACCCTCTAACTATCCCTCTCCAACCCCCTGGCCGTCCCTCTCCCACTCCCTGACCGTCCCTGTCCCACTCCCTGACCGTCCCTGTCCCACTCCCTGACCGTCCCCCTCCCACTCCTTGACCGTCCCTCTCCCGTCTCCTGTCAGTCTCATTTCAGGCCTTTAATAATTCCCGTCTTGCCCTACCAAGGTTGAACTCCCGTCCTCTCCCAGTCTCCCTCCATCCCTTGTGTCATCCCCTACCCGTCCCATCCCTCGTCTCGTCTCCTACCTGTCCCATCCCTCGTCTCGTCTCCTACCCGTCCCATACCTCATCTCTCCTACCCGTCCCATCCCTGGTCTCATCTACCTGTCCAATCCTCACTTTCTCGCATTTCTTTTCCCTGTATTGTCATAACATCTTTTCCATTATTTTCCTCACCCTCTTTTACAATGCCTCTCGAATCCTCTCGCGTTCTCTCTCTCCTCTCCTCACTCTTTCTAAGTCCCTCTATCCTCAACTTTTCCCCGACCTTTCGCTCTCCTTCTTCTACCCCTTCCCATCACGCTCTCCTTCTCAGTCTTCCACCCTCCTTCGATCTGTCTCGCCTTTCTCACGATCTCGTTTCCTCGAGTAAACCCTCCCGCATCTCTCCTTTCTCATCCGCTGCTGACCCTGTTCCCGTCACTTTCCTTTCGTCATCTGTTTTTTACTCTGTATTTCCGTTCCTTTGGACTTTTTCCTCCATTCCATCGTTACAAGGTCCTCTCCTCATTAACTCCCCCAAACCCGTCCTATCTTAAACCCAAACCATTCCTTCACTAACCTCTTTTCCACCGAACCTTTCGCAACCTTTCCTGCTGTGTACACCCATTCTTCCTTCCTGGACCATCTCACAATCGCGTTCCTCATCGTCTCCCTGCCTCCTCCTCCTCCTCCTCCCGCGCGCTCACACACACACACACACACACACACACACACACACACACCTTCAGCCTTGCCTCCGTTTCTCATCGTCTCATCCCTCACTTGCATCCCCAGCTCCTCCAGTCTCTCTCTCTCTCTCTCTCTCTCTCTCTCTCTCTCTCTCTCTCTCTCTCTCTCTCTCTCTCTCCCATTTCTCATCACTCGTCTCACGTATTAATGAGCTGGATGGGCGCACTGGGGCCCCTCATGGCCTCACGGCCCCTCATGAGAAGTCTGTTGTGACAGGTTACGTCGTCCCGGCTCTACCTAGCGGAGCGTCAGCTTCACAAGCCTGAAGTACCGGTTTTGAGAGCCATAGAGCCAGCTGCAGGAGCCATAATACCAGCTGCAACAGCCACAACACCAGCTGCAGCAGCCATGATACCAGCTGCAGCAGCCATGATACCAGCTGCAGCAGCCATGATACCAGCTGCAGCAGCCATGATACCAGCTGCGGCAGCCATAATACCAGCTGCAACAGCCACAACACCAGCTGCGGCAGCCATAATACCAGCTGCAGCAGCCATAATACCAGCTTCAGCAGCCATAATACCAGCTGCAGCAGCCATAAAACCAGCTGCAGCAGCCATAATACCAGCTGCAGCAGCCATAAAACCAGCTGCAACAGCCATAATACCAGCTGCAGCAGCCATGATACCAGCTGCAGTAGCCATATTAGCAGCTGCATCAGCCATAGTAACAGCTGTGGCAGCCATAAAACCAGCTGCAACAGCCACAACACCAGCTGCAGCAGCCATGATACCAGCTGCGGCAGCCATAATACCAGCTGCAACAGCCGCAACACCAGCTGCAGCAGCCATAATACCAGCTGCGGCAGCCATAATACCAGCTGCAGCAGCCATAATAGCAGCTGCAGCAGCCGGAGTGCCAGCTGTAGCAGTCGTAGTGCCAGCTGCAGCAGCCGTAGTCCCAGCTGTAGCAGCCGTAGTGCCAGCTGTAGCAGAGGTCATTGGGAGATTTTTTTTTCTCTCTTTTACGTTCGCAGAGACGGCACGGGCAACTGAGGCCCTAATCTAGGCCATCCCATTAACACACTCTCTCTCTCTCTCTCTCTCTCTCTCTCTCTCTCTCTCTCTCTCTCTCTCTCTCTCTCTCTCTCTCTCTCTGTATATATATATATATATATATATATATATATATATATATATATATATATATATATATATATATATATATATATATTTATTTATTTATTTTATTTATTTTGCTTTGTCGCTGTCTCCCGCGTTAGCGAGGTAGCGCAAGGAAACAGACGAAAGAAATGGCCCAACCCACCCCCATACACATGTATATACATACACGTCCACACACGCAAATATACATACCTATACATCTCAATGTACACATATATATACACACAGACACATACATATATACCCATGCACACAATTCACACTGCCTTTATTCATTCCCATCGCCACCTCGCCACACATGGAATACCATCACCCTGCCCCCTCATGTGTGCAAGGTAGCGCTAGGAAAAGACAACAAAGGCCCCATTCATTCACACTCAGTCTCTAGCTGTCATGCAATAATGCCCGAAACCACAGCTCCCTTTCCACATCCAGGCCCCACACAACTTTCCATGGTTTACCCCAGACGCTTCACATGCCCTGATTCAATCCACTGACAGCACGTCAACCCCGGTATACCACATCGATCCAATTCACTCTATTCCTTGCCTGCCTTTCACCCTCCTGCATGTTCAGGCCCCGATCACTCAAAATCTTTTTCACTCCATCTTTCCACCTCCAATTTGGTCTCCCACTTCTCCTCGTTCCCTCCACCTCCGACACATATATCCTCTTGGTCAATCTTTCCTCACTCATTCTCGCCATGTGCCCAAACCATTTAAAAACACCCTCTTCTGCTTTCTCAACCACGCTCTTTTTATTTCCACACATCTCTCTTACCCTTACATTACTTACTCGATCAAACCACCTCACACCACACATTGTCCTCAAACATGTCATTTCCAGCACATCCACCCTCCTGCGCACAACTCTATCCATATATATATATATATACACCCCTAGCCTGAGCCAGGTCGACCAACCCCTAGGGTTGGATGAACAGCTGTGTTGACTGTAAACCGACTGCCGCAACCGGGATTGGAACCTTTGTGCTCGAACCCTGGGCGGCCCCTGAATGCGCCATGGTCAGGAATGCTAATCCCTACACCACGAAAGTGGTTTGGAAGAGAAGGGATCGAGCTAGAGTGCTGATGGAAAGAACCGAGTGTCATGCATACTTAGGCCGAACGCTCATTCCAGGGAATTTTTTTCCATTTCGTATAATTTCGAGAATTTGTCGTCGCATGACAGCATGTAATTGTTCTGAGCGTCCTGTTTTGTGTGTGATTTTCAGATTTGGTCGTATTTCATTATGACAGGAAGGATGACCAAAGCGGTGAGGCGTGATTTAGGGTGGAGTGAGTGAATTGTTTGTGGAGCTTACCGTGGAATTATTTATCTTATCCAAATCTAATATTGGTAAGTATTTCGAGGACACCTAGTGTATTTATGGCTGTGTGTGTGTGTGGGTGGGTGTGTGTGTGTGTGTGTCGTTTATTAGCGAAAAGAAATATACTGTCCTAAAACTCAAAAGCAGTGGCACCTCTGACACGAAAGCTTTATGAATGGGCTTGTAACTCGTCGTGCTCACGACACAGAAAAAAAAAAAAAAAGAAATGAGGCCCTATAACAATAGCTGACATGGCTAGAGGCACATAATGTCCTTTTTCCCAAACTTTATGTAGAGCTTATGTAGAAGGATATGCGCTGCCTGTTATAGTTCACGTATGAAAGGAAGGTGACCGAAATTTTAGATAGAAGGCCAGTAAATGTAGGGTTGAAGTCGTGTGTGAATGGGAGTGTTCAAAATGTTTTTGTGTAAGAGTATTAAAAGGTTTCAGGTCGTGAGATATTGGAATGAAAATGGAATTATCTGTATCTAAATCCCCAAGTCACAAAAATGTTACAGATCCTGATTTACTGGGTTTTTTTTTTTTAAACTGTTACAATTTTGTGATATTTTCTTTGCAGTGATCCTGTAAGAAAATGTTATTCAGTCTTAAAAACCAATTTGTTAGAGACTCAATAAGTTGTTGAATGGATCATTAAAAAAAAACATATTTGATGTAAAACACGTATATAGAGCTCTATGTAATTTAGTAAAGCCTTCTATTTCTCATTCAACGGAACCAGAGCTAACCAGCATCCATAGATAAAACCTACAGACCACTCCAGGGATGGTGGCTGATTATATTATGTATAGGCACGGAGTGGTAAGGGTTCTGGGGTAAGAGGCGGGTCTACTGTGTGCTCGCGTTAAGGGGGCATGGGAGGTAAATCAGTTGCTGTTTGCAGATGACACAGCTCTGGTGGCTGACTCCATAGAGAAGCTGGTGTCATAATTGGGGAGTAGATAAGAACAATAGTATGGAGGAGATGGGGCGGCTATTGAGGTTTGGGACGAGATGACCTGAATATAAAATCTGAATAGAAATGACCAGGAGGAAATGCATTGCTTTAAGCACCTGGGAGTGGCCATGGCTGTGGACAGATCAGTTGAGGGCAAAGCGAGTCACCGGGTTGGACTGAGGACGAAAATCATGTGTGCAAGGACGAGTATGGTCTTTGTGTTGTAAGGGTGTGAGTGCCGTTGGACGTAAAAGAAAGGAAGAAAGTAAAGGCTTTGGAAATTGAGATGCAACCTTACATATAGTCGTTTCTAGACTCCACCTGCATGTGGTTACGACCCGAGTGAAAGGACTCTCAGTAACAGAGCAACCCAGGCATCACCAGCAACACAGGACGTCCCGACACCATCACCAGCAACACAGGACGTCCCGACATCAACACAGGACGTCCAGACACCACCACCAACACAGGACGCCCAGACACCAGCAACATCAACACAGCACCTCCAGCCTACCATAATTCATAACTTTCAGCCGACCGTAACATAGGACATCCAACACGGCATTACGCCTCATCTCTGTTTTAATCACCCTCTCTATCGGCACTCATCAGCGAGTCCTTCGAGATCCATAACCGTAAATAAACCCAAGGAAATAACCACTCAACTTAGCCAAGCAGCTTTTCTAAATCCCACGAGAACTTGGCTAAAGATCCGGGAGAGGGAGTCCCCTCCTCCAGCGGGTCGTAGTGGGGAAGTTTGCGCATTTCTTCGTGGAATTGCTAATTCCTGGATTAATCTGTCCATAAATGAAGAAGATTGTCTAGGAGGACGGTAGAGGCTGGGAGGGTACGAGGGGTCGATAGATAGGCGGAGGGAGGCAGGGAAGGAAGGGAGCTCGCGGTGGAGGATCAGATATTCACGTGGAAAAGAAGCTCTTTAGATTTAAGGGTTATAAGTGTTTGTAAATTCTATGACAGGGAAGAAGGGGAGAACGAGATATGGGGAAGAGAAAGGGTAAAAGAAAGGCACAGTAGAGGGAAAAGAGGGTGTTTTCAGACGAAGGACGTCATTAAATACTTGAGGGAGGCACAGGCCCAGAGAGAAGGTAGGGAAAGAGGAATATGTAAAGCGAAGAAGGGAGGAAAATGCAAAGAAAAGAAGAGATAAACGAAGGAAAAAAAGAGAAATAATACTGAGAGAGGAGGAGGAAAGGGAAAGGAAGGGAGGAAGATCCAACTTTAAGGGAGATGGTCAAGGCGTCTCTTGGTTTCATTGGTAATTCACGATCTCTCTTGTGTCGTGGTAATAAGGCACCGTTATTGAGAATAGACAAGGCACAGTACCTTCCAGGATTTCCGTATATATAACCTGTGTGCCCTCCAGACAGAAGGGCCTCAGTTCCTACAGTCATTCCCAGTAGTGTATAAAGGTCTTGCCGTACTTTAAAGGTCTTGCAGTTGGTTAGAGGTCTTGCAGTAGTTTACAGGTCTTGCAGTAGTTCAGAGGCCTTGCAGTTGTTCAGAGGTCTTGCAGTTGTTCAGAAGTTTACAGGTCTTGCAGTAGTTCAGAGGCCTTGCAGTTGTTCAGAAGTTTACAGGTCTTGCAGTAGTTCAGAGGCCCTGCAGTTGTTCAGAGGTCTTGCCGTAGCTTACAGGTCTTGCAGTAGTTCAGAGGCCTTGCAGTAGTTCATAGGCCTTGCAGTAGTTTACAGGCCTTGCAGTAGTTTACAGGTCTTGCAGTAGTTTACAGGTCTTGCAGTAGTTCAGAGGTCTTGCAGTAGCGACGTAGGCTGTGTGGTGCGTCCCTGTAAACTTTCTAATTGTGCTGTCGTGCCTCACCTTGATGGGTGATACTGGCGCGGAGCGATGCTCTCGTCGGGGTAGTATAAGTGCCTTGCGGTGCCTCGTCAGTGGTTTTACGTGTCTTTCCAGGAAGGTCTGTGCAATCCAGTCTTCCAGGTCCTGTCGAAGACATAGATGTTGTTCTGTTGATGTTCGCTGAAGGAATGCTTGTCAGAGGCTCCTACCTAATCCAAGGTTCTGTTCTTTGTTCTTCCGAGGTGTGATATTGTTCTTTTTCGACTTCTTTTTAGTGTTCTTTTGTTCCTTCAGCTCACCGCGTGATTTAAGAACTATATCATCTACGCTGAAGAACATCTTATCATCAGTGTTCAACTGGTAGATCTGTTTTAGTCCCTCCTGTTCTTCCGCTGATGTGCCTCCAGCACTTACTGGGAAAGATGTTATGGAACTGTGATTTCTTGTTTTCGCCAGATATGAAAATGAGAAGCCTCACGGGCGAAAGTTTGCAACGAAGGGAGAAAATTAGGACAGATGAAATTAGGTGGGGAGTAAGGGAGAGGAGAAGAGGAAGATTACATATGAGCAAGGAGGGAGGAAGATGGGAGATAAATGAGTAAGAAGGGAGAAGGGAGAGAGAGAGAGAGAGAGAGAGAGAGAGAGAGAGAGAAGAGGAAGATGTTAAGAGCTGAAATAAAGAAGAGGAAGATGGGAAGAACTAAGATGAAAGAAGGGGAAGTGAGAAACGAATAATGGAAGGTGAGGAGATAATAGAAAGAAGAGAATAAGAGCGACTGAATAATGAATGCGGGGAAAAAAAAAAGACTTCCGCAATGATGAAAGCATAGCATCGTAAAGACATAATTGTTTCGGCTAACTGTTCATGTCTGGCGTCCTGGTATGATGACATCTTAATACCACAGTCCTGACACGCGCACCTGAGAAGGGGAACAAATTATGTAGCAAATTTTATCTTTTTCTTTTTTTTTCTACACTTGGATTAAGATTAGAGTTATATGACGTCCTGGAAATGCTTATCTGATTTTTATGGAAGAAGTTTTGGATTCAGTTGGAATTATCTTCATAAACTGAAGAGAAATTGAATTTTTCCCCTTTTGATCCAGTATTATTGCCTCATCGCTGCTGCCAGCTGACTGGTCGATTTGGCCACTTAGTCAAACCTCTGTATGACGGAAGAGGCGACTCGCATGATTGGAGTCAGCCTGAAATACTCGAGATAAACTCACATAAGTTTCAACTCAAAGTTACTCTGGGGGCTTTTGAAGTCACTTCGGTCAGTTGCTGCTGCGCCTTGGTGGCCAGATTCTGCCAACATCGTGGTCTTTGGAGAAAAGGTTGTAACGAGGGGTGAAAGCAAGGACGAGGAACTCTGCTCTCCACAACTCGTTCCGACGACGTCTGCTTCGTCGTCGTCGAATTGGGAAGAGTAGAATAAATTCTTGGATTTAGCTTTCTGTTTCCGTGGCTACTTTACACCTATTTGTCAGTATGGATAAACACCTTTGTGGTCTTTAATCACTTTTATGACATAAGTGAGATCGACGAGGACCTAAGTGGGCAGAGGATATTCTATGACTACTTGTGAAAAGTCTTTCTATTGCTACCATAGGAGTGCATTGGGAATACAGATAACACAAAGACCATTGGTCTGTGTCGAGGTCACCTTCATGTCTCTCCACCTAACATAGCACTAACATAGTCTTTTCCCCTTTCATCTCCAGTCTGTCAGGCAAGTACAGACGCCAGAACCAAAGACAGACTAAAGAAGGCCCACGTCTTGCCGAGGTAGAGCGAGCATGATAATTTACAAGAAAGAATGGTATAGGATACTTGTCTCTGTTTTCTTACATGTATGTCCTATGGTGAGTTATTATGCGTTACACACTGGCGATGGTGACAGTCAGGGAGCATCATTCTTTGAGGACAGAATGAAAGAAATGTGTTACTATGCATAAGGGTATATTCCATTCTTACCAATTTGTTGATACCTGAACTGATGGAAGATCTGTCAAGCCGAGCTTCAAAGGTATTCATACTTCTGTTATCAACTTATTATTATTATCATTATTATTATTTCGCTGTGGTGTCTTCAAGTGATGGATGAGGTGCAAATGAAGGTTGGAAAAAAGGGTATGAACCAGTTTGTTTCCTGCTTCTTGCATTCCCTTTTTCTGCATCTTTTTCCATTTCCTCGTGTTGTGTGTTGGAGAGGAAGGATGGAGGTCAGGCCGGGGAGGCAGAGGTGAGTCTGGGAGTAGTGACGAGTTGTGTCGATGCTCTCGAGTTCGTATGGTTGGTAGGATGGTTGTTAGTACCTCAGGGTCTGTCATCTGCTAGGGTTATTAAGGGCGAGAATGTCTTGTTGCATCTACCAACTGAAGAATCTTAAACACCTTCTTCAGGAGGGATTATTGTCAGGCCACAGAGACACTCTCACTAGCCCTGTGACTCGTGTGTAGGTTGTATGGGATGAGCCTAAGCGACTTGAGCTTGCAAAGACTTGATGGATGTGATGATGGGAGATGACGTGGTCCATCGAGCGAAGATTATCGTTCAGAGTAACACCGAGAAGTCTGCTGGATTGAACGAGCTAGATTGGGGGGGGGGACTGAAGGGTCTCGGGTGAGTAGGATTTGAGGCATGGCTGGAAATGAGACTTGATGTGCATCCCAGCGTTCTTGTTTAGGTGGACGATGACTTGGACGGCGATGTTCCAGCCCAGGAGGTTTGGTAAAGGTGGACTGGGAGGCTGCGTGTTCGGGAGAACCTCATATCAACGATGAAACCAATGAGGAAGTCGTCAACTTGCTTCCATCCTGCAGGAGCATCCATTACGGCATAATTTACGAGGATGAGGAAGCACAAAGATCCTATTTTAGTACCCTGTGGGACGCCATAAGTGAGGGGGGGGGACTGGAAGATGAAAGATTGGCCCCTCGGAAACATGTAAAGCCTAATGACGCTCTTTGAGGAAGCCCTCAAGCCTTGTTGATGGCTTTATTGATGACTGAGCGATGGAGGAGTTTTAAGTCGAAAGCTTCGGCGAGGTCAGCGAAGGCGAGAACCACAGGAGTTCTGGCCTGCCTCGAAGTTGTGACAGACAAAGTCTGGAAAGCTGACGAGGCAGTGGATGGAAGAGAGAGAGAGAGAAAAAAAAAGAGGTCTTTCTTATCATCCAACTTACACAATGTGGAAGCCAAGTTAATTACAAAACTTTAGCAGAATAAGCTGCCGGATCAGGGTGATCTTAATGGGAATTGCATCCGTGTGTATGCCTGTTGTCTCAAGTGATGGAGATGGGAGGAATGTCTGAAACAGGATGCATCGGTGGAGAAGAAATGGTAAGAAAAGGGATGCGTTGAAAGAGTGAGTGGAAAGTGGAAACCTTGTTAGCCCGGGAGGTAGGAGAGGGCCTGAAAGGCACTGTGAGGGGAAATTTCTCAAAGGGCATGAGATAAGAAACTTGAAAGTGAGTGCCGGCAAGAGCAGGAAGGTTGAGTGCGAGGAAAGTGTGGCGAGAATGAGATCTAATTAGTCAGTGAGAGGCTGAGGAACTTAAGAATTACCTTTGTGACGTAATCATCGCCAAGAAGAAGCAACGCATGCATGGAATCCGAGATATTTATAAAGGGTAAACAGGTTGTTCAACACGCGACGAAAGCTCGTGAGAGACGAGCACGTTCATCGTGTAAGAGTGGCTGACGCGAATAAAGGACGCTGGCTGGTCGCCCCAATCTGTCATAGCGTGTTGCAGTTGGTACCTGAGTCTGCTGTTGCAGAAGCAAAGACGTGCCCTTAACACTAGGGGGAGAGCAACGTCTTCCTACATGGGTTTGTTACCAGGTTTCCTCCCCAAGACCTTTCAGTTCGTGACCCCATTTCCTTCTCTCCAGATACCCCATGCAGGATCTTACTGTTAAAGCATATCTACAACGGTTGTTATACGTTATCTCCATATCCCATTACGTGAATGCGGTGTATCGGCACCGATACAAAGTACTGATGTAATACAATGTGTTTATTGTGGATGTCATCCATTTTATCATCATTGGGACTGCCACCAGAATCTCTTCGCGTGTCGCCTTTGCCACACGCGTGCCAGAGGTTGTCGACCCCCCAACCCCTCTCCACCGCCACCCCATCCCTCCTCCTCCCTGAGGTGTGCCATGGAAATGGACTTCTCGTGGCTTGAATGTCAGCTGACTAGCGTGGGTGAAGGGTGGAGGGAAGTCAGCGAGAAACGGAACACACAATATGTATTTGTATGAGTGAGATGGGTGAACAGAGTGTCTGTATGGCCGAGAATAGTCTGATCATTTGAGGGTGTATGAATGTTTATATGAGAATAGGAGAATATTATGATCATATAAGAGTGTATGGGGGTTTTTATGAGAATTGGAGAATAGTCTGATCATATATGAGAGTGTATGGGGGTTTATATGAGAATAGTCTGATCACATATGAGAGTGTATGAGGGTTTATATGAGAATAGTCTGATCACACATGAGTGTATGAGGGATTATATGAGAATAGGAGAATAGTCTGATCATATGAGGGTTTATATGAGGATAGGGATATATAGTGTGGACACTGCATAAGGTGAGCGTTGCTGGATCGTGACGCATATTGTCTCTGGACGTCGGTGAAGTATGTGGATAAGGCTTCCTCTGCTTCACTCGGGAATAGTCTGGTGTTCAAGGTGTTCCTTTGTATAGACTCTGAATTTCGCGGTTCGAGGAAGGAAACGTTTGCGTTAATCATAGTGTGCGTGAACGCAAACATACGCCCGTACACGTTTGTATAACACACACACACACACACACATTCTATATATATATATATATATATATATATATATATATATATATATATATATATATATATATATATAGAGAGAGAGAGAGAGAGAGAAAAAAAGAGAGAGAGAGGGGGAAGGAAACTGGGGGGAAAAAAAATGAAGGCTCAGAAAATGTGCCATGGGCAAGGAGGCAGCGAGAAGAGAAACAGAGAGGCGGCACAAATGTCCCTATTTCCCGTCCCTTGGGGTCCAGCGTCGTGGACTCCATCCTCCCTCGCCGTTAATGGGACGTTGAGACGCCCTTAATATGACAAGAAGTGCCCCATCCGGGCCTTACTGCCTCTTGGCATTACGGTGGGCCTCGTTAACCTTAGTGGGACCTCATCAGTAGATCTTCAGGTGTAAAGAGTAAACCTTAAGTGGGTGATGTCCCCTTCCTCACCTTAAATACGGTAACCTCCCTCCTGGGCTTAAGGATGAGTTCTACATCCCATCCCATGGAGGGGAAGAAAGGGAGTGGGCATCATCTCATCGCCTGTGTGCTGGGGGGTGTGAGGTGTTCTCCAGGGTGAGGGAGTGAGACATTACGCCCAGGACAACAATGGGAGGAGCGCGAAGGTAACTGGAACGGGGGAAAATTGTATGGCGAGGACCCCCTCTCCAGACTGGCTGGTCAGTGGCCGCTGTGGAAGACGTAGGTGCCTGATTTGCCTCCCCACCACTACGCGTGTTGTGATGTGTTTATGAGATTAAAAAGACTCTCTCTCTCTCTCTCTCTCTCTCTCTCTCTCTCTCTCTCTCTCTCTCTCTCTCTCTCGGAGCAACGACCACGGATGCTTTTAAAAGAAGACTTGGCCTGCGGTTAAAATCAGTCCCAGATGAACCTCTAGTCATTGATTATGTACTACTGGTAGCAGCTGAGAGGAACTGTCTCATTCATTAGGCAAGAAAAACTTTTTTTTTTTTCATGTTAGTTGAGTCGACCTGGGCAATTGAATGCCTTGATCAAGGCCATCTCCTTAACGATATATATATATATATATATATATATATATATATATATATATATATATATATATATATATATGTAAGCCAGGTGCCCCATTTATCGACCAACCCCGGAGGGGAGGACGAACAGCTGGGTTAACTGTGAGCCGACTGCCGCGCGCAGATTAAGAACCCGGGAGGGCCTGTGCATAAAATTATAGTCATCACTGAAGACACTTGCAATATTCACGACCTTCTAACACCATTTCTTATTTTCTTTGAGGTTCATCGATACTTTTTCATCCTATCCGTCGTTTTCCTCCCTCAATTTTTTTGAGCTTTCGTCCCTTCTCTTAACTTCCTGCTTTTTTTTTTGTCTTGTAGTCTTCCTAAGGACACGCATTCTTTCCTCGCTAATACTCGACCTATGTCTCTCTTTTCTCTCCCACTCGCGATATAACAACCACACCCTGACCTTCCGCATGGCTCTCGCATCACCTGCACATTCTATCTCTGGTTTTCTAAATAGCCTTTCAGTCCTCATCCACTTCCTTACCACTTACTCTCCCTTACTCGCTCTCCCTTGGTATTCCTACACGCATTCCACTTTTCCAAGCCCCGCTAACTTTTACCATTTCCTTTACACAGGTCATTTGTATTTTTTGCGAAACTTCTCATGAATGTTCGTCCGCCCTTTCCGCTAAGAGATAATCAGACATTTCACCTGCTATCCCGCTCAGCACGTTCACATCCAGGAACCTCTCCGTTTCCCGTCTGTCAGTCATAAACCAACACTGTCTGCTGATCGTAAGCTCCGACTCACCCGAATAGGCTTATGTATACAGCTTTGTATTAAGCATTTATTTCCGGTCCCCAATCATCTCTGCCAGCACAAGATTCGATAAGGTTTTTAACCATATATATATATATATATATATATATATATATATATATATATATATATATATATATATATGTATATATATGTGTGTGTGTGTGTGTGTGTGTGTGTGTTGGAAAGGATCACAATTTTGCGCGTGATCAAGATATTCCTATGAGTCCACGGGGAAAATGAAACGCAAAAAGTTCCCAAGTGCACTTTCGTGTAATAATTACATCATCAGGGGAGACACAAGAGAGAAATATGACAGTCAGTTGATATACATCGAAGAGACGAAGCTAGGACGCCATTTGGTAAACATGTGATTGTCCAAAACATGTTTTGAACAATCACATGTTTACCAAATGGCGTCTTAGCTTCGTCTCTTCGATGTATATCAACTGACTGTCATATTTCTCTCTTGTGTCTCCCCTGATGATGTGATTATTACACGAAAGTGCACTTGGGAACTTTTCGTGTTTCATTTTCCCCGTGGACTCATAGGAATATGTATGTGTGTGTGTGTGTGTGTCTGTGTCTGTATGTTTAGGTTAGTGTAAGTAACTTCTACCTCCCTTGCAAGAAATAATATATTGTGGTCCACAAATATAACCATATCTAATAACAAATGCCTGTAAAAAGATGTTGCCTTAATTCCTTTATTGGTCTGAAAGAGAACGTTTTGGCTTGGGTTCCTCTAATGGTTACTTCTTGTATTTTGAGGAAATTTTTTCAGAAAAGTATTGCTACGTATAGACGATCAATACACATACATTGAATATGCAGATATCTTACATACAGACGTTCGTGAAGTCGAGGTAGCTCAGCTGTACGGCCACCTGAATCGCACTTGTGCATTAAGCGGTCTTTTTCCCTACGGTACTTAGAAACTTTTCTAATCCTGAAAACGAGTTTGGAATAAAGTTGAAAACGGCTTATAAAGTTGCCCTTCTGGACTTCATGAGCTGCCTCACGCCATGCAAACGATTCCCTCCAGTCAACATCCTGGAGGATCTCTCAGTTGCGAGTGTGTCTTTGTGCTTAGGAGGATAACATGACGCTCAAAGTTTGAAATGAGGAGTTACGTCCGTCAACTATTGGATTATGTGATGACTGACTGGCGGTCAACGAGAGGTTCCTGAGTGTGGACGTGCTTAGAGGGATAGCAGGTGTTGTGGTAACGTGTTAGTGGTATTATGGTCAATTGTCCACGTCTCTTCTATCTTCTGTTGGGTTCCCTCAGCGCTTAGGAAGCCAGCCATGTCCACTGGATGGAGCTAAGTCCAGAGAACGTAGTGAGGTAGTGTGTGTGTCTAAGTAGGAAGAGTGTGGAGCCACTGAGCCCTTAGTTTTCAGTGTCTCTCTTGTGGTCTAAGGCATCGTGGGGATAAATGGTCTTGGTATATGGTGCATTGGTGTTTGTAGTGTTATGTGGCCGGGTGGTGACCAGAACGCAGACGAGAAAGTGTAACACGTATATGCCTAGGGAGAATGGTTCCAGTTGCGTGTGTGTCTGGTAGGATGGTGTTTGATACAGGGTTGGGAGGCCGGTTGTTTAATTTTTGTCGGATTACCTCGGTGTGTGTATATATTTTGCCAGTGTTTGTTTCTTCAGGGATGGGGAGGGGAAGGCTTTGAATGTAGGTTGCTACTGTCTGAAGGAAGATGAAAAAGGGAATCTGAAGGGATGGGGAGGGGAAGGCTTTGAATGTAGGCTGCCACTGTCTGAAGCAAGATGAAAAAGGGAAACGAATGGGAAAACCTGTTTGGCAGTTGCATTCATATGCATAGGAAAAGTCTCCAATTAACCAGGAGGACTTCGTATGATGGGCCACGGCAGACACGAACTCAGCGGTGACGTAATGTAGAGTAACGAGACTAGGGTGGCCTGGGAAGCCGACAGTCCGGAGAAGTACATGATTCGAAGTCCAACAAGATGAGGAGTGTCCTGCGTGTATGGAGTGTTGTGTTTTATATCCTCGTCAGTCTCTTTAAAGAAGGCCTTTGATCAAGCTGAATCGTTAGAGAGATAATGCTCAGTAGCTCTAACCTACGTGACAGCACGTCGCTCCCTACATGCCACACGATCCATTTCATTCTATCCCATGCACGTCTCCCTCCTTCCTGAATGTTCAGGCCCCGATGTCTCAAAAAGCTTCCTTCACTCCACCATTCGATCATCATCTTGGCCTTCCCCTCTCAATTCTTCCCTCCACTTCTGACACACGCATCCTCTTCGCTCATCCTCTCTTTATGGCCAAACTACTTCAGCACACTCCGGTCAGGTGCCTCATTCATAATGCGCTTACTACCACATCTTTGTCTCTTACGCTCTCATCCCTAACACGGTAAACCCACCTCACGGTACATACTACCCTCACGTAGTTCATTTCAGTCCCATCCACCGTTTTTCGTTCTTTGGTAGTCATGGCCCAAGACTCGCGTCCATACGACACTGTCAGTACTATACCGTCAAGCAAGTCCATCCTTGAACTGACCTTTCATTCCTCACGCCCCTTATTACACCCAGGACATAAGCCCTCACTCTCGCCCTATGAACCACTTCAACTCTAATGGTCCCATCCGCTGTACCTAAAGCATCCCATCCCCTCCTATTCTAACTCTCAGAAAATCCTATCTCAGTCCCCTGTCGCACCTCATCACCTTACTTATTTTCACATTTCCTCTCGACCTTCTCCATTTACACACTAAACACTGTGCCCGTCTGAAAATTTTTTTTCTCCTGGGGGTAGAGGAGGAAGATCACTAGCCCACGTATCCCCTGCGGGAGTTAGGAGGCGACTAAGAGGGACTGGAACCAGGGGAGGGCTTGAAAGTTTTCCAGTCTGTGTTATCACTTTCCAGAAGAAGAAATATGTAAAGGAACCAAAGCAAGAAATTTATCTCGTAAGGTTCATTCGTTCTTTGCTGAAGCGGGAAATGGCGAACAGATAAGAAAGAAATATTATAACAAGTTATAATGCTGATAGAAATATATTCATGATAATGATAATAATTATCAATGATGATGATATTAAGTTGATTACAAATTATTGAATATTAAGTATTATAATTATGATACAAGCGAAAATATATGACTTTGTTCTTACCAGAACCTGTATTCAGATACTGTGAGTCTTTGGTGAACCCAGTTTATCAGTCTGTTTACGTGAGCTGGGAGCTGTATACGTTCACTTCTTGTCATGGTTTCACTTCCTCACCTCAGTCTCGTCTGCAGATGTCGCTACACGACAACCCTAGCCTGTAACCGCTGGTCATAGTGCACGTCAGAAACTTGCGTGGCCCCGAAACTGACCACCGTTCGCTGTGTCGAACCATTTTATACCGAGGCTTGACCTGTGATTACGACTCTGTGTTTGGGGCCTTAACCACTACATTGTTAAATCGTCGATGCTGGACTTTTATGTTGACCGAGACGACACGGGCAACTGAGGCCCTAATCAAGGCCATACCATTAACGCTATTTATATATATATATATATATATATATATATATATATATATATATATATATATATATATATATTTACTGATAGTCTCTCACCCCAACTCTCATTTGCCCTTTTTTTCACCTCTTGCACCTTTCTCTTGACCTCCTGTCTCTTTCTTTTATACTTCTCCCACTCAATTGCATTTTTTCCCTGCAAAAATCGTCCAAATGCCTCTCTCTTCTCTTTCACTAATACTCTTACTTCTTCATCCCACCACTCACTACCCTTTCTAAACAGCCCACCTCCCACTCTTCTCATGCCACAAGCATCTTTTGCGCAATCCATCACTGATTCCCTAAATACATCCCATTCCTCCCCCACTCCCCTTACTTCCATTGTTCTCACCTTTTTCCATTCTGTACACAGTCTCTCCTGGTACTTCCCCACACAGGTCTCCTTCCCAAGCTCACTTACTCTCACCACCTTCTTCACCCCAACATTCACTCCTCTTTTCTGAAAACCCATACTAATCTTCACCTTAGCCTCCACAAGATAATGATCAGACATCCCTCCAGTTGCACCTCTCAGCACATTAACATCCAAAAGTCTCTCTTTCGCACGCCTGTCAATTAACACGTAATCCAATAACGCTCTCTGGCCATCTCTCCTACTTACATAAGTATACTTATGTATATCTCGCTTTTTAAACCAGGTATTCCCAATCATCAGTCCTTTTTCAGCACATAAATCTACAAGCTCTTCACCATTTCCATTTACAACACTGAACACCCCATGCATACCAATTATTCCCTCAACTGCCACATTACTCACCTTTGCATTCAAATCACCCATCACTATAACCCGGTCTCGTGCATCAAAACCGCTAACACACTCATTCAGCTGCTCCCAAAACACTTGCCTCTCATGATCTTTCTTCTCATGCCCAGGTGCATATGCACCAATAATCACCCACCTCTCTCCATCAACTTTCAATTTTACCCATATTAATCGAGAATTTACTTTCTTACATTCTATCACATACTCCCACAACTCCTGTTTAAGGAGTATTGCTACTCCTTCCCTTGCTCTTGTCCTCTCACTAACCCCTGACTTCACTCCCCAGACATTTCCAAACCACTCTTCCCCTTTACCCTTGAGCTTCGTTTCACTCAGAGCCAAAACATCCAGGTTCCTTTCCTCAAACATACTACCTATCTCTCCTTTTTTCACATCTTGGTTACATCCACACACATTTAGGCACCCCACTCTGAGCCTTCGAGGAGGATGATCACTCCCCGCGTGACTCCTTCTTCTGTTTCCCATTTTAGAAAGTTAATACAAGGAGGGGAGGATTTCCGGCCCCCCGCTCCCGTCCCCTCTAGTCGCTTTCTACGACACGCGAGGAATACGTGGGAAGTATTCTTTCACCCCTATCCCCAGGGATAATATACATATATATATACATATACACACACACACACATACACACACATACGCACATACCCACACACACACACACATACATATATATACATATGAAAAATGTATATATGTGGAAGGTATTAAGAATATATGGTGTGGGAGGCAAGTTGTTAGAAGCAGTGAAAAGTTTTTATCGAGGATGTAAGGCATGTGTACGTGTAGGAAGAGAGGAAAGTGATTGGTTCTCAGTGAATGTAGGTTTGCGGCAGGGGTGTGTGATGTCTCCATGGTTATTTAATTTGTTTATGGATGGGGTTGTTAGGGAGGTAAATGCAAGAGTCCTGGAAAGAGGGGCAAGTATGAAGTCTGTTGGGGATGAGAGAGCCTGGGAAGTGAGTCAGTTGTTGTTCGCTGATGATACAGCGCTGGTGGCTGATTCATGTGAGAAACTGCAGAAGCTGGTGACTGAGTTTGGTAAAGTGTGTGGAAGAAGAAAGTTAAGAGTAAATGTGAATAAGAGCAAGGTTATTAGGTACAGTAGGGTTGAGGGTCAAGTCAATTGGGAGGTAAGTTTGAATGGAGAAAAACTGGAGGAAGTGAAGTGTTTTAGATATCTGGGAGTGGATCTGTCAGCGGATGGAACCATGGAAGCAGAAGTGGATCATAGGGTGGGGGAGGGGGCGAAAATTTTGGGAGCCTTGAAAAATGTGTGGAAGTCGAGAACATTATCTCGGAAAGCAAAAATGGGTATGTTTGAAGGAATAGTGGTTCCAACAATGTTGTATGGTTGCGAGGCGTGGGCTATGGATAGAGTTGTGCGCAGGAGGATGGATGTGCTGGAAATGAGATGTTTGAGGACAATGTGTGGTGTGAGGTGGTTTGATCGAGTAAGTAACGTAAGGGTAAGAGAGATGTGTGGAAATAAAAAGAGCGTGGTTGAGAGAGCAGAAGAGGGTGTTTTGAAATGGTTTGGGCACATGGAGAGAATGAGTGAGGAAAGATTGACCAAGAGGATATATGTGTCGGAGGTGGAGGGAACGAGGAGAAGAGGGAGACCAAATTGGAGGTGGAAAGATGGAGTGAAAAAGATTTTGTGTGATCGGGGCCTGAACATGCAGGAGGGTGTAAGGAGGGCAAGGAATAGAGTGAATTGGAGCGATGTGGTATACAGGGGTTGACGTGCTGTCAGTGGAGTGAATCAAGGCATGTGAGGCGTCTGGGGTGGACCATGGAAAGCTGTGTAGGTATGTATACACGTGTGTGGACATGTGTATGTACATGTGTATGGGGGGGGGGGTTGGGCCATTTCTTTCGTCTGTTTCCTTGCGCTACCTCGCAGACGCGGGAGACAGCGACAAAGTATAAAAAAAAAAAAAAAAAAAAAAAAAAAATATATATATATATATATATATATATATATATCCCTGGGGATAGGGGAGAAAGAAATCCTCCCCTCTCTTTTTTTTTTAATTTTCCAAAAGAAGGAACAGAGAAGAGGTCCAGGTGAGGATATTCCCTCAAAGGCCCAGTCCTCTGTTCTTAACGCTACCTCGCTATCGCGGGAAATAGCGAATAGTATGAAAAAAAATATATATATATATATATATCTAGTTTGAGCCAGGTACCCATTCTATAGACCAATACTAAGGGTGGATGAACATTTGACTGTGGACCGACTGCCACAACCAGGATTCGAACCTATGCGCTCGACCGTGGGCGGCCCGTGAATGCGTCACGGTCAGGAATTCTAACAGTTACACATACTTTATACTTTAATCATGTATCTTCATTATATCGTAAAAACGAAATGAAGCACATTTGTCAGTGGCGAACAATTTTACCGAATACCATGATGCGAATCGTTAATTAAGTTGTAATCATCTCAATGATTTACAATATTGCCTGGAATTAGGTCTACATAACTCTGCCCAAACTACGGACGTCTCATTAATTGGTCAATGATTTCCAGGCAAGGACTTTGCGTTTAACGAGTCGTGTTTCAATATCGGTGGTATACTGCCAGACATCCAGTCCTGAAGGAGTTTCCCCATACCAAGTTACTTATTGACAAAAAATATAGAAAAAGTCATGGGATGTCATTTTTTCCATTTTTGTCGTCTTTCATTGTTCTGGAAATATAATTTATCTGCACTCCCCGTTTTCAAGGTTAAAATAGGTATGCAGACCACATCGAGCCCAAGGTCTAAGTGAGGTAGTCCAGCCTGGGTTTCGTAGATACACAGACCATGTAGAACCCATGGTCCAAGCGAAGTGGTCTGGCCTGGGTTACGTAGATGCACAGACCACAGAGAACCCATGGTCCAAGAGAGGTGGTCTGGGCTGGGTTACATAGATATACAGACCACACAGAACCCATGGTCCAGGCAAGGTGGTCTGGCCTGGGTTACGTAGATGCACAGACCACAGAGAACCCATGGTCCAAGAGAGGTGGTCTGGCCTGGGTTACATAGATATACAGACCACACAGAACCCATGGTCCAGGAGAGGTGGTCTGGCCTGGGGTTACGTAGATACAGACCACACAGAACCCATGGTCCAAGCGAGGTGATCTGGCCTGGGGTTACGTAGATAAACAGAACCCATAGTCCAAGCGAGATGGTCTGGCCTGGGGTTACGTAGATAAACAGACCACACAGAACCCATGGTCCAGGCGAGGTGGTCTGGCTTTAGAGAATCGCTTAAAAAAGATGTGCTCCCCTTAGATGCAGAAGCAGCAAAGGATAGCACAGCAAAAAGCCTTTCTCTCTACCCTCTATTCCCGCCGGCAGTACATGTCAATATGTTGTACAGTCTTCCCCTTCACGACCAGTAGGAGTGGGTCTAGAACACGAGATGGTATGTGTTAGACACGGATGAAGAAAATAGTCCTTTACCATCTATGCCATTGTTTCGTTATCTGGAACCAAGTCGCCGGTTTATTAGAGTAACATTAGGAACAAGTGAACAGTAGCCTCATTTGAGCACATCCAGTCTCTGATGTGAGTAATGGATCGAAATCAAAGACGACCACTATGTTCAGTCAGGCCCCATAGACAACTACTAATCGGCTTCATCTGCCCTGGTTTAGCCAACTGACAGTACGTTGCCCACTCTCGTATGCCACATTAATTCGCTTCATGTTATCACATGCACGCCTCTCACCCTCCTGAATATTCAGGTCTCATTACTCAGAAGCCTCATTCATTTCATCCTTCCATGTCCTTCTTCCCCTTCCAACTACCCCATCCACTTTTGACACATCCCCTTAGTCAGTCCTTCTTCGGTCATCCTTTCCATATAGGTGAACCATTTCAACAAACCCTGGTCGCCTGTCTCAACTTAGCTTTGTTTTCTTCCAAAACCTCTCTCATACACTGCCATGACTGCTATGATTATTAACCCGTCTCCCACAACAGATCGTCCTCAGGTTTTTTCATTTGCGTTCAAAGCCTTAGACCTACACCCGTGAGACACTGCCGTGACAACAGCACCTTCATACATACCATAAAGATGCTGATGTCTCCTATCAGACGCGTCATAATGCACTCAGGACCTTAGCTCCCCGTCATCCAATTCATCCAGCACGATTCTTCCACTTGCTGTCACATCCACTCCTAGTTGTCAAAGGAATTCCACTTTTTCGGGTCTTCCCCTTTCAAATGCATTCAAATCTCCCTCTCTCACGCCTGTGATTAACCTCATTGCCTTTATCTTTATTCACATTTACCCTCACATTTCCTCTTACAGACTCACAGCCAATCTTTGTCGCCAGCTTGTGAATTTTGCCACCAAAGATATGCCATATGGAAAGAGAATCTGATTTACATTTCATGCTCTCCCCCAACTCCCAACTCTCCCAGCATATCTTAGATCCGTCCACGGTCTTCTGTTTACACTCCCCTCACCATCCCGTTCATAAAGAGATCAAACCTCCTTGGTGAAATCACACTACCTTGACGCACACTTTCATTGGGAACCGCTTACCCTCCTCCTTTCCGACTCGCACATTACCTTACTCCCTCAGTAAAAAAGAATTTCATTTTACTTCATAACTTTCCATTCACCTCGTATATTTTAGCACATTTTAAACTGCCTCTCCATGAACCTTATTTTATGCTTGTACCAAATCCATAAATACTGAGGTTCACACTCTGAAAAGGAAGCACCTGTTCCGCGCACCGACTATCTTAACTGAGGTCACATTGCACCTCCTCACATCAAATGATCTGTTGATTCACCATCATCTCGCTCACCAATCTCCCATCCGCCATATTCCAAGACACTCATCAGACATATTACTTCCATATTTCGAGCGTTCACTTTTCGTCTTCCTTGCATTTATAAAAAAACGCACAAGACATACATTTTGCCAGTTGTCTTTCGCGTCGCCTCTGGCGCACGTAGAGATCATGACTGACGGATCAAGAGCAAAGTTTTCCTAAGAATGTTATTTGTAATCCCATCCACTCCTGTCACTTAACCACACTTCTTCTTACACAAGGTTTTCACTACCTCCACTCTTTTCATAAAACCATTTGCCACGACCCTCATTCCACGTGCCACGGCACATAACCACAACTATCTCATCTTTTACATTCAAAAGTCGTTTAATATACTTGTTTTGTCCCTTTCATAACTGAAAAAAGAAAAATGAATACTAAATTAACTGCGTCCAGAGGCAGAAAATGTACAGGGAAAATGTAGAAAACAAACAGTGGGAATATAAAGCGCCTGAGGGAGGAGGGTTAAACATCCCATGTTTACAGAAGTATTTGCGTGGCAGTCTGCTAATTACCGGGAATGTTTGGGGGGACGAAAGATCGTCGTGGGCAGGAGGTGATGGGGGAGTGGTTGAAGCCGTAAGCTTCTTCCCGAACGCTCGGCTGAGGTCCAGGTGATGGCTGGAGAGAGCTGGGAGGACTAGTGAGTGGAGTGCCTCTTGACTTTTTCCTAATAGTTCCTGTTGTATGGTGGAGAGGGGGGAAGACCAGACTAGGAAGACGTAAGTGTGTCAGCGGAGAAAATAAGAAAAAGAGAGTTGTGTTGGTGTTCCTGAGCTCAAGTGCGGGGAAGAACAGTGTTTTAAGTCGGTGAAGAATGTACAGACGTCAGCTGCAGGAATTGATGATGGTAATGACTTTGTTTCCATGTAGCTTAGTGTATCGTCGGAAGCGACACCTGAGAGTCAAGTCTCGGTGGACCGAACAGGTTGACGGGGGTTGGGGGTCTTAGGAGGACAACATGGGATTGGAAGAAAGTAGAGGCAGAGCTCATGTACATGATGGTGCGTGTTGGTATGGTTTATGACGATTTGGTTGGCGACCGCTCAGCTTTGGAGGTTGTCAAGGGAGGTCCGGAGGAGGAGGATGTTTTAGCCAGGAGAGGAGTGGTCAGTGCAGATAGCAAAAGTAGAATCTCCGACCTCCTTCCATCCGACGGGTCCATCGATCAAGAATCAGTGATAAAGATTGGAGAAACAGCCCTGGCCACTTCTCTGTGACCTTTGACACCCGCAAGTAAGAGACTGGAAGGGATTCTGGAAAAACAGGGAATGAACCTCATCCGTATCCTTGTGTTGATGGCGTCGTTGACGATAATGTTGTGGTTCACTAAGCCAAACGCTACGTTGAAATCACGAAGGTGAGAGCCACAGAGACCTCGCATCACTCCGAGCCTACAGCAGATAAAGCCTAGGAAGTTGACAAACTAATTGGTTGCAGGAGAAGCCTTTCATATTACCAGAAGTGATAAGGCACTGTGGAATTTGCCACACTTTTATGAAACCAGATAAACAGAAAGCTCACTAAGGAGAGGGTCGTGGTGATGACAATGGGTTGTGATTCACATGGAGATTTCGGGCCTTGTGAAGACGTCGATAATGGAGGCATTCTGATTGCTACAGAGATACATGAAAGTCAGGGCAGAAGGCTGGCTAGTCCAGGACAGAACTTGTGGAGTCAGTAAGTGTGGTAGGGCATCCGTATTCTGAAGGTGTGTAGTCTTCAGGCGAATTCAAGTTCATATACTGACTCGGAGAGGGTTTGGGTTGGGAAGCAATTAGTGTTAGGACTGGGGGAGTTTCTGGGAGACTGATGTACAGTGATTGTTCTTAGATTAGGTACTTCATCCTTGGAGAGGCGGACTGACACAGGGGAATGAGAAAGTCTCCTTGTTTAAGCTGCTCTGCTCTCTCACTTTCTCGTACCACTTACAAATGCTGGACTGTTTAGGGTGCTTGACAGAGCAATAAGGTTTTCCCTTAAAGTGCATTTTGTGAGAGTCACGTTGTAATGGATTGCATTTTACATAGGTTAGAATGGTTGTTATAGAAGGCCCGATTTCAATGTTGCCTTTAGTTCATCAGTGCAGGATGTGGTCCAGGCTAAGTCACGTGGATGTAGTGGTATAGGTCTGTCGGGGGAAGGAGATGTGTAATCATTTCATACAACATGTTCGTCATGCAAGCTCAGCTGTTCGGTCCAGGAATACCCAACAGTCCATAGTGACGCACAGTGACTGTGTGAGGCCTTGTGTGGCTTGACTGTAACCCCCTTTCCCCAGATGTTGGGCTATCGTGGAGCGAGGGAGGTTTAGATACTGACGGGCTTGCGTCGTTCGACGGATGACAATGTCTGGTTTGGTAAAGTGTTAGTCAGCAGTGCTGGATGACTTAGAAGAACCTACCCACACGGCACTAACAAGAGTGTTTGATGCCTGAGGTTCGTCTTTCAGGAGGAGGGGAGCGGTTGATACCCCAGCTAAGAAATGATGGACACAGTTTTGGTGAGGGATGGGTGCATTAGCAGTGTTCCAGCCCACATGATCTCCACACCTTCGGAGATTTCAGCACTGAGGTAGGACACTCGTGGTTCCTTAAGACTGAAGAGCACTTTGTCTTAAATGAATCTGTTCCTAATCCTCCATACGATAGCTTGTAACAAGAGCTATCTACCATGCGTCTGTGGTGGCATCAGTACTAGTCTTAACTGACCTGACTGATGACGAGATAATCATATGTTGAGAGAGACGTGGCATCTGACACTTGCAGGGTTAGTATTTGAAACCGCATCTCACTTGTTATGTGAGATTAAACCTCCATAACAGCTCAGGAGGTGCGGGCGGGCCCTGTGGTCTACGGCGGCCTGCAGGTGGTGAGGGACCTAAGCACTCTGTCTAGGACGGGTTGGGCTTCTTGTGCCACCTTGCCCTCACGAGTCAGGCTTCCTGTGCGCGCGCACCCTAGGAATTCCAGAGGCTTGATATGGAATGAGTATCTACGTCCGCTTTCTACATTGAAACGACTTCAGTTATCCTCTGAACATGACGGACTACGAGACCACGGGGGTTGGAAAGCGTTTATTAAAGACTTCAGTCTCACTATGACACTTCTGTCTTGGGCAGCCGATCCTCACGCTGTGTGTAAAGTAACTGGTGGCGCGTAGTAAAGAGTGACCTCTCTCCCTTCAGACTTGTGTGTTGGGGAACCCGACCACATCTGGCTGTCTCGCGTAATCTCATTTATTGTTCTACATCAGTCTTCGATTAATCGTAATTGTAATTGAATGTAGTCGATTACACTATCTTGGGTCACTGTAGTTGTAATTGGTTAAGATGAAGAGTATAATTATAATTTGCTGTTCGGTTCCACCGTAGCTACGTCTTGAAAGTGGGACATTATGAAGGATTGAAGACCAAAGGAAAACGGGTGTAGATAAAACGCCTCTGTTCGCACTTCACCCATGTCTGAATACGAAATAAAACGTTTGTTATTTATTCCAAAACGAAGTATGATCTCGGAAAGTGGGTAAGGCTTGCAGTAATAATAATATGTCTTTGTAATATGATTATATTGTGGCCAATTCATTGTAGTTGTATTTGTAATTAAAGCTTTGGAAAAATGATGGCAATTAATATTATAATTGACCGTAAGTGATTGCTCCAAGCCTGTTCTACATTTCTCGTTTCTATGACTGGTTTCGGTCACATTAAGTATATATATATATATATATATATATATATATATATATATATATATATATTATGTACACGTTATTAGGCATAGATCTTCCGTCCTAGGGTGGTTCTAGCTCTATATCCATACTTGACAGAGTCGAAAGTAGTTCGACTTATAAATTGAGCCAGGCTAACTTCAAAAGTTGGCCCGATTGCCCTACGCCACAATGTTGGTTCACTTAACATCTTCTATAGGTATTACTTTGGTGTTGGATTCCGAGCACTAGCTACTTGTGTGCCCCAACCACTAGCTAGACCACGTAATACTAAGCAAGCTGCTGCATCACACGATTACTGTGTGGCCATTGGCAACTTAAATGTGGGCCGTTTTGATAACTGTTTCTTTCCCTCACCTGGAAGCTTTGGAATTCTTACCTTCTCCTGTCGTTCCCAGCATCTATAACCTGGCACATTTAAAAGAAGAAAAAAAGTTGTTTTTACTTCTTCAAAAAATAGAAAAAACTTTCCCTTGTCTCTTCTTTTTCCCTTTTATCAACCTTTCTATGTTTCATTTAGCGCCCATCCCTCACGTGGAAGTTTGTGACCAGAGCCTCCAACGCATTGCGTAGGGAGTTGGGTAATGGTCTTGTGTCACAAGCTTTTATCGAGCCCCAGATGCAATTCTGTTGTCACAGTCTTTGTGTGTGTGTATGTGTGTCTGTGTTCATGAACAAGCGATGTACGCCTTGAACGGCGTCATTGTGTGGCAACCGCGACGTGTCTTGGGATTGTGCTTCTTGTGTTCTTAACGGATGGAAGGGATTACTGGACTTGAATGCTAAGTTCGTAGTGGCAAATGGGATTAACCTAAACTTCCCATAGGGATGGAAGCGATTCGTCCAGACTCTACAGAGATGGTTTCAAATGACTCACAGAAGTGGTTTCGACTAACCCGTCGAGCTCGGATGAAACAGAAGGACGGACGGATTCGAATGATTCACTGTGAAAGATTCGAATGACCCAGAGAGAATGGATTCGAAAAACCGACAGAAATGGATTCGATTGTCTCACAGGAAAGAATTCAAATGGTTCAAAGGACTAAATACCGGGTTTTCATACGGATGGAGTCAAATATACACCAGATTTATATAGGATAACTTGATTGATCCCCTCCAAATAGTATTATTAGAACAGAATTACATTTCACTGATTACACGTATGTTATTTAGTTTTGACTAACTTGTTTTTCTCTTTGTCTCATTATTTTAACGATGAACTTAAACACGGAACGCAAAATCCTGCTCAGTTCCGGCTCAGATAATGAGTCTTGTTTCTCATATTATTCCCGGCAGTGATAATATAATATCAACACGAAACTATTTTTCCACTGGGGCACAATACATCTCTCTGTCCATACGTGGTTGGGATGGTTCTCATTACAGTCCTGTTATTCTTTCTTGGCTCAGTAACACGCCCTTTCCTCGGTTAGTTAAACGCCCTAGAGTGTCCTCCTCCTTTTTCCTTCGCTCATACGTTATCTTTAATTGGCTATTGCCAGTCGTAAAAAGCGTAGGCGTGACGCTTACATCCGACCGTAAATCATTCCTGAGTGATAACGCTTCTGTATCATTTTTGAAGCTCTAGTGGTCATATTTTATTTTTTTTTCTCCTTGCCGCCACTTCTACTCGGCATTGTGCGTTGCTCTCGATAAAATCATTTGCACTGACATTGTCCATTGCGACCATCCTTAGACCTCTGTGGTGGTGTGGTTGTAGCGTTCCTAACCATGACGTATTCACGGGTCGAGGGCATAGGTTCGAATCCTGGTTGCGGGAGTCGGTCCACAGTCAATCCAGCTGTTCATACTCCTTTAGGGGTTGGTCCATGAATTGGATACCTGGCTTAGGCGAATGAATAAAGGCAGACAGTATGAATTATGTACATGTGTATATATGTATACGTCTGTGTGTGTATATATATATGTGTACATTGAGATGTATAGGTATGTATATTTGCCTGGGTGGACGTCTATGTATATACATGTGTATGTGGGTGGGTTGGGCCATTTCTTTCGTCTGTTCCCTTGCGCTACCTCGCTAACGCGGGAGACAGCGACAAAGCAGAATAAATGAATATATATATATATATATATATATATATATATATATATATATGTATGGCGTTAATGTGATGGTTTTTATTAGCGCATACAGTTACCCATGCCGTCTCAGTTCTCATATAAAGATAAGCCACTGGTAACAGAAAGCGAATATTTAAAGCTATGTATTCCACCTGACGAACCTTATTATCCTGGCTGGTTTTGGTAATGATATTCAAAACTTCAAAGCTTCGCATCTCTAAATACTTTTTCATCAATTCAGTTTTTTCTTGTATGGTTTTTCATTTTTCAGGGAAAGCAGTCACGTTCGGAGACTAAATGAGCAGTTTTCTTATTAACGCACAAAGCTGCTACTTTTTGGTAACTGGTGTATGATACTTTGACATTGTACGTCACCCATGTAATCCCAGAAACTTTTCCAGTACAATACTTTGACTGTGTACCTCCCCCACCTAAACCATAACCTCCCTCAGCGTAAAATGTGAACAGTATATAATATTTTGACGGCATATCTCCTCTGCACCTACTCGTAAAACTCTCTCTCTATAAAATTTAGACAATATTCCTGTCCCACCTAATCCTTAAAAAGTCTCCTGATATGATATTTTGAGATTGTGGTTCCCCAACCTAAGCCTTAAAATTCTTGTGCAGTATTTTGACGGCATACCAACAACACTGAATACTAAAACTCTCTCAGTGTAATATTTTGACAGTGTACTTTCCCCCTCCCCCCCCGATCTAGTCATAAAAACGCTTTCAGCTTATTGCACCTTCTCAATGTCATTTGCCACCTCACTTTCATCCTTTCGGAAATCGTCCATTCCACAACAGAGCTTTTTAAGTGCGTTATTTACCACTAGTTCATGATTGCCATGTTCACTCATAACACCACCACTAGGTTACGGACCCTGGCAAATGGTACTACTGTGCCTCCTCCTCAGAATAGCTACTGCTGCCTCTTCTGTCATAGATAAAGTCTTATCGAATCCTTGCCATGGAATAGATAGCCAGCTAGATGATATCCTAAGCAAATTGTCTCTCGGGGTCTTCATTCATTTAATCTCGTATGACTTCGTCGTATCTTTCGCTGCATGAGTGCATTGGTATCTTCCTCCTTTCCATTTTCCCTGCGTGATTCATTTTTCGAAGAAATTTCTTGATTTCTGTATCGCCCCATCCTAGCTTCAACCAGATCATTATGAGAGAATTGACAAAACACGAAAACATGAAAAAAGTTGTTCAAGACACACCCAGCTACCCAGGTTAACCCTCGCCAAGTGATCCGCCTTAATCACTCTCCCTTACAACGGTTACTGCCAGACAAAGCGGACAGTGGTTGGTCTGTACAGATTGGTGCTGGACGGCGGGACTCAAGTGTGATGTTAGGATTTAAACAACGTTGTTAAGTACTGGCACCTGATGAGGTGGATTGTCTCCACGAAACATGTCGTGCCACATGTATACAAAAATTACACGTTAAAGTTATATGAACTCCCGCTGAAGTGCTATTTCTCCTTCATAACTATCATCACGGACTAGTGTGATCATATATATATATATATATATATATATATATATATATATATATATATATATATATATATTGGAAAGGATCACAATTTTGCGCATGATCAAGATATTCCTATGAGTCCATGGGGAAAATGAAACACGAAAAGTTCCCAAGTGCACTTTCGTGTAATAATCACATCATCAGGGGAGACACAAGAGAGAGATATAACATCGTCTCTTCAATGTATATCAACTGACTGTTAGTGCACTTGGGAACTTTTCGTGTTTCATTTTCCCCGTGGACTCATAGGAATATATATATATATGTACATATATAGGGAAATATTATAGGATCTATATCATGAATTTAGTCATAGATTTCTGCTTTACAACTGTGTTAAAAGACGAACATAATGTAAAATCAGTGACACATCATAATCAGTCTTACCATGTGACAGTGTCGAGGGAAATCTTCCTCTTTCTTCAACTGGGAAGTATTTTTGGCGCTACGTGACGTTCTCTGAGAATGAAAACACTCCTCGCTTTTTTTTTTCCCCCTCAACCCAATTTCCGCACCTCGTTCGTTTCCTATATGAGGAAATCCGTAATCTACTTCGCTGAGCAACAATGCACCACTGTGTTCTTTTTTCCCCCAATCACCGACTGGTACGGGTTACAGCGCCCGAGAGGCCCACTGTACCAGGGAAGGGAAATGAAATACTGCGTCGAGAGGGGTTTTGGGTGGACGTGTGTTCGGCAGGTGGAGTCCTGTGGGCTTAGATTGTAGGACACTGGGTAGAGGGAGGTAAAGCAGGGGAGACAGAGAGAGAGAGAGAGTAGTTTTAGGTGTTTATCGAGGCAGATGGTGGCATTTGCTTTAGGTTAGTGTTGGATATGAGACATGTGAACTATCCTCTCTCGCTGATACAAGAGACATATTGATGTTCTGTGCAGCCATTACCCATGAACACCAAAGAAGAGGTTATTGTGAATGGTGTCAACAGATTGAATATGGAGGGTTAGTGTGGTGTCTCAGTACGGTGTTGAATATATGATTCAGAAAGACAAGTTAGTGTTGAAAGACTCTGAAGTCCTGTTCGGATGAAATGAAAACAAACGTCTCGGTAAACAGTAGAGTCTGTTCTTCTTGTGTCTCCCCTGATGATGTGATTATTACACGAAAGTGCACTTGGGAACTTATCGTGTTTCATTTTCCCCGTGGAGTCATAGGAATATCTTGATCACGCGCAGAATTGTGACCCTCTCCAGTATATATATATCCCAAAAACCGTAATCTGTAATCTCTTCAGATCTGAAAGTCTAGAATGGGTGACAGACGCTGCCACTGGAAATGTAACCAAATTTGGAGTCAATAAACAGACATTGAACACTGATGGTAAGCATGTGATTAATATACCGAAAGCCTCACGTCAAACACCTCACTTCAGTGAATGTCATACGTCTCACGAGTTGAGTGGTTACTCATTAATCATAGAATGGAAAGAAGGATTAAAACTCTACAATCGGAAGACTGAGAGTTGAGGACGGTCACTGATGGCCGGGTTGGTTGTCCTGAAGTGGTGGTTCCCTCGCCTCACCCCGTCAGGAGGACATGTCATGGAGTGAGGTACCATCGCTCCTCCTCCTTCCCTCGAGTGCTCAGGCCCTTTTTTTTTTTTTTAACCCGTGAGGCAAGCAGTGAAGACTGAGGAATAGAGGGAGACATGAACATTACCAAGTGAGGAAGAGGGGATCATGTGTGTATATATGGGTAAGGATATGTCCTGTTGTACCAATGTCTGCTGCATTGAAGTGAAAAGCCGGGATAAAGAGGTTGCAATGTTAGTAGCGTTTGCAGAACGCAACAGCAAAAGAAGAGAGATGGATGGTATTAAACCAGGTTTGATAAGAGGTAATGAGTGGATATTCATTAGATGAACGAAAGCTATCAGGCAAGCAGACAGCAAAAAAGTACATTATCGAAAATGCGCCATAGAACGTAGGGAAAATGTGTGACATTCGTATTGGCGCAGGGAAATAAGGTGGATGCCGTGTGAGAGACGACAGGTGACAAAAAGAGATACACGCGAAGGGTTCTACGTTAAGAAACATATCGGATGGTACTGACCGGAGACAGACATAATGAACATGAGATGTGAGGACGTAGCTGGAAAGGGAGAAAAGTAGACTCGGAAATAGATCAAAGGATCAGTGGAAGTTGAGAGATGCAGAGAAGAATTGGAAGACCGAAACAAGCAGTGCCCTAAACGTAATAAACTCAGTTCGGTCGGGTTATAACATGAACAACATGAATGTCTTGATCGTAAAGCCAGCAACTGCTCGTGCGCCCAAGGAAGACCTCCTTGGGGAAATTAAAACCATTAATAACAATAAGCTGACGCACAACTCAGAGGACGTGAGATAAAAAGAAGCTTGGCAATTAGGACGACTTTGTCTACAAGAAAAAAAATTATCTGACACTTCTGAGATAAAAACTTAATATTTGTGACGGGATAGCCAGGGTGTACGAAATGATTTTGCACACATTAACAGAATCATGGCTTCGCAAGAGACACTTGGAAAGTTTTCAAGCTGACGCGGGAAGTGTTAAAGTAAAAAAGAGACGTATATGTACATAGCAAAGTTTTAAGGGACAGTAAACAGAAGATTAGTGAAGAATGTGAGAGGAAAATGAATGGAGAGGGTTTGCGAGGAAGATAAAAGCAGAATAAACAGGTCGGCCATGAAACATGTGAATGAACTGAAGGGAACATTTCAGCACTTAAGAGTTTAGTGGTATACAGGATCACCCAAAAAGTAATGGACTGCCCAGTTGTTGCTCAGCACAGAGTGGATGAATGCGCATTGACCCCAAACCTCTCGGTCACCCATGGGAACATGCGTATTACACCTATTTCGTTACAAAGCTACGAGACTGAACGGGGCTGCAGTTGAGTTTCTGAAGATGAGTGGGGTTGAGAGTGCCTCTGATTGGTCAGTCATTCAGGCTTATTCCACGTTGATTTGGCCTGGCGAGACGGAAGGTCTGGAGATCATCGTCTGTCGTACATAACAGTGGTGATCTGTGCGACCATATTTGCCATGGTCTTTACCCCACAGTGGGCAATAATGGGATGTTCAAGCGTCGCTGTCTATTCATTTCGCCCATCAGGGACGACGTCAGTCATTTTCGTCGCTGAGCAGAAACGCAGGAGTGAGGTGTCGTCTTTAACCAGTGCAAGGACGTGGTTGGGGGGGAAGGAAGTTCAGGAGAAATGGATTTTGCTACAAGGACACAGGAGAAAGGTTTTTTTGATTTCTAATCAGGCAAGAGAACAAAGAATGGCAGATTTCAGGAAGTAATAATCCGACTCTTCTCAAGAAAAAAAAATATTAAGGCTATTCCTTCAGTAATTTCAGATCCATGAGTAACAATACATGGATGTGCGTAGTATATCTCGTCCTTATTAATACAGAAATATCCCATTGTAAAGAGAAAATGAAAGGCACAGTGTTTGTGATGCGTCAAGAAAAATGTATTGCCTGTTGCTAATTCACAAACCACATAAAGTCTATATGTTATTCATTTATAATTATCCCAGGACCGAAAACGAAATGAGAGGATGGAGTGAAAGGTAATTGAACTTATCAGGTTCTCAGATATGCAAGAGGGTATGAGGCGTGCATAGAATGAAACATAGGGCGATATGGTATACGGGGGGCGACGTGCTTTCACTGGGCTAAAGCAGGGCATATTAAGGGGCGAGGGAAAACCACTGAGAGATCCTATGGGGCTTACCTGTAGTTTATGGGGTACAGTTTCGGTGTATGAGACACGACAGCTAGAGAGTAGGTGTGAGCAAATGAGATGTTTGTTTCGTCTGTATCCCGGCGCTACGTTGCTGAAGTGGGAAACTGCCAATAGATATGAAATAAAGAGAAGTCTCATCTTTACAGATAGATAAGTTAAAAGATATAGAGACATAGTTTATAGTCTGATGATATCAGACTTTCAGTAATTTATTTTTTCTTCTTTTTTGAATAAGTTTCAACACAAAAGGATTTTTGAATAAGTTTCAACACAAAAGGATTTTCGGTGATTTCTCGCTGGGCGAGGAGACAGGAACACAATTCCATTAATACCAGATCGAGCAGAAACTCTGAATAAAGTTCAATAATATCCGATCCAACAATACTAAAACATTTCCCATCAGCGTGGATGAACTTGTGTGATCCGGATTTTTCGTGAACTTTGGTGGTCGTTCACCTGTGTCTCCCCCCCACCATATTGGACGAGGATATACTCGTGTTCTGAGTTATCAATATTTCTCCCAGTCTGTACCAGCGACACAGTACAAGCACGGAGCTGTAGTCTGTACCAGCGACACAGTACAAGCACGGAGCTGTAGTCTGTACCAGCGACACAGTACAAGCACGGAGCTGTAGTCTGTACCAACGACACAGTACAAGCACGGAGCTGTAGTCTGTACCAGCGACACAGTACAAACACAGAGCTGTAGTCTGTACCAACGACACAGTACAAGCACGGAGCTGTAGTCTGTACCAGCGACACAGTACAAGCACGGAGCTGTAGTCTGTACCAGCGACTTGACACAAGCACGGAGCTGTAGTCTGTACCAGCGACTTGGCACAAGCACGGAGCTGTAGTCTGTACCAGCGACACAGTACAAGCACGGAGCTGTAGTCTGTACCAGCGACACAGTACAAGCACGGAGCTGTAGTCTGTACCAGCGACACAGTACAAGCACGGAGCTGTAGTCTGTACCAGCGACACAGTACAAGCACGGAGCTGTAGTCTGTACCAGCGACACAGTACAAGCACGGAGCTGTAGTGTGTACCAGCGACACAGTACAAGCACGGAGCTGTAGTCTGTACCAGCGACACAGTACAAGCACGGAGCTGTAGTCTGTACCAGCGACACAGTACAAGCACGGAGCTGTAGTCTGTACCAGCGACACAGTACAAGCACGGAGCTGTAGTCTGTACCAGCGACACAGTACAAGCACGGAGCTGCAGTCTGTACCAGCGACACAGTACAAGCACGGAGCTGTAGTCTGTACCAGCACCTTGGCACAAGCACGGAGCTGTAGTCTGTACCAGCGACACAGTACAAGCACGGAGCTGTAGTCTGTACCAGCGACACAGTACAAGCACGGAGCTGTAATGTCATCTTTAACAAAACTCTCCAGTATGTATAAGTCTACCGAAACGATGGTATAGATGTATTCAAAGTTCCATATATAAAGATAAGCTGAAATGAACGAGATGTTTAGAACATGGATGGAAAAGACATGGATAAAAAGAATGAAGATATTCTATGTCCCGCCGTATCGTAAGCATAGATGACTATAGATAATTTTTTGTGTGATGTTTAAGAACAGTCGTGTTTGAGAAGGATCGACGACTGGTGTTTCAGCTCTGGCTGGCTGGTATGTTAGTGGGATCGAACGCTTCAGCTGCTGAGAACTTATGTTATGCCTTTGTGATAAAAAAACATAGATTAGAATAATCAATCATGCGGTTGAATGAATTGCAGTTTCACGTGCTAGGAGAGTGGGGAGACCAAATTGGAAATGGAAAGGTGGAGTGAAAAAGATTTTGAGCGATTGGAGCCTGATTATGCAGGAGGGTGAAGGGCATGCAGGGGATAGAGTGAATTGGAACGGTGTAGTGTACTGGGGTCGACGTACTGTCAATGGACTGAATTAGAGCATGTGAAACGTCTGTGATACACCATGTAAAGGTCTGTGGGGCCAGGTTGTGGTTGTGGTTACGGTACATTACACATGAAAGCTAAACAACGGATGTGAGCGGATGAGGCCTTTCTCCGTCTGTTCCTGGCGCTAATACGCTAACGCGAGAAACTACGATCAAATATGAAAAAAAAAAAAGCGTCTATATTCAAGGAATGGTGGAAGAAATGCTAGAGAATAATACGCACGAGACGCATAATGATAAGTCCCCTGGGCTGGGCAGCTCCTTGATGAGGTACTATCGACAAACATTATGCGTGGCGCCCTTAATGGGAGTAGGAAATGGAGAGACGAAGATAGCACGGTGAATGGAAGAAAGAAGGAAATGGAGAGACGAAGATAGCACGGTGAATGGAAGAAAGAAGGAAATGGAGAGACGAAGATAGCACGGTGAATGGAAGAAAGAAGGAAATGGAGAAACGAAGATAGCACGGTGAATCGAAGAAACGGTAGCAGTTAAACACGGGCTGTGTGGTGGGTGTGGGTTAAGGAGGCAAATTCAGAAATTTAGGAGGGTGGGAAGGAAGGCCGGAAACACATAACATGTAGATTGTGTCTGGTAGCGCAACGCTTATGCAGTGACCTGCAGGAAAGCAAGCAGAGGGGAATTATGAGAATGTTTATCAAAGGCGTGTCGTGTCTCTTTCATCTTCATCCGCGTCGGGTTTAAACTCAGCCTGGCATTCATGTATGCAAACAGCCACTTGGCCCCGAACGTTTTGTGTTGTCGGGAACAAAAAACACGCAAACTTATTTGTTTCCCCCCATGTTTTGTAAGTCATGTTGCTTGCGGGTGCAAATAGATGTGCGAGTTGAAGAACGCGCAAGCTCATTTGCGAAGCGCGTGCACACACACACACACACACACGTCCAAGAACCCGTATACCACACGAAAGAAAGTAACTGCGCGTAGTGTTAATCTCTCTCTCTCTCTCTCTCTCTCTCTCTCTCTCTCTCTCTCTCTCTCTCTCTCTCTCTCTCTCACACACACACAAACAAGAAAACGCTTCCCGTGCACACACACACACACACACACACACGTCCAAGAACCCGTATATCGCACGAAAGAAGGTAACTGCACGTAGTGTTAATCTCTCTCTCTCTCTCTCTCTCTCTCTCTCTCTCTCTCTCTCTCTCTCTCTCTCTCTCTCTCTCTCTCTCTCTCTCACACACACACACACACAAACACACACGTCCAAGAACCCGTATATCACACGAAAGAAACTGCGCGTAGTGTTAATCTCTCTCTCTCTCTCTCTCTCTCTCTCTCTCTCTCTCTCTCTCTCTCTCTCTCTCTCTCTCTCTCTCTCACAAACAAGAACACGTACTCGTGCACTAATGAACGTAAATCCACGGCGTAAGAACACCTAATCCTCGGTATGTAATTAGGTGGTGAGGTCACGGGTCAGACTGTGAGGGGCCGCACGCTCTCGACCCGTGTCAAATATCCATGCCAAGGAGACATAGGAGTCAGGGAGGATCGCCAGTATGGCAACACTGGTGCCAGGCAACGTGTTGATGCTGTGGGTGTCACGTATCCTAATTGTGGCACCGATGGTGTCAAAGGGGTCATTACTGTGACATTGATGGTGTCAGAAGGTCATTACTGTGTCACAGTGTGTCAAGGGGTCATTACTGTGACATTGGTAGTGTCAAGGGGTCAATAACGTGACATTGATGGTGTCAGAAGGTCATTACTGTGACACTGATGGTGTCAAGGGGTCATTACTTTGACGTTGCTGGTGTCAAGGGTCATTACTGTGACATTGATGGTGTCAAGGGGTCATTACTGTGACATTGATGGTGTCAAGGGGTCATTACTGTGACATTGGTGTCAAGAGTCACGGGTTTATTGCTGTGGCATGTCATGTCTGGAATCGTTCGTGTGGCGCGACTGGTGTCCATGGCATTGCAGGTGTCAATTACCAACGGTGTCAGGGGTTGTTACAGTATCATTGCCGGTGTCAGAAGTAGCGCTGCTGCTGGTGTCTGGAATCATTACTGTGGCGTTGTTGGTGTCTGGAATCATTACTGTGGCGTTGTTGGTGTCTGGAATCATTACTGTGGCGTTGTTGGTGTCTGGAATCATTACTGTGGCGTTGTTGGTGTCTGGAATCATTACTGTGGCGTTGTTGGTGTCTGGAATCATTACTGTGGCGTTGTTGGTGTCTGGAATCATTACTGTGGCGTTGTTGGTGTCTGGAATCATTACTGTGGCGTTGCTGGTGTCTGGAATCATTACTGTGGCGTTGCTGCTGGTGTCTGGAATCATTACTGTGGCGTTGTTGGTGTCTGGAATCATTACTGTGGCGTTGTTGGTGTCTGGAATCATTACTGTGGCGTTGTTGGTGTCTGGAATCATTACTGTGGCGTTGCTGGTGTCTGGAATCATTACTGTGGCGTTGCTGGTGTCTGGAATCATTACTGTGGCGTTGCTGCTGGTGTCTGGAATCATTACAGTGGCGTTGCTGGTGTCTGGAATCATTACTGTGGCGTTGCTGCTGGTGTCTGGAATCATTACTGTGGCGTTGCTGGTGTCTGGAATCATTACTGTGGCGTTGTTGGTGTCTGGAATCATTACTGTGGCGTTGTTGGTGTCTGGAATCATTACTGTGGCGTTGCTGCTGGTGTCTGGAATCATTACTGTGGCGTTGCTGCTGGTGTCTGGAATCATTACAGTGGCGTTGCTGGTGTCTGGAATCATTACTGTGGCGTTGCTGGTGTCTGGAATCATTACTGTGGCGTTGCTGGTGTCTGGAATCATTACTGTGGCGTTGTTGGTGTCTGGAATCATTACTGTGGCGTTGTTGGTGTCTGGAATCATTACTGTGGCGTTGTTGGTGTCTGGAATCATTACTGTGGCGTTGTTGGTGTCTGGAATCATTACTGTGGCGTTGCTGGTGTCTGGAATCATTACTGTGGCGTTGTTGGTGTCTGGAATCATTACTGTGGCGTTGCTGGTGTCTGGAATCATTACTGTGGCGTTGTTGGTGTCTGGAATCATTACTGTGGCGTTGTTGCGTGTCTGAATCATTACTGTGGCGCTTGCTGGTGTCTGAATCATTACTGTGGCGTTTGTTGGTGTCTGGAATCATTACTGTGGCGTTGTTGGTGTGGATTCTTACTGGTATGGTGTCTGGATTGCAATCATTACTGTGGCGTTTGCTGGTGTCTGGAATCATTAACTGTGGCGATTGCTGCTGGTGTCTGGCATCATACTGTGGCGATTGTGGTGCTCGGTTACTGGCGTTGCTGGTCTGAGAATCATTTACTGTGGGCGTTGCCTGGTGCTGGAATCATTACTGGCGATTGCTGGTGTCTGGAATCATTACTGTAGGCGTTAGCTGGTGTCGGAATCATTACTGTGGCAGATGCTGCTGTGTGTCTGGAATCATACTGTGGCGTTGTGTGTATGGAAATCATTACTGTGGCGTTTGCTGTGGTGTCTGGAATCATACTGTGGCGTTGCTGGTGTCTGGAATCAATACTGTGGCGTTGCTGCTGGTGTCTGGAATCATTACTGTGGCGTTGTTGGTGTCTGGAATCATTACTGTGGCGTTGCTGGTGTCTGGAATCATTACTGTGGCGTTGCTGCTGGTGTCTGGAATCATTACTGTGGCGTTGCTGGTGTCTGGAATCATTACTGTGGCGTTGCTGGTGTCTGGAATCATTACTGTGGCGTTGCTGCTGGTGTCTGAAATCATTACTGTGGCGTTGCTGCTGGTGTCTGGAATCATTACTGTGGCGTTGCTGCTGGTGTCTGGAATCATTACTGTGGCGTTGCTGCTGGTGTCTGGAATCATTACTGTGGCGCTGCTGGTGTCTGGAATCATTACTGTGGCGTTGCTGGTGTCTGGAATCATTACTGTGGCGTTGTTGGTGTCTGGAATCATTACTGTGGCGTTGCTGGTGTCTGGAATCATTACTGTGGCGTTGTTGGTGTCTGGAATCATTACTGTGGCGTTGCTGCTGGTGTCTGGAATCATTACTGTGGCGTTGCTGCTGGTGTCTGGAATCATTACTGTGGCGTTGCTGCTGGTGTCTGGAATCATTACTGTGGCGTTGCTGCTGGTGTCTGGAATCATTACTGTGGCGTTGCTGGTGTCTGGAATCATTACTGTGGCGTTGCTGCTGGTGTCTGGAATCATTACTGTGGCGTTACTGGTGTCTGGAATCATTACTGTGGCGTTGCTGGTGTCTGGAATCATTACTGTGGCGTTGCTGGTGTCTGGAATCATTACTGTGGCGTTGCTGGTGTCTGGAATCATTACTGTGGCGTTGCTGCTGGTGTCTGGAATCATTACTGTGGCGCTGCTGGTGTCTGGAATCAT
The DNA here is from genome assembly GCF_036320965.1 of Panulirus ornatus. NCBI lineage: Eukaryota > Metazoa > Arthropoda > Malacostraca > Decapoda > Palinuridae > Panulirus > Panulirus ornatus. The sequence continues at coordinate 13,567,351 of NC_092250.1, forward strand.
TACTGTGGCGTTGCTGCTGGTGTCTGGAATCATTACTGTGGCGCTGCTGGTGTCTGGAATCATTACTGTGGCGCTGCTGGTGTCTGGAATCATTACTGTGGCGTTGCTGCTGGTGTCTGGAATCATTACTGTGGCGTTACTGGTGTCTGGAATCATTACTGTGGCGTTGCTGGTGTCTGGAATCATTACTGTGGCGTTGTTGGTGTCTGGAATCATTACTGTGGCGTTGCTGGTGTCTGGAATCATTACTGTGGCGTTGTTGGTGTCTGGAATCATTACTGTGGCGTTGCTGGTGTCTGGAATCATTACTGTGGCGTTGCTGGTGTCTGGAATCATTACTGTGGCGTTGCTGCTGGTGTCTGGAATCATTACTGTGGCGTTGTTGGTGTCTGGAATCATTACTGTGGCGTTGTTGGTGTCTGGAATCATTACTGTGGCGTTGTTGGTGTCTGGAATCATTACTGTGGCGTTGCTGCTGGTGTCTGGAATCATTACTGTGGCGTTGCTGCTGGTGTCTGGAATCATTACTGTGGCGTTGTTGGTGTCTGGAATCATTACTGTGGCGTTGTTGGTGTCTGGAATCATTACTGTGGCGTTGCTGGTGTCTGGAATCATTACTGTGGCGTTGTTGGTGTCTGGAATCATTACTGTGGCGTTGCTGGTGTCTGGGATCATTACTGTGGCGTTGCTGGTGTCTGGAATCATTACTGTGGCGTTGTTGGTGTCTGGAATCATTACTGTGGCGTTGCTGGTGTCTGGAATCATTACTGTGGCGTTGCTGGTGTCTGGAATCATTACTGTGGCGTTGCTGGTGTCTGGAATCATTACTGTGGCGTTGCTGGTGTCTGGAATCATTACTGTGGCGTTGCTGGTGTCTGGAATCATTACTGTGGCGTTGCTGGTGTCTGGAATCATTACTGTGGCGTTGCTGGTGTCTGGAATCATTACTGTGGCGTTGTTGGTGTCTGGAATCATTACTGTGGCGTTGTTGGTGTCTGGAATCATTACTGTGGCGTTGTTGGTGTCTGGAATCATTACTGTGGCGTTGCTGGTGTCTGGAATCATTACTGTGGCGTTGTTGGTGTCTGGAATCATTACTGTGGCGTTGTTGGTGTCTGGAATCATTACTGTGGCGTTACTGGTGTCTGGAATCATTACTGTGGCGCTGCGTCTATGAACTGACGTATTAGAAGACTGGAAGAACAGATGGCCAACTTCTTTCCCTGTGTGCCCATCCTGGAAAATTGAGAGACAAGGCCCTTCCCATCCTCTCTCCCGCGATGGGTACTAAAGAACCTAGCCTACTCTGTCCTCCCTCCCTGCCCTAAGTGGGAAGACTGAGGGAGAAGGCCCATCCCATTCACTGTCCTGCGAGGTGGTTAAGCCTCGAGTGACATGCCACCTTTGGCGAGGGGGGTTCTTGTGTATCATGAGAGTACTCGATCTCGCTTCATAGTAGTCCACCCTTTCCCCTGCCACTGATTGTAGTGCTGCGGCCTCGCAATCCCCTGGAAAAGGGAGCCCAATGGGGAGGATATAAGGTGATTAGGGAGCTTCCGTTGTATGATCCATGGCGTGTTTGTTTAGAGTCATCCACACTCGAATCCTCCTCAGGTGTGTGAGTGGAGTGATGAGCCGATGTGTGCGATGTGGTCCTCTGTCAGGCGTGGCAGGTGTGAACCTCTCTGGTCTCGGATGTGCGTAATGATGAAGCAGTCGAGGGTGAGCATGGCCCAAGACAGAGGTTTTGTCTCTCTCTCTCTCTCTCTCTCTCTCTCTCTCTCTCTCTCTCTCTCTCTCTCTCTCTCTCTCTCTCTCTCTCTCTCTCTCTCTCACACACACACACACAGACACACACACTTAAAACAACAAACGACAACATAAAAACATTTGCACATACTTATTTAGTTGTCTTTTTTTTGCTCGAACGACAAAAGCAATACAGTGTGTCCTACAGAAATTCAGTGATGCAGATTTCTTTCTCTTTTTTTTTCCTTTTGGCCAGCGCATGTTTATTCTGGGTAGTATTTTGGGGTGGAAGTGCAACTTTTGACCCTAGCCAGTATTTTGCCTGATAATGTTTCCGAAAACCATAATGTACTGACATATATTAGAAAGGGGGACTCCAAACACACACACAGAGTACACCCCGGCTGTTCATCCTCCCCCTTTGGAGTTGGTCTATAATTGAGGACATGGTGTGACCCGGGGTGTGCATGCATGCATGTGTGTGTATTATACACACAAGGTTAAGACATAATATAAACCAGATGGATAGGATACGGGGCAAAAAACGCGAGTGTAAGACTCCCTACCCGTAACGTTCATAGTAATAGCAAATAGTAATCATAAACATTTGCCTGGAGCATTAACATACGTGGAAAATCCTTTGTTGATATTTTCTTTAACACTGAATAATAATAATGATGATGATGATGATGATGATAATGATAAAACTCTGTGTCGTGTAACCATTAAGGCAATCAGTGTATGTAACAACTCCCTAAAGACACGGTGTATAGCGTTATTGCATGGCGTAAGTACGTGGCATATTCCCTTATGGTTAAACTGTATTTTGTACGTCAGTACGCAGCGTAATGACGTAAGCACGCACTATACGACCCCTCCCAGGTGACGTTTCGCTCGCTGATCCGTCCTATAGTGGAGACTGAACCTAACAACGTAGCGGAAGGTGACAAATTATACGTCACTGCAGATACGTTACGACGTTATAATGCACACACACACACACACACACACACACACACACACACATATATATATATATATATATATATATATATATATATATATATATATATATATATATATATCTTTCATACTATTTGTCATTTCCCGCATTAGCGAGGTAGCGTTAAGAACAGAGGACTGGGCCTTTGAGGGAATATCCTCACCTGGCCCCCTTCTCTGTTCCTTCTTTCGGAAAATTAAAAGAAAAAAAAAGAGGGGAGGATTTCCAGCCCCCCGCTCCCTCCCCTATTAGTCGCCTTCTACGATACGCAGGGAATACGTGGGAAGTATTCTTTCTCCCCTATCCCCAGGGATATATATATATATATATATATATATATATATATATATATATATATATATATATATATATATATATATATTAAAGGTGGCTGTTTTGTACCTCAACTCGCCAGGAGAACTCGTCATCACTTACGCCCTTAGCTGCAAACGTTTGAGAATCATGAATATATGACAAGATATAAATAATAAAGTAAATATAGATAATTATTTAAGGTTATTTAGTATGACACACACACACACACACACACACACACACACACACACACACACACAAAGTCAAGAGGTTTTTTGGGCGATTTGTATTACAAACTTCAAACATCAAACCTCCCGATAAAATTTTCAGAATTATTCTGCTGAAGGATTTTTTTTTTGGCTATGAAATGGCATATATATATATATATATATATATATATATATATATATATATATATATATATATATATATATATATTCCTATGAGTCCACGAGGAAAATGAAACACGAAAAGTTCCCAAGTGCACTTTCGTGTAATAATCACATCATTAGGGGAGACACAAGAGAGAAATATAAGGCCCAGTCCTTTGCTCTTAACGCTACCTCGCTGACGCGGGAAATGGCGAATAGTATGAGAGGAAATTTATATATTTATTACACAGGAATATACATTTTTTTTAACGAGTAATTGATCCATCAAGACATAAAGATTAACACAGAACTGACTATACTAAATTACGTCTCCATGATGACATTATGAATTCGTGGTATAACGTGTTCATGTTTATTTCTTTTTAAAGTAGTAAGTCCAGATGTGTAATACATTGTTTTCCTCATTCTGTAATGAGAGATAATCACAGTTTAATGAAGGTAATAAGGCAAGACTATGTAATTACTGCATAATGTTCATCACTTTATTTGCTTGGGTTTATATGATGGGAAACAGATAAAAGAACCTGATGTGATAGAAGGTTTATGTGATAGATAATGGATACAAGAAGCTGATGTGGTTTAAGAAGGTTTATGTGATAGATAATGGATACAAGAAGCTAATACGATAGAAGGTTTATGTGATAGATAATGGATACAAGAAGCTAATATGATAGAAGGTTTATGTGATAGATTGTAGATACAAGAAGATAATATGATAGAAGGTTTATGTGATAGATAATGATAACAAGAAGCTGATATGATAGAAGGATTATGTGATACAAGAAGCTAATATGTTTGAAGGTTTATGTGATAGATAATGGATACAAGAAGCTAATATGGTTGAAGAGGTTTATGTGATAGATAATAGACACAAGAAGCTAAAATGGTTGAAGAAGGTTTAAGTGTTAGATGATTGGACATAAGAAACAGACATTGGTGGACGTTACAGAAATAAATCCTTATACGTACAGAATGCAAACTCGTCTGTGTGTGTGTGTGAGGTTACGTGACAAAGCAGAATGAGGCAAACTGCCCGTCGATACACCAATACTCGAGAGGATTAACACAGTTCTTTCTAATTTAGTGATTTACGTGATGGTAATGACACAGGGGCATCGCGAACGATTGCAAGGAACGCACGAAGCACCAGCGTATTAAACGTAGTATTTGTGGTTCGTATATTCATTTATGCCATCATTGGGCTGGGCCAGCCTTGTCTAACCCCGATTTCCCATTTTTCTCTCCTTGAAATTGAAGAAAACGTTTTACGAAAAGGGGGGAGAATTGGACCTATTGACTTCACGGTCATATTCCTACAATCACTGAAAATCATTACTCTTCTTTGAACCATCGTTAGTTCATGGTTACTATTTTCCTTGTATATACATCATAGACGAGACAACGTGTATACGTGCGGAAGAATGATTTTAGGATCGGGATCTCGATCAGTGTTTGGGTTGAATGCTGTCCCTTGTTGTAAACCGATTCCCGTGGCACTTCTTTTGTATTATTACTTAGCCAGGCGATGCGCTAAGAGGAAAGATTTGTCTCCTTGAGTAAATTCTAAGTAAGTATAAGATAGCTTCACACGTAGGGGTAATATTCTGGCCGGCTGATAACAAATAACGCTGGTGAACGCATAGAGTGCCGAGTATGCAGTAAATCCGATGCGATTTAATTGGACTTAAAACGGCGCTGGCGACCATCCTACCCAGCGAACAAAAGCGAAAGATTAACACACTTTTTCCCCGCCACCAGTCGTAAAGTGTCTTTAAGTAAATAATAGGCAATATTTCTGAGCTCGTGAACTGCCTTGGAACAATTTCCCGGAACACACTCCTTCTAGGAAGGTGTTTTTGATGTTCTTCGTGGTGTGATACCAACTTTGTAATCCCAGTTCAGCCTCAAATATTTATGGTTATTGTAATCAGTACACAGGAGGGTGTTGCATCGATTCGCTGGATGTAAATGCACACACAGAACTTCATATACATGTATATATTTTTGCTCATACAATTTGCCATTTCCCGTGTTAGCGAGGTAGCCTTAAGAACAGAGGACTGAGCCTTTGAGGGAATATTGTCACTTGCCCACTTCTCTGTTGATTCTTTTGGAAAATTAAAAATGAGAGGGGAGGATTTCCAGCCCCCTCTCCCTTTAGTCGCCTTGTACGACAGGCAGGGAATATGTGGGAAGTATTCTTTCTCCCCTATCCCCAGGGATAATACATACATATATATATATATATATATATATATATATATATATATATATATATATATATATATATATATATATATATACACACACACACACATATGGTACTCCAAAAAAATTTACTCGTGGCTTAACACCATCAATAGCCTTTGTATCCATAGATTCCCCCTCACTGCCCCTTACTCCCAGCAGACATGACTCGTAACAAAACCCATGTATTCTGCAATGACCCCACATCCACTAAACAACCACCCTCCCAGCTCAGTGTGTGATACCACACTACTAGGCACACTCCCATCTGAAACCCTACTCCCCAAAAAAGTATTTATAGACTCGGTTACTTAATTTATTTAATATTTTGAGACAGATATTGACTTCAGTTCACTAACCATCCGTAAGTCTGGTTTAAATGAGTGGATGATGTGTGGTCCTTGTGGCCATCACCCCAGAGATTGTGATGTTTTCTTTAATAAATGAAATAACATCCTCCTCACTATCAAAGTCATGATGGAATGGGGAAATGAAGGCAAACTGGCCTTTCTAGATGTGTTGATCAATAGAGAATCTAGTCATTTGTCCTTCAGAATGTACAGGAAGCCTACCAACTCTTGAGTTATATTCATAATTTCTTAGTACATGATTCTTCTATAAAAATGTTTGTAGTTATGTCTATATTTTTAAGAGCACTACGGATATGTGATCCTATAGGCCTGGTAGATGAATGTAGTCATATAAGACGTATCTTTATGCAGTTATATTATCCCAGTTGGCTTGTGAGCAAAGTTTACTGGAAAGTTAGGAAGACATTTTATGCTTCTTGTAACGAAAATGTGACAGATAAGGATAAGTCTAAATGTTCAGTGTTGCCTTATTCATCCAACTTGGCTAATCTAAAACATGTTCTAAAAAGAGTGCTTGTAATGTTGCTTTCTAGTACAATAACACCATCAGTAAGACCTTAATAAATAGTAGGCCAAATCATGCAACAATTGGGAGTGTTGCATGTAAATGTATATATATATAGGCCAGACTGGAAAAAACTGTAATGGAGAGGTGTTATTGGCACCGTCATGCAGTACGCAGGGATGACCACAAAAATGCGATCGCTAAACATTGTCATGAAAATGATCACCCTGGCCATAGATCTTGAAAATCCCGTTATTCTATACCCCTCTGCTGATTATAACACACGCAACGTCATTGAATCTGTCTTAATTGCTAACACGAAGAACTTTTACTTGCTCCCAGGTGATTTTAAAGCCCTTCCTAGTATTAACCAAATCATTATGAGAAAATTGACAAACCACGAAAACATAGAAAAAGTTGTTATTGACACACCCAACTACCCAGGTCAACCCCTGCCACGTGACCTCACCTTAATCACTCTCCCTTACAACGGTTACTGTGCCAGGTACCCATTCTACTTAGCATCTAGGCGAGGATGAACACCAAGGTGGACTTTGCACCGTCTTTCACAACCAGGAATCGAGCCTATGCGGGTTTGACCTCAGGTCGGTAACGCTAACCTCTTCACCACGGAGGTGTGTGTCTGTGTCTGTGTGTGTGTGTGTGTGTGTGTGTCTATTGCTCTTGTTGGTTATTAGTGTTCATAATCTTGGCTCCCTTACTGCCGTTGTGTTCACACACGGCGCTGGCTCGGCTCTGCCACAAGCCGATGCGAATCTGATTCCCCGTCATGTGGGGGACATTGCTCTTATCCATCATCATTCAGCAGTTAAGCCTCATCCCACCCGAAGCCCTGTTACCGACGCCTCTCCTGTCAATATTAAGACCGAGTTGTGTATGCCATCATACTGGTGCTGTACAGTATACCCCTATCATTCCGTCATACTCGTGTTATATCGTGCCAGTACTACTACCCATCATACCAGAGTATATTGCTGGTAGCACCAGTGCTCTGTCTTTATAGAACATTCTATCATAAAGTTTAAAAAGCTCGGCATTACTTATTGTCCATGCAAATACGACATTATCACCGTAATATTAACCCTCTTAATATCTTTACCGTCTGGGTATGTTAAGATGTTTTGTACTGAGTCGCGTCACGCTGTTCGTTAGAATAGTTTAGAGTCGATTTTCGTTATATCATCCCAGTAGATGAGCGTGGACGCTACTGTTAAAAGAATTTTATTCTGTTATCACTGTTGACACCATACCGTACAAGTACCTTTAGGTTGCACTTTTCGACTCCAGTTGTTATGCTATCTACGCCATTCCATCCAAAGTTGTAGCCATATACCTCATCACTATACCACTGATGCAACTTTTAAGCCCCCAGTACCTCTGTACCGTTCACTGTTGTTCTATTTCATTGCACTGTTGTGCCATTCCATCGTGCCGTACACGACTCCATTCCACCACACAGAATGATGGAGTACTTCATATCCTTGTCCAATTTTACTAGGATCCTGCTATGGACTGGTATTGGTGCCGTTCCACGACCACACGATCTTAACCCTGTCCACATAGCCACCTGTTCCTTACCCCCTATCCACACACCCCCATCCACACAACCACCTGTTCTTTACCCCCTATCCACACAACCACCTGTTCCTTACCCCTTATCCACACAACCACCTGCTCCTTACCCGCTATCCACACAACTACCTGTGCCTTACTCCCCCTATCCACATAACCACCTGTTCATTACCCCCCCTATCCACAAGACCACCTGTTCCTTACCCCTATCCACAAGACCACCTGTTCCTTACCCCCTATCCACACAACCATCTGTTCCTTACTCTTATCCTCACAACCACTTGTTCCTTACCACCTATCCACAACCATCCGTTCCTTACCGCTATCCACACAACCACCTGTGCCTTACCCACCTATCCTTTGTCTCCACAGTCGCCTCTATACCTTCCTGAGGCTCACTGTATCCACCCATGTGTTTCCCTACGTCCCTAAGTCGTCTTCCCATTCTTGTAACCAGTCTTAGCTGCTAATCTCCCCACAGTTGTTTCCTCTATCTTCAAAAGCATATTCTATTCACCCCCCGCCCTCTAGATATTCCTCCACCAGATATTTTTCCCACCATATATTTCCCTCGCTAGATATTTCCCTCGCCAGATATTTCCCTCCGCCAGATATTTCCCTCGCCACATATTTCCCTCGCCAGATATTTCCCTCGCCAGATATTTCCCTCGCCAGATATTTCCCTCGCCAGATATTTCCCTCGCCAGATATTTCCCTCCGCCAGATATTTCCCTCCGCCAGATATTTCCCTCGCCACATATTTTCCCCGCCAGATATTGCCCTCGCCAGATATTTCCCTCGCCAGATATTTCCCTCGCCAGATATTTCCCTCGCCAGATATTTCCCCTCGCCAGATATTTCCCCTCGCCAGATATTTCCCTCCGCCAGATATTTCCCCTCGCCAGATATTTCCCTCCGCCAGATATTTCCCTCGCCAGATATTTCCCTCGCCATCACTCTACCTTGTCAGCGGCGCCTCGACGTTCACCTCCACCTTTCCCCGGGCCTCGCCAGACCTCCTCCCTCCCACTCTCTCTCGTGGCCTCTTTACGCCTCATCAGAGACCTCCCATGCGTGTCAGTCTTCCTATAGAGATATCGTCTCCCCGCGCCGTATCTCCTAGTATCCAGGGCGTCTCCTGTCTCGCCACAAATCGTATATAACCTCCCCAGGTGTCTCATCCCGCGTGTCTCTCTCCATTACTCTCCCTACATTCCCTCGTCCTCCCCGCCAAGTTTCGAGTCTCCCTTGGGTACATTTCTCCCTCGTTGACTTCCCGGATTCTCTTGCTTTTTGTTCCTTACTGCCACGAATCCCTCAGTAGCTACACTTGTCTCCTAATTAAGCGTTTGGGATTTATTCATGTTCCTCTTTGCTCGTCCCGCTGCCTCAGAAATACACACACACACACACACACACACACACACACACACACACACACACACATACACACACACACTGTTATATTTCATTCCTGTATCTCCTCTGATGATGTGACCATTGCACAAAAGTGCACTTGGGAACTTATCGTGTTTCATTTCCTTATGGTAAGGACGGAATATATATATATATATATATATATATATATATATATATATATATATATATATATATATATATATATATATATATATATATATATATATCAACCCCCTTGTATCTTCCCAAATAACGATACATCTTACAAAATCCCCATACATCGCTCCCTGCATCGTACATATTCCTGCCACACGAAATTATCATCCCAAAGACGCACAGCTTTTCCAGTTTCCATACGTTTCTCCCCATATGTCTGGATGAATAAGATATTTTCTAGTCCCCCTACGTATCTCCCAAGCCTTGTCCATCTTCCACGTCACCTAAATATCTTCCAAATAAAGACATAAATCCTTCCCCACGCCTCCCATCGTGTCTCCCCCAAAGATTCAACAACATCTTCCACGTAAACCCACGTACAACACCACCACCCCACTGGAAGACCCCATACATCTTTGTCTCCCCGCCTTCTGCCATAACCCCCTCTAAAACCCATGCATCTCCCAGTGTCCCAGGGTAACCCCTCAACATTCCCAGCCGATGCCTCTGCCAATCTGCTCCGCCACGCATGTAAATTCTCCGCTAAACTGCACCACCTTGATCCGACGGAGACTTATTCACACATTCGTCTCCTCGTATGCCCCGTGGTGGGTTGGGCGTGAGGGAGGGACGACCAGACGATAATTCATCGATCCCGTCTGTTTACGTTCGGGTTGTGCTTGTACTCAACTACTTCGTCTTTGCTGAGAGGCGTCAGGTGTACAAGAGAGGGTAGGGAAGGTAGAGGTGTAGAAGGAAGCAAGGGATAGAGAGAGAGAGAGAGAGAGAGAGAGAGAGAGAGAGAGAGAGAGAGAGAGAGAGAGAGAGAGAGAGAAGGGTCAGAGTATATATGTTCAAATCCTTACCATTTGCTGTGGTTGATTTGGTGACAGGTCCCAACTCCCCTCATTCCACGAACACTTCCCTGCTTCGTCGCTGCCAATACCTTTGTTCACGTTCACAGTATTCTAAAGACGTCTATTACCTTTTGATGAAATACTAGAAAATATGCGAATACTTGTAAATTACATAGATCCACATTGCCTTTTGCCATCGGCCCAGAAGTTCTTTCTGTCTTCCACAGCGCTCGGGAAGCTGGCCATATCCACCGGGCGGGGGACCACGGGTCACAAACTGCATTGGTGTGTTTTTGTATTCATGTGGGTGAAGTGGGCGGCAGTTAAGCAATACACGTTCGGTGTCCAGCACTGTTGATGTTGTTACATCGTGGGCTTGAAGGCTTTCGAGATAATCTAAATCTGTGTTTCATCAGACTATATGGATTGTTGATGTCCAGAGCGGAGAGGAGAAAGTGTAACTCGTACTTGTGTGGGGAGTATCGTTTCTGACGGTTTGTGTTTATCTGATAGGATGGCGTTTTAAAACTTGATGTGGAAGGTCGGTCGTGTAGTTGGCATGTTTCCAGACGTTATGGGGTTTGCTGTGCAAGCAGGAGTGGTTCAAGATGTCTTATAAGAGCTTCGATTAGGACTGGGTTGGTGTTGCATACGAAAGTTCGTTGTGATGGCGGTGTCTATAGCAGGAGAGTTGTTTAAAGGCTGCGATTGTGTGAAGGATGGATTAAATCAGTTGTTTCACGATAGTTTGTGTGTAGCATTGTCATGACTTTGCCGTGTAGGATAAACACTCGGTTGTGGTTGATGTTTAAACAGTGTTCCATGAGTGTATACTGTGTGTTTTTCGGAGGGAGGGGGATATGTCATTGGACTGGGCCAGGGGTGCTGCACGTGTGGAGTGGGATGCTAGAGGCGGTGTGCTTGTGAGTTTTGTGGTTCCCTGTGTTGAAGAGGGAGGTCCAGTCTGCAGTTTGCCTGTCTATGATTACGTTGGTGTTTAGAGTTTGGACTTCGTTCTCCGATTATTTTTGACTTTCCTTTTGTGCGATTTAATTTTTTTGTTTTATGAAGTGTGCAGTTCAGGTAGAGATTAGGATGTATTTCTCTCTGTGTCTTTACTAACGTGCCTTTTGTGGATTGTGTGGTGAGATAATGTGAGATGGGACGATATACGGTTTTTTGTGTATATGGATTTCATACTATAGCTTCGAAAGCTTTGCAAATATTGGTGTATTATATTCTGAAGTCTTGATCTCTTTATCCTGACTGGCAGATAATTAAAGGGGAGCCTATACCACACAGAGTGTCGATCGTAGTCACATTATGGTGGATGGTCATTTGAACCTTCATTTTGAATATATATATATATATATATATATATATATATATATATATATATATATATATATATATATATATATATATGTATATATATATATATATATATATATATATATATATATATATATATATATATATATATATGTATATATATATATATATATATATATATATATATATATATATATATATATATATATATATATATTCGTTTCCCATTTTACAAAGTTAAAATACAAGGAGGGGAGGGCTTCTAGCCTTCTACGACACCCGGGGAATGCGTGGGAAGTAATCTTTCTCCCCTATCCCCAGAAATAAAGAGTTTTCGAGAGGGGAAAAAAATGTAGTCTGTTGTGGATGAGAGAGCTTGGGAAGTGAGTCAGTTGTTGTTCGCTGATGATACAGCGCTGTTGGCCGATTCGGGTGAGACACTGCAAAAGTTGGTGACTGAGTTTGGTAAAGTGTGTGAAAGATGAAAGCTGAGAGTAAATGTGAATAAGAGCAAGGTAATTAGGTTCAGTAGGGTTGAGGGACAAGTTGATTGGGAGGTAAGTTTGAATGGAGAAAATCTAGAGTAAGTGAAGTGTTTTAGATATCTAGGAATGGGTTTAGCGGATGGAACCGCGAAAGAGGATGTGAGTCACAGGGTGGGGAAGGGGCGAAGGTACTGGGAGCGTTGAAGAATGTGTGGAAGGCGAGAACGTTATCTCGGAAAGCAAAAATGGGTATGTATGAAGGAATAGTGGTTCCAACAGTGTTATATGGTTGAGGTATGGGCTATAGATAGGGTTGTGTGGAGGAGGGTGGATGTGTTGGAAATTAAATGTTTGAGAACATTATGTAGTGTGAGGCGGATTGATCGAGTAAGTAATGAAAGAATAAGAAAGATGTGTGGTAATAGTGTGGTTGAGAGAGCAGGCGAGGTTTATTGAAATGGTTTGGTCTCATGGAGAGACAAAGGAAAGATTAACAAAGAGGATATATATGTCAGAGATGGAGGGAACGAGGAGAAGTGGGAGACCAAATTAGAGGTGGAAGAATGGAGTGAAAAAGATTTTGAGCGATCGGAGATTGAACATACAGGAGGGTGAATTGGAACGATGTGGTATACCGGGGTGAACTTGCTGTCAGTAGGTTGAACCAGGGCATGTGAAGCGTGTGGAGTAAACCGTGGAAAGTTTTGTTGGGCCTGGATGTGGAAAGGGAGCTGTAGTTTCGATGCATTACACATGACAGCTAGAGACTGAGTGTGAACGAATGTGACCTTTGTTGTCAATTAACTGCTATCTCTTCCCTGTATCTCCACTGAGTATGTGATCATTACACGAAAGTGCACTTGGGAACTTATCGTTTCATTTTCCTGTGAATTGCAAGCATTTTACTAGATCACGCACACAGCTGTGATATTTTGTTCGTAAGCGCGTTTTTAAGCACTTTGTTCGTGTATATATATATATATATATATATATATATATATATATATATATATATATATATATATATATAACATATATCCTGGGGTCATTAACGCCAACACCCTCTTCGTATTCAAGTTGTTTGCGAGACCATACACACTCAGCATTTTATGTCCCATGACTAACTACACTCTAGATGTATATCAGCTACAGTGGGAATTAGACGTACTTTTATAAGTATAGAAAATATATTTCGAAATATTTTCGTTATGACTCTCAAATAAATATTCATGAATACGACGACTACATTTTCCATTTTGTTTTTAGTTTCCAGTTCTAATTCATGCTTCGATATATATATATATATATATATATATATATATATATATATATATATATATATATATATATATATATATATATAACCTACTTCAGTAAAACGCGTATCGTATTATATGAATGGCACCCATCATGTTTGTACAAGTGTGGTCATCCTTTACAATTTTATTACAAAGGTATAAGGAAAAATGTTTTTATTTCTGCATTAGGCTCAGGATTTTATTGGATTTGCTTGGAAGCGTCAGGCAATAAAGAGGTAATTTTTAATTATGCTGGAGTTTGTAATTTGCTTGTGGCTCTGACCCCCGCACAATGAACAACGAACTATGTTATATATATATATATATATATATATATATATATATTATGTAATTTCATTATATTTAGTCGCTGTCTCCCGCGTTAGCGAGGTAGCGCAAGGAAACAGACGAAAGAATGGCCCAACCCACCCAAATACACATGCATATACATAAACGCCCACACACTCTTGTATACATACCTATACATTTCAACGTTTAAATATATGTACATACTCAGACATATACATATATACGCATATACATATTCATACTTGCTGCCTTCATCCATTTTCGTTGCCACCACGCCACACAAAACAGCAAAAAAAAAAAAAAAAACATGCTTCCTTGGTTCCATCCGCTGCCAAATCCACTCCCAGATATCTAAAACACTTCACTTCCTCCAGTTTTCCTCCATTCAAACTTACCTCCCAGTTGACTTGTCCCTCAACCCTACTGTACATAATAACCTTGCTCTTATTCACATTTACTCTCGGATTTCTTCTTTCACACACTTTACCAAACTCAGTCACCAACTTCTGAAGTTTCTCACTAGAATCAGCCACTAGCGATGTATCATCGGCGAACAACATCTGACTCGCTTCCCAAGCCCTCTCATCGACAACAGACTGCGTACTTGCCCCTCTCTCCAAATCTCTTGCATCCACCTCCCCAACAACCCCATCCATAAACAAATCAAACAACCATGGAGACATCACACACCCCTGCCGCAACCCGACATTCACTGAGAACCAAACACTTTCCTCTCTTCCTACACGTACACATGCCTTACATCCTTGATAAAAACTTTTCACTGCTTCTAACAACTTACCTCCCACACCATATACTCTTAATACCTTCCACAAAGCATCTCTATCAACTCTATCATATGCCTTCTCCAGATCCATAAATGCTACATACAAATCCCTCTGTTTTTCTAAGTATTTCTCGCATACATTCTTCAGAGCAAACACCTGATCCACACATCCTCTACCACTGCTGAAACCACACTGCTCTTCCCCAATCTGAGGCTCCTTACATGCCTTTACCCTCTCAATAAGTACCCTCCCATTCAATTTCCAAGGAATGTTTAACAAACTTGTACCTGTGTAATTTGAACACTCGCCTTTAACCCCTTTGCCTTTGTATAATGGCACCATGCATGCATCCCGCCAATCCTCAGGCACTTCACCATGAATCTCACATACATTGAATATCCATACCAACCAGTCAGCAACACAGTCACCCCATCTTTCAAGAAACTCCACTGCAATACCATTCAAACCCGCCGCCTTGCCGGCTTTCATCTTCCGCAAAGCTTTCACTACCTCTTCTCTGTTTACCAAAGCATACTCCCTTACCCTCTCACTTCGCACACCACCTCGACCAAAACACCCAATATCTACCACTCTATCATCAAACTCGTTCAACAGACCTTCAAAATACTCCCTTTATCTCCTTCTCACTTCACCACTACTTGTTATTACCTCCCCATTAGCCCCCTTCACCGATGTTCCCATTGGTTCTCTTGTCTTACGCACTTTATTTTCCTCCTTCTAAAACATCTTTTTATCCTCCCAAGAATTCAATGATACTCTCTCACCCAAACCGTCATTTGCCCTCTTTTCACCTCTTGCGCCATTTTCTTGACCTCCTGCCTCTTTCTTGTATACATCTCCCAGTCATTAGCACTACTTCCCTGCAAAACTCGTCCAAACGCCTCTCTCTTCTCTTTCACTAACAATCTTACTTCTTCATCCCACTACTCACTACCCTTTCTATTCTGCCCACCTCCCACCTTTCTCATGCCACAAACATCTTTTGCGCAAGCCGTCACTGCTTTCCTAAGTGGATCCCATTCCTCCCCCACTCCCCTTACGTCCTTTGTTCTCACCTTTTTCCATTCTGTACTCAGTCTCTCCTGGTACTTCCTCACACAAGTCTTCTTCCCAAGCTCACTTACTCTCACCACTCTCTTCACCCAAACATTCTCTCTTCTTTTCTGAAAACCTCTTCGAATCTTCACCTTCGCCTCTACAAAATAATGATCAGACATCCCTCCAGTTGCCGCTCTCATCACATTGACATCCAAAAGTCTCTTTCACGCGCCTATCAATTAACACGTAATCCAAAAACGCTCTCTGGCCATCTCTCCTACATACATACGTACACTTATGTGTATATCTTTTTAAACCAGGTATTCCCATCCCTAGTCCTTTTTCAGCACACAAATGTACAAGCTCCTCACCATTTCCATTTACAACACTGAGCACCCCATGTACACCGATTATACCCTTAACTGCGACATTACTCACCTTTGCATTCAAATCACCCATCACTATAATCCGGTCTCGTGCATCAAAGCTGCTAACACACTCACTCAGCTGCTCCCAAACCACTTGTCACTCATGATTTTTCTTCTCATGACCAAGTGCATAGGTACCAATTATCACTCATCTCTCTCCATCCACATTGTTTTACCCATTTCAATCTAGAGTTTACTTTCTTGCATTCTATCACTTACTCCCACAGCTCCTGCTTCAGGATTAGTGTTACTCCTTCCTTTGCTCTTGTCCTCTCACTAACCCCTGACTTCACTCCCAAGACATTCCCAAACCACTCTTCCCCTTTACCCTTGAGCTTCGTTTCACTCAGAGCCAAAACATCCAGGTTCCATTCCTCAAACGTACTACCTAACTCTCGTTTTTTCTAATCTTGGTTACATCCACACACATTTAGACACCCTAATCTGAGCCTGTATAGAGCGACCAAGTGAAGCATGTTTCCACCAACACTGACACAGTAACACAATCCTAACATTTATTGATAATTAACATTTATCAACAATTAACAAATGTCGTTGTTAAAGATATCAAAAGAAAAGAATTATAAGCAAACAAAAAACGAAAAAAAAAAAACATAAAAGAAACGCAATAAGGTTCCTTTACTGGTCCGTGCCCAGCAGACACCACGGAGCGCACACGGCCGCGAAATCAATAGGGGATTATCTTTCAAGGTGTTGGCAGGGGAGTCGCCCGGCCAGTCCTAACGAGGAAAGTGTTCCGTGAAACACGAGACGGAACGTCTGATTGGCTACCTTATATACCGTGGATCACGACCACCACACCACCTTCATCCACCTCTCTCTCTCTCTCTCTCTCTCTCTCTCTCCTGTAGGAGTCGATGGCGAACTCGCCCCTCACGCTCTGTGGTTCTAAGATAGCGTCGTCAATGCCGCCGTCAGTAGACGTGTAACGGGAGTATCTGGTGTCAGGGCCTCATTATAAAGGCTTGGGAACGAGGCAGGTGGAGGAGGAGCAGCAGCAGCAGCCTCCGGATACTGATGTACTCTGTGAGATAATGGCTCTCTACGGTGGGTGGATGTGATCGATAGAAGAGATTGGATATTAATAGTCTTCCACGAAGTATGTATATATATATATATATATATATATATATATATATATACATATATATATATATATATATATATATATATATATATATAATATTCTTTCTTTCTTTCAAATTGTTCGCCATTTCCCGCGTTAGCAAGGTAGCGTTAAGAACAGAGGACTGGGCCTCTGAGGGAATATCCTCACCTGGCCCCCTTCTCTGTTCCCTCTTTTGGAAAATAAAAAAAAAAAACAAGAGGGGAGGATTTCCAGCCCCCCCCCCCCCCGCTCCCTCCCCTTTTAGTCGCCTTCTACGACACGCAGGGAATACGTGGGAAATATTCTTTCTTCCCTATCCCCTATATATATATATATATATATATATATATATATATATATATATATATATATATATATATATATATATAATATGGTAATAAAAAGAGTGTGGTTGAGAGAGCAGAAGAGGGTGTTTTGAAATGGTTTGGTCGCATGGAGAGAATGAGTGAGGAAAGATTGACCAAGAGGATATATGCGTCAGAGGTGGAAGGAACGAGGAGAAGTGGGAGACCAAATTGGAGGTGGAAACATGGAGTGAAAAAGATTTTGAGTGATCGGGGCCTGAACATGCAGGAAGGTGAAAGGCATGCAAGGAATAGAGTGAATTGGAACGATGTGGTATACCGGGGTCGACGTCCTGTCAATGGATTGAACCAGGGCGTGTGAAGCGTCTGGGGTAAACCATGGAAAGTTCTGTGGGACCTAGATGTGGAAAGGGAGCTATGGTTTCAGTGCATTATACATGACAGCTAGAGACTAAGTGTGCACGAATGTGGCCTTTGTTGTCTTTTCCTAGCGCTACCTCGCGCACATGCGGGGAGAGGGGCTGATTATTTCATGTGTGGCGGGGTGGCGATGGGAATGAGTAAAGGCAGACAGTATGAATTATGTACATGTGTATATATGTATATGTCTGTGTGCGTATATATATGTATGATTTGAGATGTATAGATATGTATATTTGCGTGTGTAGATGCGTATGTATATACATATGTATGTGGGTGGGTTGGGCCAATCTTTCGTCTGTTTCCTTACGCTACCTCGCTAACGCCGGAGACAGCGACAGAGCAAAATATACATATAGATAAGATATATATATATATATATATATATATATATATATATATATATATATATATATATATATATATATATATATGATCGTGTGTGTGTCATGGATTACACAGGTCTCGGGGCTGGACAACGTGCGGACAGCTTACTTAGAAGGGCGGCGTTCGAAACAATGTCTGTAGAATAAGGAGGGAGAATCAACGTCACACTGTGGATGAAATGGGTTGACTAGATACAGGTCATGATGTCGTGGGAGGATTTAGGATTTCATTCAGGCGAAGAGAAAGATGGTTGAAGAGCCACACCAGATGTGAAAGTGGTGCTTCATGGTGGAATGAATCAAGTCCCTCTACATATGAAATAGAAGCTGTCAGAAAAGCAAAATTTTGTGGATTCTGCGTAGTACCCGTAGCATTTGAGAGTATCATGACTTTCTCAATAACTATGACCTGATACATTGCAAAAGACTGATTTTTCACTTCCTCTAAAATTCGTAAATACTTTCCCTTGTCTTTTATTTTTCCGTCTCGCACTTCTCTCCATACTTCATTAAAGGCCCTGCCTTAATGTGACTTCAGCCTTCAACATACAAAAAAAATGATATTGAGGTGTCCACACTATGAAATCTTGCCATACTGCGTAGGTCTGCATTAGGAGAGGAGGTATGTTCAGTTCGAGAAAAAGTAGAGAGGACGCGAGGTATGTGAAATGGAATCATCGGTGTGGCAATGAACAGGGTTTGGCTGAGGGCAAAGAAGTGCACCTCCAGTCACAAAGTCTCCGTCATTAGAACCTATCTACCTGGTCAGCGACTGGTCCAATGCTGGTTCCAGTGAAAATGAGTTGTAAATGCTATTGAATATTAATGTTCTCTGTACACGAAGTAGTTGGCTACGTTTAGACTGGAGGAAATGTTCTACCTTTTCTTTTTTTTCTGTAAAAGGTTGTCATGATTTGCATTCATTTGGCATCTGCGTGTGGGGGTAGATAATGTTCATGTCCTTTACGAAGCTGTTGTTTCGTCCGCTTTGTGTGATGACCAGTTCCAATTGTGTTTTGACTTCCCCTTGTTTTGAATTCCTTTCTCAGGTTTCTTGGCTTCATTAACTGAGATCATACCAGTGCATATTACGTATATGTTATCATTCTTATTATTATTATTATTATTATTATTATTATTATTATTATTATTATTAGTTATTATTATTATAATACTAAATCACCGTTTCCCTTGTTAGCGAGGTAGCGCCAGGAAATAGACGTAGAAAGACCCATCCACTCGCATACAAACACATATTGCGGTAGGTCATATTGGTGCTCGTATTCTAATGTTTGCTGAGAGTCACAAGGAAGATGAAATACAATAAGTTTGATCACTACACGAAAGTGCACTCTGGAACCCACAGTGTTCCACCCTCCTCAATATATATATATATATATATATATATATATATATATATATATATATATATATATATATATATATATATATATATATTTTTTTTTTTTTTTTTTTTTTTTTTTTTTTTTTTTTTTATATATACAACATGTTTGATGGTCTTTATTCCCGCCCCACAAGAAACACCATCGCCACCACCCGCGTCAGCGAGTTAGCGCCAGGAAACGTAGGAAGAAAGGCTACATCCGCTCACATCCATTCTCTCTCTCTCTCTCTCTCTCTCTCTCTCTCTCTCTCTCTCTCTCTCTCTCTACATATATATATATATATATATATATATATATATTATCCCTGGGGATAGGGGAGCAAGAATACTTCCCACGTATTCCCTGCGTGTCGTAGAAGGCGACTAAAAGGGGAGGGAGCGGGGGGCTGGAAATCCTCCCCTCTCGTTTTTTTTTTTTAATTTTCCAAAAGAAGGAACAGAGAATTGGGCCGGGTGAGGGTAGTCCCTCAGAGGCTCAGTCCTCTGTTCTTAACGCTACCTCGCTGATGCGGGAAATGGCGAATAGTTTGAAAGAAAAGAAAATATATATATATATATATATATATATATATATATATATATATATATAATATGCCTTATCCTGAGCCAGGTATCCATTTCGGCGACCAGCCCCTAAGTGTGGATGAACAGCTGGGTTGACTGCGGACCGACTACCGCACCCAGGATTCGAACCAGTCCATTCGACCTTGGGCGGGTCGTGAATGCGTCGCGGTCAGGAACGTTAACCAAAACAGACCACAGATTATTAACCCATCTCTGGTTAATCTTTTCAGCCGATTGAATTTATCATTATTTATCATTATTTATTTGAAAGTATTAACAGCTGGATTATGCAGATGCCATGTCCAGTATTCCACATCAATTTAATTGTCAAATTAATCACTCACCCTTTGGCGAGTCATGTTTACAGTGGTATTTTCCCAGTGGTGATATGACCACTGTGCTAAATCAACGTAGTTGTCTGCTTAATGAACACTTCATCTTTAGTTCTTCTCTTCTCTTACGAACTTGTGTGGCTTTCTTGTTTTATCTTTCGTACTTATGACCGTCCTCACTTCTCTTTAAGTATAATGACTTGGTTGTGCACTTAAGTGACTTTGCCGTGTGGTTTAGTTGACGTGGTGTCTGTATCTTTATCATCTTGTTTGTCTTTTACACTTACGAAGTTGTTTAGTTTCTTGTTTATAACGCTCACTTATGAACCTACGTTGTTCGCTTAAGAAACATTTTATTTTTTTGTTCTATATGGTTCTCTTATGAACTTCCTTATGTTGCTTCCTTATGACTTTGTATAGCTTTTTCTTTACATTGCTCGCTTATGAAGTTATTTTGCTCCCTTATGAATTTGTATTGTTTCTTGTTATTTTCCTCTTTTATGAACTTGTTTACGTTCCTCCCTTATGAAGTTTCGTTTCTTCTTTATATTGTTGACTTTTGAACTTAGCTTGCTTCCCTACGAACTTTTTTAGTTTCTTGTTTATCTCGCTCCCTTATGAACTCATCAGTATTGCTCCTACAGGAACTTGATTAGTTTCTTGTTTATATTGTTTCTTTATGAACTTATTCATATTCTTCCCTTATGAACTTGTGTAGCTTCTTGTTTGTATTGCTCCTAGTGAACCTTATGAACTTGCTTACATAGCTCCTTTAGGAACTTGTTTACATAACTTCCTTGGTTTGCTCGGTTTGAATTTCTTCAACTCTGCACCAGACCAACTTTGGAATCTTTCTAGGTCCCCTTGCATGTTGATGCAGTTTCCCCCCCTGGGCTTTTCGCTTCCCTGATGACATTTTGTATCATCTGCAAAGATATCCCAGGTTGCAGTACATTCCTTGAAGCAGGTCATTCACATAGATCAAGCGATGTGTGTGCGTGTGTGTGTGTGTGTGTGTGTGTGTGTGTGTGTGTGTGTGTGTGTGCTATTTGTTATTTGTATTTGTGTGTTACGAGGGGAGAGTTAAGCATGCGAATTACTCCGTTTCATGTCCTTGTTTATATGACCTTGTCTTTACTGTGTGTGTGTGTGTGTGTGTGTGTGTGGTGTGTGTGTGTGTGTGTGTGTGTGTGTGTGGTGTGTGTGTGTGTGTGTGTGTGTTATACTAAGTTTAGAAATAGTATCCATGAATTAGAAAGGTATCCATCAAACAATACTAGATTGTTAAATAAAAAAAAGTATAAGGTAATTCCCCTAACCCTAATGTAATTTTCAGCGTACATGTGTGTCTCTGTTAATGGATTTGATGCCTATCAAAAGCTTAAAAGTCGTCAGGGCTAGAATCTGTAACATAACGTCAGAGATACAAAATACAGAAATCGTCCCTGCATAATTTGTGCTTCGAACTGTTAAACGAAGCAGCGAGTCGAACACGAAGTGATACGTACGTTTCATTTATAAGCCTTTGCCTCTCTTTCCCCTGTAAGGTAATATCATCTCCTTCATAATATCGCAATGTTCACAATCCGTAATGTAGGATCGATTGAAGTACATGAGTAATTGACATTCATCTCTCTCTTTCAAGATTTCGTGTTTCGAGACTGTGTAATGTGAATCTCTTTTTTTTTTTTTTGCGATTTCCCTCGCGTGCGAGTGAGTGAACGTTGAGTAAATACCATTAGCCGGTGACAGGAAGAAATTTATTCATCCTGTTACTCAGAGACGCAAAGAATAACCGCTTCCCAATATTGACTTACCGTATGATTTACGATGTTCGTAAAGGAACTGTTGGGGGAAAAGAAGCACGAGGCTTCGAGCCTTTCGGAACGAGTGGGAGTGGAGAGTAAGTGCTCACAGACATGCTCAACCACATATACCAAGCAGATGTCTTTGATCGTGTGAACTGCTGGCTGGCTGCATCATCCATCACCATGGTGATCAATACGATGATGGTCATGATATTGTGGGAACATCATCACAAACATGAAACATTAGCTAGTGATTGTGCGTGTATGTCTCCCTTTCCAAACACATCTTCGCTGTTACAACACCCTGGATACACTGATGTTCACTTTCACCTGTATACGTACTTCACTCTCTCTATAATTGCATCTTCACCGTCAAGAAACTAAGACAAACTTCACCCTAAACAAACTTCATCCTTGTTGACGAACTCATCTTCTCTACTCAGACACCATTCATAGCTGACCGGCCAAAGGATAGCGATAGAATGCTGATTGTTAGAAGGAGAAAGAGGATAGGAAGATAACTGATAATGGTATTGTGTCCTTCCTACGTAGAGGGACAAGTTGATAATACTAATAATGATAATGATAACAAATGATAATAACGATCGTCTCGCTCTACACTTCATTGTCTGTCATGGTTCACTCCAGGACGCAGCTGTCGTGGTTCCCAGCGCGCAGACATATAACCTCGCCAGCTACTTCGTTCGTCATGCATGGCAACACGTCACTTCACACGACTCGTTCTTCGTTGCTCTAGATTTTCCTTCGTCGGGCGGTGAGCGATGGCAATGCCCTTCGGCTGAATCTCGTCCCAATCTCTGTCTCTCTCTCTCTCTCTCTCTCTCTCTCTCTCTCTCTCTCTCTCTCTCTCTCTCTCTCTCTCTCTCTCTCTCTCTCTCGATGAGAAAGAAACGCACTTGAACGGTCGAATGAGAGAAACTCACGCACCATAACACTTCGATATAAACCGGCTGAGTTCGATCTATCAGTTCCACCTGCCACATAGGCGAAGGCCATTGGCCCCAGATGAACACACTCAGAACTGTTTTTTTTACGTAATTTAACTCCAACTGCCCAATTTCAAGTTTGTTTGGTGTGAAAGTGTACTTGGAAGTACATGGGAAGGACAGATAACATGAGACCTAATGGTCCATAGCTAAGATATCTTATGTTCGTGGACTACATATAGTGGTAGAAACAACAGAGCAAAGTAAAGGGCACCTACGTACGTCTCCCCACCTCTCCCTCTGGCTCAACTGCGAGTATTTCCAAGTAATATCGTTTTCTACCCAAAGTCTTCCCATGTCCTCTGTTAAAAACTCTCGGGGATTTAAGACGATTTATTCATGGAGACATGTCAGGCATAACTGGGAAATTTATAATCCCTCGAGGGCTATGGAATTAGATTAATTCCCAAGAGTTTTGTCAAGAAGATGTCTCGTAAAAAGTACGCGAAGAGAAGAAGACTTAAGCTTTGGAGAGGCTGAAGTGGAGTTGGGGAATAATTGCAACCTTTCTCACTCATCAGCAACTTGGGTCTTTTTTCTTAAATATTTTATTTTTTCCTTAGGATTTTTCATTTATTTTTTGCCCCTTAGGTATATTACCCATGGTAGCGTATCTTCCACTAAGATAACACCTCATGGTGGTCCCATGAGTAGCTTATGTGTCACTAAGATAACACCGACCATGATCATCCCATGGTAGCTTATCTGCCACTAAGATAACACCTCATGGTCCCAAGGTGGCTTATCTGCCACTAAGATAACACCTCATGGTCCCATGGTGGCTTATCTGCCACTAAGATAACACCTCATGATCCCATGGTGGCTTATCTGCCACTAAGATAACACATCATGATCCCATGGTGACTTATCTGCCACTAAGATAACACCTCATGATCCCATGGTGGCTTATCTGCCACTAAGATAACACCTCGTGATTCCATGGTGGCTTATCTGCCACTAAGATAACACATCATGATCCCATGGCGGCTTATCTGCCACTAAGATAACACATCATGATCCCATGGTGGCTTATCTGCCACTAAGATAACACCTCATGATCCCATGATGGCTTATCTGCCACTAAGATAACACATCATGATCCCATGTTGGCTTATCTGCCACTAAGATAACACCTCATGATCCCATGATGGCTTATCTGCCACTAAGATAACACCTCATGATTCCATGGTCTCTTATCTACCAATAAGATAACCCATCATGATCCCATGGTCTCTTATCTACCACAAAGATAACACCTCGTGGTCCCTAAGATAACGTAGGACGATACTAGAGCCTGAGTTGCTCCTACATAGATAGCCAAGTGACCTGTGATGATGTGGATGACCTAGGAGTGAAATGTGACCGATTCGTTCCTCTCAAAATGAACAGAAGTCAACAGGACCTTCAATGCCCTGGAGAACATGAGCTGGGGTACAGTAAAGTGGTGCACTAGAGTTTTCTGATTACATTATCTGATTATTTTTCTCTGATTACTTTCTCATTACTTTTTCTTGATTACTTTTTGATTACTTTCTCTTGATTTTTTTTTCTCTGATTACTTTCCCTGATTTCTTTTTGATTACAATTTGTGCGTTTCGGGGGTAGGAGTTTTACACTCTTGTTCCTACGTCTCTCTTATACTTGTGTATGAACCATATCTTTACTGATAAGTACACACACACGTACACACACACACACACACACACACACACACACACAAGCTATCATTGTGTATTTTCAGCCGAATGGCTGCTTAGATTTGATAAATCCTTCATTACTATTATCATTATCATTATTATATTCACATCAGCTTGAGCCAGGTACCCATTTATCAGCCAGCCCAGACGGGAGGATGAACAGCTAGGATTAGCTGTAGGCTCACTGCCCCCGCCCAGAATTCGAACCCGGCAGGGCCATGTATAGAGGCAATTCCTTCAATATTCCTCACTTGTCCTCATCTCTAGGAGTAAAAAATATCTAGAAGAGACCTACAAGAATTAAGAAAAAGAAGCTAAACTGAGTTTTTCTCGACACAAATGCATAATGCTTGTATTACCGAGAACAGAGTTTCCTCCTGGTAAATTCGGAGCTGCACCTCTCTCTCTCTCGGGTTTGGAACAAGTTCAGAGAAGACCAACAAAGCGAGTAGACCTCTCTGACGAGACGAAGTTAGCGGCGGCTCGGAGTTTGAGACAGGTTTTCCAAACTTGCTTCCCCTCGTGGAAAATTGATTCAGGAATGAATCCTGCCCGCAGTTATTCTCTTAATATAATTAGGTTTAGTTATTCACTGGTGTAGTCAGCATCAAAACGACGGATGTGTTTGATGCTTCACTAAAACACTGGTTGTCAGGGTTAGGGATTGTGGTATGAGCTACAGAGGAAAGGCAGCGGACGTCTGTTATCATCGTCTGTTCTGCCCTTTAAAATCTTCGTGAGTAGTGTGTGTGTGTGAGAGAGAGAGAGAGAGAGAGAGAGAGAGAGAGAGAGAGAGAGAGAGAGAGAGAGAGAGGAAAGAAAGAAAGGGAAAGCTGTCACCAATTTGTGTATATGTTAAGAAATATTTACATTCGGAGGGGCCAAGGAATGTGTGTGTGTGTGTGTGTGTGGGATTACCATTTTTGTGTTAAGAGGAGAGAGAATTACACTCGTATTGCCTCATTATGACGTGTGTGTGTGTGTGTGTCTGTCCGTCTCTGCTCATTTGGAATGGTCGTTAAATGAGAGAAAAAATTGCTTAGTTTATGGCAGATATTTTAATTTGAACATCCTTTGGTTCAGTCTGTGGAGAGTGAACATCCTTTGGTTCAGTCTGTGGAGAGTGAACATCCTTTGGTTCAGTCTGTGGAGAGTGAACATCCTTTGGCTCAGTCTGTTGTGAATGAACAAACTCTTCTCTCTCTCTCGCTCTTCCCGCCTGTCAAGATTTGGCCCATTGTAATCCTGTACACAGACAGCTTCCCACTGTGTACGTTGTTGTTTTGTTTAAGCTGCTGGAATCCACTGATGATGTGTGTCACGTACGTTAAAGGTAGACTCTACTCCAGACATGACATTATAATGGCCACAATTACCAGATGGCGAGTACTGCTGTTTATGGCATTTAGACTGGAAGAGCGCCTAGGCCAGTGTCTTCCTTCTTTTTTTTCCAGCACCCCATGGCGTGTTTTGTTGCGTCTTTCACATGCTCCATAGGGTGATGTAAGAGATCTGTTGATTGCATGTTGCTCTCAAAACTCCCGTAAAACTCATCCGTCTCTGTTGACTGTGAAATTTCTCGTGAATTCCAGATGTGTTAAGACCTAAGCTTTCTTAAGCCCAAAGCTTACCTGGGTTCCGTGTGAGTAAAGTGGTTGTTGGCCGTTCATACCGCTCACTGTCACACAACCGAATGACCTAAGACCTTTACAGTTTACGGTCAATTCAGAGGTAAGAGCTCCAGATTCACTGGACTCTAGGTGTTCACGTTTCTCTCCCACCTCTTGTGACCTCTGCTGGCATAGGCTATGGGGTGAAATTTACTATCCTATTTGTTTGCCATGGTATACAAACCTTAATCTGTCGACATTGGCTTTAGTTTTAGTGAGAAATAGCTTGGTGTATTTTACACTTATCAAGACTGACTCTTTAAGTTAATTTCCCACTAAACTCGTAAAAGTTCTGGCTCTTCTCTTCGTACTTAATTCTAAGTAAAGCCACTTCTATTTAGGTATCCTTCCCTCTGAAGGCTTGCCTTTCATGAGAAACTGAGCGACAGAACGTCAGCAGAGTGAACAAAATGCCACAAAATCCCCTCATTTCCTTAACTTCCTGCGATGGGAACAGTCCTGAATGGCACTAGCCTTGGAGGTCAACATAACTGAGATTTGGTAAGTTTGAAGCCAAATGTCTGACATTTCAAGACGAAGTCTCCAGCTGCTCATGATGTTCATCCATGGTTTAAAACAGAAAGCCTGGATATACTCTATATACATCAGACGAGTCAGGAAATTACGTCCATGAAAAGCTGTTGGATTACAAGGCTATTTAGTCAAGCCCAATGACTTTTCTCGTACTGAACTACTAATGTCCAAAAGTTGTTACAAAAGCAGTGTTGGCTCGGTTCTCCCTCTGCCTCACTGAAGGAGGCGGTATCCCGCTCTTGTATCAGGGGAATACAAACAGTAAGCCCCATCCAAGGCCACGTAAATACTGGGCCTAGAAGGGAAAGCCGCCCTCCACCGTCACCTTGTGCAACCATATGTAATCACCACACAACCTAAAGCTGCCATCCATTTCTCTCGAGAGCCACAATAGTAGTAGCGAAGGGACTAAAGGGAGCAACACTGTCCTCTTAAGACCCAGCTAGTGAGCTCGTACCTCAAGTAGACTGGATGGTGTTATCTCTTGTTACACCAACCACACAGGCGTTCCATCCCCTCACCCCAGACCCCCTCGTAGGACAACGTACATCTTCACTTCTCTCTTTGAGAAACATCACTATGCCGAAAGACAGCCGGTCCACCTGCCGTGCCCGTGATGGCTCCACAATTGTTTCATCTCCTTTAATATCTGTTCCCTTCTGGAACTCCTCGGCGGTCTCTGGCGGCACATCATTCATCACTTCTGGACGTAGTATTTCCAAACATTTCTCCTATCTTGCCCGAGATACCTCTCCAGTTTTTCATTGCAGCCTCCGTGCCCAAAGTGATCATTGTCATCCGGCACATGTCCTCGTCATCGCCTTGGTATGACTTGGGGAAAACACATATATATATATGTATACCCTCATGGCACTTATTAGTGATCTCTTAAAAGGATCTGATATCACATTGTCCAAATCTACTCTTACTAAACTCTCTTTAATCACCGGTAACATTCTTCTTGAACCTCCTGGAACAGTCAGATCCTGGCCTTGACATACCACAGCAAAGCCAAAAGAGCAGAGGTAGTACTCTCATCACACGACCCTCCACCATTCTAACACACCTACTCCACGTGGACACAGAGTACTCCCAGCATTAATTCTTTCATCCCTGTGCCTTTTCTTCCCCCTCTCCAACCCCTGCGTTTTCAACACACACTCCACAGTCTCCTGTTTGTTCATTTTCCTCTCCTGTGTTCACTTTCACAATCCTCAAACAGGGTATGTTAGCTTTACTTCCATCAGCACTCATTAGTCATCCATCACATAGACAAAGTCCACACTAGGTGCTTCCCACTGCATATACCACTTGAATGTAATCTTATTTATCTCGATATCAGAGTCAGCAAATGGTGCTACCTGATTCACGCTGATCACTGCCTTCTCCTTGGGGATCTTCACGTACAACTTAGGTCGCCCTTAAAACCCGAGTCGTCGTCCCAGCATGATAAAACTCCCACTTTCCCTTGACTTTATACCATGTTTTCCCCTTCGTGCGAGTGCAGTGGCCTTCCTCATCCCAGCATTAACGTTTTCCAGACCTCTCTTTCTCTCCAGGGAGGCTTAAACCAGTTACACTGATGTCTTGAAATGACCGTCTTCACCACCTAATGCAGAAGCCGGAGCTGGGGCTGCCTTTTCTCAGTGCTCCTCTAACAAACCTTTTCTTTCGTAGTTTCTTCTCCTTGTATGTTTCAACTCTCTCACACTCTCTCGTCCCCTTTCTGTTCTAAATTGTTTTATCTCTCTGCTTCTATTTTCGTCCCAGTTATTTCTCTGCATCTTCACACCTATACCGTCTGGCCCTCGTAAGTTCCTACAGAACCACTTATTCGAGAATCGTCCCCCTATCTTCCTCTTCTTGACCCGGGTCATAATAACTTTAACGCGCTTTTCTCTCTCTCTCAAACTAAAGCGTGCAAGGAAACTTCCGCACGCCCCTTCTTGTGATCTCTCTCTCTCTCTCTCTCTCTCTCTCTCTCTCTCTCTGTCTCTCTCTCTCTCTCTCTCTCTCTCTCTCTCTCTCTCTCTCTCTCTCTCTCTCTCTCTCGAAAGCTATCTTTCTGACTCTGAATAACTCAACATCTTCCCTAAGGTTCCTTCCAGACAGCTGAATAACACTTCTTGAGTCTCCACTTAAAAGAGATGTTCCTTCCCCCTCCTCGTTAATACAGTTACCTCCTGAAGATTTACGTTCAGAAGCCACGGCTGCTGGCGCCCTCAGCCTCGTAATTGTTCCAGACTTTCCCTTCTCGCATCTTGCACCCATGCAAGCAGATCTACGGCTGTGCTCCCTTATCCACGACTAGTTCTAGATGTAGGTTGGCTATCCGTAATGGGCCTCGCACTAACCTGTAGATGTATTCTCTGGTCTAGCGCTGCCGTTACCATAGGTAGAGGCAGAAGGCAAGTGGTTAACTCTTTTTTCCCATAAAATCTAGTCTGTATTTCCATTCTTTCTGTAAATCCACTGATGTTACAGCTTGGCTT
The DNA here is from genome assembly GCF_036320965.1 of Panulirus ornatus. Taxonomy (NCBI): domain Eukaryota; kingdom Metazoa; phylum Arthropoda; class Malacostraca; order Decapoda; family Palinuridae; genus Panulirus; species Panulirus ornatus. Next base: position 13,597,424 of record NC_092250.1, read on the forward strand.
TCTTTTCCTTAACCAAACAATGCCACTTCCTATCCTCCATAACCCTCCTCCTTTTCATGAACCCGTTGATCTGTCAAATGGCCAACTGCTCCCATTCGTAATGATGTGGTCTCGACCTCCAGAGTGTCATTCAAATGACCCCAAGGGACTGGCATCAACGTCAGCACAAGAAATGAGTTTCTGCTGTGTTGATATAAGCACAATGAGAAATAATTGACATCAGATCCCATACACCTTGATACATAGAAACTCTGGTTTACTTTTTAAGCATTCAGTACTGGGTTTGAACAGAATTTTCTTCTTCCTAAATTTTAAACTTCGAAAAAGTTCATCTGTTTGAAGTACAATTTGTCTATCAGAGAAATTTTCTATTCCCTATAGAGTGGGAATTTTACCCGTTACCGACATGAAACAAATCAATTCTGTTTGTTCATCTTTATATACGTTTGTTTTATATATATTTATAATCAATCCTGGACCAGTATCTGTGAGAGAGTCCTGGTGTTACCCAGGCCCTTTCTAAAGGCTGCGCTACGTGCAAGTTGCAGGGAAAACGTAGTCTCCTTAGGAGTATAAAGTTCTTTGACGAGACTTGTATCCTCGGTGATACACACCCACCAAAGGTGACTTTTCACTCGCGCTGTAACCTCTTAAAGTCAGAGCCCGGTAGCACCTTACCTTTTTATTTTGTTAGCCGTTTAGTCCAAAATATCACAGCCTATAACATATATCAACTTTCCATTAAAAGAACACTTGCCGATACTTAACACAGCAGTGTGTCAACGTAATGTGCGCGTTTTCTTCCAACATACCTCGTCGCCATTTCAGCCAGCCATCACCTCAATAAACCACCTCTGTCCCTAATGCAACTCCCTCCTACCTTTCGTAACTCAGCTGGCATCATTAGGAGCTTTCAGCGGCTGCAGTGGTATATATATATATATATTTTGCTTTGTCGCTGTCTCCCGCGTTTGCGAGGTAGCGCAAGGAAACAGACGAAAGAAATGGCCCAACCCACCCCCATACACATGTATATACATACGTCCACACAAGCAAATATACATACCTACACAAGCTTTCCATGGTTTACCCCAGACGCTTCACATGCCCTGATTCAACCCACTGACAGCACGTCAACCCCGGTATACCACATCGATATATATATATATATATATATTCAGACACCCTTCCTACCTCCCCAAAATTCAGGATCGTTCGTTGAACGCGGCCAGGTGTCCAGGGAAAGTTTGTCCCGTCCACAACGACGCTTAATTTCCTGAGTTTACAAGCTATGTTCCACCGATTACACCACCCCATATTATGACTCCTCCCTGCCTCGACATAGAGGGAGTTACGGGCAAGTTCTTAACTAGATCTGACGACATGAATGGTCGTTATTGTCAAGGTGATTACACTCGTTCTTCTTCCTCTTCTTCTTCCTCTTCCTCTTCTTCTTCCTCTTCCTCTTCTTATTATCATTGGTATTATTGTTGTTGTTACTGTTGTTCTTTCTCATTATTATTAGTATTTATTATTATTTATATTATTATTATTATTTATTATTAGTATTAGTATTAGTATAATTAATATTATTATCGTTATTATTATTATTATAAATTATTATTTATTGTCTTATTATTATTAGTATTATTATTATTATCATTATTCTTTATAATTATTATTATTATTATTATTATTATTATTATTATTATTACTATTACACAACCTTTCACGGGACTTCTGTAGCCTCGAGGCTGAACCCAGTTCGGGAACACCTCCTTTGGATTGAGCAGCTTCTCCATGATGTTGCACTCCTCTTCCTCCATTGACGATGGTACAGTCTCGGCCGAAGTGGAGTCCAGTCCAGAAATAAGATTACTTCTATATCCTCAACGAGCATTTCCTCCGCTCCATCCTAAATCACGCCTCACCTCTTCCTGATCAACGTACCGTTATCACACTGGCTTTCGTGAATCCTTTGCTCCTCTCTGGACAAGACGTAATTCTGTGTTGTAGTCACACACACACACACACACACACACACACACACACACACACACACACACACACACACACACCCTCTTATTTCTGTCAAGAATATGATGCTCGTGTGAAGATTTTACGGCAGAGTCGGTCAGCCGTGTGTGTGTGTGTGTGTGTGTGTGTGTGTGGTGGTTTTGAGCTTCTTTTGGAGGGGGAAGGCCATTTCGTTTATCGTTATTTGGAGAACCTCTTCATTACCTGCAAGCGTTGGCCGTATTTGCAGTGTATATATATATGTATGTATGTACGCTATTCTTTCCCTCCTCCGTTTCAAAACAATATCGCTTCACGTTATGGTACGCGGGAACAGCACTTCGGGTATGATTTTACTGCCATGGGTCACGAATATTCGGCAATATCGAGTTGAAAATGGAATGTTGCCTGCCTGTCTGGTTGTGTGCCCTCCCCCAGAGCAGAGAGAGAGAGAGAGAGAGAGAGAGAGAGAGAGAGAGAGAGAGAGAGAGATAAAAAAAAGTAACACCTTTATTCTCTCTCTCTCTCTCTCTCTCTCTCTCTCTCTAGTAGATGGTAGATGGCCATCGACCAGCGAGATATCGGGAAGGGCTGCTGATACACCTGTGTGCCGTTAGCTAACACGTCATTGGCTGTCAGCTTTTACTCCTTTTGGTTCAAGTTGCTTATCTTTTCCTTCTCCCTCACCCACGCGTGGGCTGCACACATTTCCTGTCCTCAAAACATGCAGTCTCTCCATATCAAACACACAACACTTTCCAACAGGTAGGTGACCCACACGACTCGTTCTTCGTAATTCTTCTAGACTTTCCACGGTGAGAGTTGCGCGTCATCCCTGCAAAGTCTTGGGATGGTGCGTCCGTCATGTGCCCTGAAGCGTCGAGGTCTTAATTGGACGGGACTGTGGACTTCCTTCGTTTTCTTTGATAGATTTTGCCACGTTCAGAACATATCGTCACAAGCCATTCCACGGAAGGACAATCGTCCATCTGATATACTGTGATTCCATTGGACAATAATTCTTCTGTATGTGATCGTTCGTTTCATAAATGGACATTTGATTTAGTTACAAATGTGCATTGAAAAAGAACTACTTTAGGCAAGGGAGACCTTCAAGAAAAGCCACTGCTATTTCTGATGCTCTAACCAACACGAAAGGTTTGATCGTTGGTGAGTTACTATTCTTTAAGCTAATCGATTACCAGGTGTCGTTAAGGCCGTCATTGTCAAGGTATAATCACTATCTTAAATTTCTTACGTACCTTCAAATGTTAAAGATAATACTAAGACCACATACACTCTCACCACGGATGGGGTACGCCGATGGCTGACAACTAAAACCACGAAAATCTCTCTAGATTGTCGATTGACGGGAAAAGTTTTGGGAGTTGGAGAATCTGGGGAGGGGAGTTTGTTGGAGGGGTCCCTGAAGGAATGCTACGGTGAGGAAGAGAAAGCTAGGGAAAAAGAGAAGGGAGGGTAATAGGTTCATAGAGCTCAGCCCAAGCACTCAGATCCTATCACATAAACCTGTAGAACACTGAAGACGCAAATGATACCTGGACATGAACCTTTTTGGAATGGAAAATGATGCATGCCTGTGCTTAATTTTTTCTTATATACATATAGATCATTCAAAACTATATCTCCTTTTAATCAGGACATCTTAGAAGGGATCATGACATTTAGAAGGGATCATGACATCTTGGAAGGGTAACTTATAATTTTCCAGTTTGAATTTACCAGATTGATGGAAGCCATTCAGGTTTGAGAAGGATTCATCAAAATGTGTGTTGTTAAGCCAAAAAGAACGTATCAGTATCTCTAAATACATTTGGTTGGAGAAGCCATATTTTAAGCAGTAATGTGGTTTGAAGATAAGATTTCTTCAGTGTTTTAGTTCGCAAATATTCCATGAATTTCACAGAACTAAAGAATAGCTGACAAAAACAGGAACAGATCCTTCATTTGAATCACATAAGAAATACTTTTCGTTTGTTGATACGAAGGAAACCTTTTAAAGAATGTCTACAGTATGTATGCTGATGAAAGAGGGAGAAGTTTAGACACAAAAGTTTATAAATGTAAGTACTTTTTCCCATTTCAAGACATGGTAGAGATTCTGATCATAACAGTACAGAAACTGTCCCCTTATTTATTAAGTTTATTGATTACGCCAAGGGAAGAGCTTTTATTTGGAGTCGAATAAGATTCATAAAACTATTCATTTTATCAGAGTTTCCCCACAAACAAGATATTTCCTAGCGATTGACCCATGTGTCAAGATTAATGAGGGAAACAAGGAAGGAGCCCAGCGTAGCCTCTGGTCAAATGTTTTCAACCTTACAGGTCACGTCAGGTCACAGTGAGCTGAGTGACGTTGTATAGCAAGGTCACATGCTTGTCGTGTGCATATACATGTTGTCGCTCCACGCAGATATTGTTAGTACCAATTGAGAAGGGCGTCTGAGGGACTGAAGTTGTACTGGAACAATACGAATAAATTTTTCAAGAGATGTGACACACACACACACACACACACACACACACACACACGCGCCATTTTTCTTCTTCTTACCACCCATATTGCCAGCACGACCTTCCTACTCAGCGTTAACATATTTTCATGAAAATATATGATCCCAGCAACCAGCAGTATCAGCTCTGCTAAGGAAATGGTGGAACTATTGGTAACTTTGTTAGAGAGGGGGTTAGTCATCGTGCGTCGCCATACGTCTGGTATCTGCCTCGTCGTATCTGTAGACAGAACACACGGCCGACGTTTCATCGTATAGATACGATGCATAAATCATGAAAGGAAAATATCTATCCGTCTTGTGGATTTCGTTCACTGTGGTTGATATACACAAATAGGAAGGATTTGCCAATGAATATACATGCGAGCAGTGGAAGCTGAACATGTCACCTGAAATGAATAAGTAAGATTTATCTTGCTAATAGCCATCAGTCCTACACACTGTGTTGGACACTCGCTGCCCAGCAGAGGATCCCCCCAACGTCTGTCTGAAGTAATTTCAGAATTACTAGACGAAATAATTTTACTGCTGCAGAGAACACGGTTGTGACGGTAACTCGTTTGCGTAAATATTCAAGTCCTGTTTACGACGACGGTAGGATGACCTGAAATGATCAGATGTTGGTGAGTTGTATATGCATAAACCTTTGGCCTCTCTCTCTACCCACTGGTATTGAGTGGACGTTGCATCGAGGGTTTTCCTTTGACAGCTGAACTGAAGATCTTCAGGATTGATTGGTTTTTCCAAAATACTGTTATCCCAGCACGACCAGCGACAGTGTTCTTCTGCATGCTGATTTAAAGTCTATGGTTTATCCTTTAAAGTTTGTGTTCTATTGCCTTATTTGCGGTATATCAGGACGATTAAGAAAAAGGGTCAAAAAAAAAAAAAAAGAAATCGGTCAGGATACAAACGTATTTCGATACTGGTGTCCTTTAGCTTGGTGACTGCAATCTGTATCTCGAATTGAAACGTTATGTCTCACATAAAATGGTCAGGCAGCTGGTGTGTGTGTGTGTATGTGTGTGTGTGTTTGGGGGGGGGGTTAAAAAAAAAGAAAAATCCCTTTGAGCAAAAGACACGCATCAGATGTATAATCACCACACACTCATGTGGACTTCAATCATAAAATCACCGACGTTCTGTTTAAAAAGTATATTGGCCTCGTTACTACAACTATTTCAGATTCGTAGAATAAGTGATGCCAGATTTGTATGAAGAAGAAGAAGAAAAAGAGAATCACGTCAAATAATTACTTGTTACTGGAAAACAAGTTATCTAAATCATATCATATGTATATATGAATATGTATACATTTCAGAGTTATACGGGGATTAGATGGGATAACAAGAGCTGATAAAGATTGGATATGAATATCTTTCTTTCATACTATTCGCCATCTCCCGCATTAGCAAGGTAGCGTTAAGAACAGAGGACTGGGCCTTTGAGGGAATATTCTCACCTGGCCCCCTCCTCTGTTCCTTCTTTTTTTGGGGAAAAAAAAAAAACGAGAGGGGAGGATTTCCAGGGCCCCCCGCTCCCTCCCCTTTTAGTCGCCTTCTACGCCACGCAGGGAATACGTGGGAAGTATTCTTAATCCCTTATCACTAGGGATATGGTATCGTTTCATTCCCACTTGGTGTACTCGAACACTCACGTCCCCACCGCCGAGAAATTATAACTGGAATGTCTGAATTCATCTTGAGATTTCGTGATCACATGTTTTGTTATAGAGTTCTTGTAAGATGAATGTGTTTCCTGATTTAGTGTTCCACTGTGTGTGTGTGTGTGTGTGTGTGTGTGTGCTTTAGGGTATTTTCTTCCATTGTTTGTCTTTAGGTTATCTTGATTTAATGTTCTACATTTTTAGGTTATCTTGATTTAGTATTCCACTTTTTTTTTAGGTTATCTTGATTTAATGTTCTACATCTTTAGGTTATCTTTATTTAATGTTCTGCATTTTTAGGTTATCTTGATTTAATGTTCTACATTTTTAGGTTATCTTGATTTAATGTTCTACATTTTTAGGTTATCTTGATTTAATGTTCTACATTTTTAGGTTATCTTGATTTAATGTTCCACATTTTTAGGTTATCTTGATTTAATATTCTACATTTTTAGGTTATCTTTATTTAATGTTCTGCATTTTTAGGTTATCTTGATTTAGTGTTCCACTTTTTTTTTAGGTTATCTTGATTTAATGTTCTGCATTTTTAGGTTACCTTGATTTAATGTTCTACATTTTTAGGTTATCTTGATTTAATGTTCCACATTTTTAGGTTATCTTGATGTAGTGTTTCATTTTGTGTTTAGGCTCGCTTGATTTAGCGTTACACTGATATATTTGACGCTATCTTGATTTAGTGATCGTATTGAATATTTCTTTTTAAGGATATCTTAAATTCATGTCCCGTTCAAGTGTTCTTCATAAAAGGACGCGCCCCAAGGGAAGTGTTACGATGCATCGTCATCTTTAAGTCTGACAAGAGACGAAAAATTATTCGAGTTGATCAAGGACTTCCTCAGAGATTAGAGAGTTTATACAATCAGTTTACATCAGCTCGTGTGAAGGGACTTGCCTTGTCCCCTTCAAGGTTGAAGCTTAAGCTGATCTGTGTCCTAACTAGTTCATTTGGAGCTTTCTGACCAGCTTATTGTAATTCTGATCAAGTCAGCGTCCTAACTACTACTTATAGAGCTTTCTGAGCGGCTTATTGTGGCTCTGATCAAGTCAGCGTCCTAACTACTTTTGGAGCTTTCTAAGCGGTTCATTGTGGCTCTGATCGTCAGCATCCTAACAACTTATGGAGCTTTCTGAGCGGTTCATTGTGGATCTGATCAAGTCAGCGTCCTAACTACTTTTGGAGCTTTCTAAGCGGTTCATTGTGGCTCTGATCAAGTCAGCGTCCTAACTACTTCTTATGGAGCTTTCTGAGCGGTTCATTGTGGCTCTGATCAAGTCAGCGTCCTAACTACTCTCATGGAGCTTTCTAAGCGGTTCATTGTGGCTCTGATCAAGTCAGCGTCCTAACTACTTCTTATGGAGCTTTCTAAGCGGCTCATTGTGGCTCTAACCCGCTTTCTAAACCTGTTTGCTGGGTTGCTAGAGTGTCTCTTAACTGGCCTGTTCCCTCCATCTGGCCTCCTGTGACACTGATCTCGCTTTCCAAGTGCTTGCTCTGAGGCTAATCTTCCCTTGTTACGTGCGTGTTTGTGAGCTAATCCTCCTTTGAACGTGTGTGTTGTAGGATTGAATTCCCTCTGAACGTGACGCTAGTCTTCTCCCTACACAGAGACCTCCGTGGTTTAGCGGTCAGCGTCCCTGACTATGATGCCATCACGGTCCGCCCCACATAGGTTCGATTTCTGGTCGCGGAATTCGGTCGACAGTCAACCCAGGAGTTCATCCTTCGCATTTGGATAAATGCGTACCCGGCTTAGGCTAAGGTGTGTGTGTGTGTGTATATATATATATATATATATATATATATATATATATATATATATATATATATATATATATATATATATATCTTTTGTTTCTTTTCTTTCATACTATTCGCCATTTCCCGCGATAGCGAGGTAGCGTTAAGAACAGAGGACTGGGCCTTTGAGGGAATATCCTCACCTGGCCCCCTTCTCTGTTCCCTCTTTTGGAAAAAGAAGAAAAAAAAAAGTCCACAGGGAGAATGAAACACGGAAAGTTCCTAAGTGCACTTTCGTGTAATAATCACATCATCAGGGAAGACACAAGGGAGAAATATAACAGTCGATATACATCGAAGAGACGAAGCTAGGACGCCAACAAATATATATATATATATATATATATATATATATATATATATATATATATATATATATATATATTTTTTTTTTTTTTTTTTTTTTTTTTATACTTTGTCGCTGTCTCCCGCGTTTGCGAGGTAGCGCAAGGAAACAGACGAAAGAAATGGCCCAACCCCCCCCCCCATACACATGTACATACACACGTCCAGACACGCAAATATACATACCTACACAGCTTTCCATGGTTTACCCCAGACGCTTCACATGCCTTGCTTCAATCCACTGACAGCACGTCAACCCCTGTATACCACATGACTCCAATTCACTCTATTTCTTGCCCTCCTTTCACCCTCCTGCATGTTCAGGCCCCGATCACACAAAATCTTTTTCACTCCATCTTTCCACCTCCAATTTGGTCTCCCTCTTCTCCTCGTTCCCTCCACCTCCGACACATATATCCTCTTGGTCAATCTCTCCTCACTCATTCTCTCCATGTGCCCAAACCATTTCAAAACACCCTCTTCTGCTCTCTCGACCACGCTCTTTTTATTTCCACACATCTCTCTTACCCTTACGTTACTTACTCGATCAAACCACCTCACACCACACATTGTCCTCAAACATCTCATTTCCAGCACATCCATCCTCCTGCGCACATCTCTATCCATAGCCCACGCCTCGCAACCATACAGCATTGTTGGAACCACTATTCCCTCAAACATACCCATTTTTGCTTTCCGAGATAATGTTCTCGACTTCCACACATTTTTCAAGGCTCCCAAAATTTTCGCCCCCTCCCCCACCCTATGATCCACTTCCGCTTCCATGGTTCCATCCGCTGACAGATCCACTCCCAGATATCTAAAACACTTCACTTCCTCCAGTTTTTCTCCATTCAAACTCACCTCCCAATTGACTTGACCCTCACCCCTACTGTACCTAATAACCTTGCTCTTATTCACATTTACTCTCAACTTTCTTCTTCCACACACTTTACCAAACTCAGTCACCAGCTTCTGCAGTTTCTCACATGAATCAGCCACCAGCGCTGTATCATCAGCGAACAACAATTGACTCACTTCCCAAGCTCTCTCATCCCCAACAGACTTCATACTTGCCCCTCTTTCCAGGACTCTTGCATTTACCTCCTTTACAACCCCATCCATAAACAAATTAAACAACCATGGAGACATCACACACCCCTGCCGCAAACCTACATTCACTGAGAACCAATCACTTTCCTCTCTTCCTACACGTACACATGCCTTACATCCTCGATAAAAACTTTTCACTGCTTCTAACAACTTGCCTCCCACACCATATATTCTTAATACCTTCCACAGAGCATCTCTATCAACTCTATCATATGCCTTCTCCAGATCCATAAATGCTACATACAAATCCATTTGCTTTTCTAAGTATTTCTCACATACATTCTTCAAAGCAAACACCTGATCCACACATCCTCTACCACTTCTGAAACCGCACTGCTCTTCCCCAATCTGATGCTCTGTACATGCCTTCACCCTCTCCATCAATACCCTCCCATATAATTTACCAGGAATACTCAACAAACTTATACCTCTGTAATTTGAGCACTCACTCTTATCCCCTTTGCCTTTGTACAATGGCACTATGCACGCATTCCGCCAATCCTCAGGCACCTCACCATGAGTCATACATACATTAAATAACCTTACCAACCAGTCAACAATACAGTCACCCCCTTTCTTAATAAATTCCACTGCAATACCATCCAAACCTGCTGCCTTGCCGGCTTTCATCTTCCGCAAAGCTTTTACTACCTCTTCTCTGTTTACCAAATCATTTTCCCTAACCCTCTCACTTTGCACACCACCTCGACCAAAACACCCTATATCTGCCACTCTGTCATCAGACACATTCAACAAACCTTCAAAATACTCATTCCATCTCCTTCTCACATCACCGCTACTTGTTATCACCTCCCCATTTACGCCCTTCACTGAAGTTCCCATTTGCTCCCTTGTCTTACGCACCCTATTTACCTCCTTCCAGAACATCTTTTTATTCTCCCTAAAATTTACTGATAGTCTCTCACCCCAACTCTCATTTGCCCTTTTTTTCACCTCTTGCACCTTTCTCTTGACCTCCTGTCTCTTTCTTTTATACTTCTCCCACTCAATTGCATTTTTTCCCTGCAAAAATCGTCCAAATGCCTCTCTCTTCTCTTTCACTAATACTCTTACTTCTTCATCCCACCACTCACTACCCTTTCTAAACAGCCCACCTCCCACTCTTCTCATGCCACAAGCATCTTTTGCGCAATCCATCACTGATTCCCTAAATACATCCCATTCCTCCCCGACTCCCCTTACTTCCATTGTTCTCACCTTTTTCCATTCTGTACACAGTCTCTCCTGGTACTTCCCCACACAGGTCTCCTTCCCAAGCTCACTTACTCTCACCACCTTCTTCACCCCAACATTCACTCCTCTTTTCTGAAAACCCATACTAATCTTCACCTTAGCCTCCACAAGATAACGATCAGACATCCCTCCAGTTGCACCTCTCAGCACATTAACATCCAAAAGTCTCTCTTTCGCACGCCTGTCAATTAACACGTAATCCAATAACGCTCTCTGGCCATCTCTCCTACTTACATAAGTATACTTATGTATATCTCGCTTTTTAAACCAGGTATTCCCAATCATCAGTCCTTTTTCAGCACATAAATCTACAAGCTCTTCACCATTTCCATTTACAACACTGAACACCCCATGCATACCAATTATTCCCTCAACTGCCACATTACTCACCTTTGCATTCAAATCACCCATCACTATAACCCGGTCTCGTGCATCAAAACCGCTAACACACTCATTTAGCTGCTCCCAAAACACTTGCCTCTCATGATCTTTCTTCTCATGCCCAGGTGCATATGCACCAATAATCACCCACCTCTCTCCATCAACTTTCAATTTTACCCATATTAATCGAGAATTTACTTTCTTACATTCTATCACATACTCCCACAACTCCTGTTTCAGGAGTATTGCTACTCCTTCCCTTGCTCTTGTCCTCTCACTAACCCCTGACTTCACTCCCCAGACATTTCCAAACCACTCTTCCCCTTTACCCTTGAGCTTCGTTTCACTCAGAGCCAAAACATCCAGGTTCCTTTCCTCAAACATACTACCTATCTCTCCTTTTTTCACATCTTGGTTACATCCACACACATTTAGGCACCCCACTCTGAGCCTTCGAGGAGGATGATCACTCCCCGCGTGACTCCTTCTTCTGTTTCCCATTTTAGAAAGTTAATACAAGGAGGGGAGGATTTATATATATATATATATATATATATATATATATATATATATATATATATATATATATTGTTAATGAGATGGCCTTGATTAGGGCATTCATTTCCCTGTGTCGTATCTGCGAACATTGCGAAGTATTGATAACCATACTCTGTGCATTACAGAGTCCAGCTACTCTTCGTACACATTTTCCTGATTAGGACAGGCTTCCCCTTATTATCAGGAGGGAGTTTTCTCATCAACGCTGACCCCATGCATGGCTGAGTCCATCTCTGCATTGTCTGGGCTAAAAGAAAGAGAAAGAAACTGAGAAAAATGAGATAGGTCAGCTAGAACATGCCCAGATGAGAGGGATTCCTTCCATCTACACGTGGTGTGACCTTTTCCCTCCAAAGTGGCCAGTTCGAAGGACATTCCTACAGACTCCACATGGGCCTGGACCGTGTTTTGGTTACGCTGCCGAAGGGAAAGTGGTTATCTGAGACATATTCAAAGGTTGACGAGGTGCTGTTTGAACCATACATTTACGGGAGAGTAAAGAGAGATATTCATGTTAAAGAGCGTCAATAACTCGTCCTTCACCAGCGTTGCATGTGATCTCGAGGGCTTTAGGGTATGGGCCAACCGGATCATACTCCCGAGTTCTGGAGTGGGTGATGAAGACCCCAGTAGACTCCACACTACGAGCTGCGTGTTGATGCAGAGGGAAGACAAATACAACAAGGGAGCAGATACGGAATCAATATGCAGGTGGCTGGTGTTAATACATAATGAAAATACACTTCAAGAAAGCTGTGCTTTGTTCTTGGACACCCGGTAAACTGCATCATTGTATTCAGTATATATTGAATCCGTGAAATATATTTTTGGATCCTTTTAGACTCCTAGAGGGGGATTTGCCTCACTGTCCCACTTGTGGAGAGCACTCATGTTTCGCGAGTTTGGATATCCCACCAGTGGGACGGCTTAGACAACCTTTGAGAGTTGCAAGGGTTATGGTATCCCGTGCGTATCAGATCGGGAGAAATTGTTGCTTCATTGTGTAGACTTATAGATAGATATTTACATGGGTAATTAGATATTTAAGTAGATGGGAACAGGGGAGAAAGAATACTGCCCATGTACCTTCTGCATGTCTTAGAGGGAGGCCAAATGGGGCTAGAACGGGGAGCTGGAAACCAAGGGACTAGAAAGGGAAGCTGAAAAACCTCAGCTCTTTGTGTGTCAATTTCTAAAAGGTGGGAACAGAAGGCGGACCCAAGCCGGAAATGTTCATCCTCCTCCGAAGCTCGGACTGAGGAAGTGTGGACAAACGAAGCCATTCTTCCTCCGTCTCTGGCGCTACCTTGAGACGCGGGAATCTTTGAAAAAAATATGGTACACACGGATATTAGTCAGCTACTTGGCGGCCGCCTTACGAGTGGTTCAAGAAGTGCCTAATATCCCACTGCCAGACGCTCTCCGTAACTCACACGTTGTATTATGTTCCTCTTACGTAACCTGCAAGAAAGCCAACAATGAACTATCATTGATCCAGCTTCCAGTTGTACTCAATCGCTTTAGTGTACGTCGCCTTGTTATTTTGAGAGCACCAGGTGACTGGTTCCCATCTCATGTCGTTATATTTGTTTGGGTTAGGGCCCGTGTCCCTCCCAGGCATCCGTGGGGTTGCGTCCGCTGGTCATTTCCCAAAAGGCAGCTTTGGGGCCAAAGCCATCGCCATATGTCATTCCCCGTGCCGCTGCTGGCGAGTTGATGGTGACTCCCGTTCCATTAATGTTCTGGCTGTTTGTGTCTCGTAGTTTGGGGTGGGTACGCCGCTCGCTCTGTTGACCCATCCACGTAAATGGAGGAGGCGAAGATCCGGGAGGGATTTAGCTCTGGGTTATCCCTACGCGAGTGTGAGGATCGAGAATGGTTATTTCCAAGTCGACCGGGATTAGAGTTCGTCCTCCATTCTATTCTTGTTCTCTTAACCAGAACGCTCAGCAGTGCGCTCCATAATAGGTGACGAACGCTGGCTGATTGGTCGCTGGTAATAATGCTTCACGAAAAATCATAAGACGATAGAATTTCCATTTTTTTTGTACGTGCAAATATGAAATACTTGTTGTGCCTGCAGCTCAGCTCTGAAAAACAAAATGTATGAGTTGAGATATAATGTCCTCAGTCGTTTCCTGTATTTAATCAGCCAGATTCCATGAAGTTCTGAAAGATCTGGAATTGGTAGATTAACATCTGACGGACTATTAAGTACACTGGTTTGTTCAACGAAATTTACTTACAGTCGTTATTCATGGATGGAAAGGACTACTCATGGAAAGGAGAGGAAAAATCAGTACCATAAATAGTGTCACAGGGTGACTTGTGATCTATCTTGTGTCATAGGTGACTTGTGATCTATCTTGTGTCATAGGTGACTTGTGATCTATCTTAACATCATAAACCTTTTGGAGAACCTGAAGACCAAGTTATAAGTGCAAAGGCAAGTGATAACTCGACTGTACAGTTACATAAACGCATTTCAAAGCCAGTACGAGAAGGCAACGCTTCTCGTATGTCTCCTTCCGGTCTACCATCGCCATGGTTTTAACTTGGGTGTCGTGTATGGTAAAATTGTGTCGTTACTGAACAAGGCGTTTGCTTGAACAATGCGTTTGCGAGCTTAGGGATCGAATGAACATAGTCTTTATTCTGTCTTCGTTCTCCACTAACGCCGATTTGATCCCAGATCACTTACAAATGGAGCTCATTTGCCTTCTTAGATATCATATACAAATGGAGCTCATTGGCCTTCTTAGATATCATATACAAATGGAGCTCATTTGCCTTCTTAGATATCATGTACAAGTGGAGCTCATTTGCCTTCTTAGATATCATGTACAAATGGAGCTCATTGGCCTTCTTAGATATCATATACAAGTGGAGCTCATTTGCCCTCTTAGATATCATATACAAATGGAGCTCATTTGCCTTCTTAGATATCATATACAAATGGAGCTCATTTGCCTTCTTAGATATCATATACAAATGGAGCTCATTTGCCTTCTTAGATATCATATACAAATGGAGCTCATTTGCCTTCTTAGATATCATTTACAAATGGAGCTCATTGGCCCTCTTAGATATCATATACAAATGGAGCTTATTGGCCTTCGTAGATATCATATGATATATGGAGTTAACAGCTTGAGCGTAGTTGGGTTTTGTTAGACATACAGCTGCCCGAGTGAGACTTTTCTCAGCCTTTGGGGTCGTGCAAGGGGACCAGCTGCACTTCTCGTAAACACCTACTTTGGTGAAGTGTTTTCCTCAAGTGGCGTTCGACTGACGGATACACATCTTTTCTAACATATGAGGCGATCCAGAGCAGGCATTCCACTCAGCATACACCCCACTAGTCAAAAGGAACTGTTGTTAGAAGTAACATTAGATGATTTTTTTTTTTTTTGAAGTTTGTCTTTAATCAGAAAATCGAAGTTTTCTTTCCCCGGATCAAATTCATTATCATTATCCGTATCGTTGCTTATATCCTATGTGTGTCCATGGATTCTGAGAGTTCAAATGTAGTGTAAATCTGTTCTCACTTTATTATAGTAATACATCATGTGTGTGTGTGTGTCTATTGCCTAGTATCACTCGCCATACCACACTCACAGTATGCCTTCATCGATCGGCATTTCTCTTCAACTGTTTCATATATAAACCGGGGGTCATCTAAAAGGCTTGACATGGCTGTATGATATACTCTCTGTTGTTGTGTATTTCTCATTGCAACAGCCTGCTTTCGCTTGGTCTGGAAGTCTAAATTACATTTTCTGGCGCTGTTCATGTCGGGGATATTCGCATTTAACAAAGCGAACTTTATGAGTCCACGGGGAAATGAAACACAAGTTCCCAAGTGCACTTTCATGTAATAATCGCATCATCAGGAGAGATACAAGAAAGAAATATAAGTCAGTTGATATACAACGAAGAGACGTAGCTTAGACGCCATTTGGTAAACAAGTGAATATATATATATATATATATATGTATATATATATATATATATATATATATATATATTCTTTCTTTCAAACTATTCGCCATTTCCCGCGTTAGCGAGGTAGCGTTAAGAACAGAGAACTGGGCCTTTGAGGGAATATCCTCACCTGGCCCCCTTCTCTGTTCCTTCTTTTGGGAAATTAAAAAAAAAAATAATGAGAGGGGAGGATTTCCAGCCCCCCGCTCCCTCCCCTTTTAGTCGCCTTCTACAACACGCAGGGAATACGTGGGAAGTATTCTTTCTTGTGTGTGTGTGTGTGTGTATAGATGGATAGATAGATAGATAGATATCTTTTTGTATGATATTATTACTAGTTCTTTACCTTTACAGAGTGACAACCACATACTAAGAGATTTTTTTCCCATACATATTCGCTATTTCCCACGTGAGCCAGGTCGTGTCTACATGACTGAGCCTTGAAGAGAGAGAGAAAAATAATCCTTCCATGGCTTCTTCCTTTGTTCTTGCACACTATGACCAGGATGTAACAATCTGCTTCTGGACCTTAAAGTCCAAGAAAGTTGTGGGGTATTGATTCATGAACGAGGGACCAAATCAGCAAAAGAACTCGTATTTCACAATGCCCAGCCCTTTAACCACAGCCTATGACTGGAAGAGGAGCTTTGCCTAGTGCTGGAAAAAAATCTTAGATTATATTCTTTAAGTCGAGAGTTAGAACGGACTTGATCTTTTTTTTCTAATTTGGATTAAATATATGAGAGGAACTTGCATTACCAGTGGTTTATGTAACAGTAAGAAACATGAACCACACTGTTACTGCATTAATTTACTAACATCATGTAGCCATCCCTCATAGACTTAGCTGCACTTCAACGTGTGTTTGTGAGAGATCCAACATACGTTAGTAATGATGGTAGATCATTGAAGTGATAAGTGTGAATGCGTCATTAATGATGGTAGATCATTGAAGTGAGAAGTATGAATGCGTCATTAATGATGGTAGATCATTGAAGTGAGAAGTATGAATGCGTCATTAATGATGGTAGATCATTGAAGTAATAAGTATGAATGCGTCATTAATGATGGTAGATCATTACGATGATAAGTATGATAATAAGGTATAAGTTTGTCATTCGTCTTTGAGTATCAGATGATCAATTAATAATGCTTAATGTAAGTGTTTGACGATTCGTTCAAGACGAATCTTTATCCACTTCTGAAAAAATGTTTTGATTCAGGTTAAAATTGTGTATTTCGAGAACGAAGTCTTTCGTATCTCCTTCTTTAAGATCGCTTGGCATTTGGATTTTCGTTTAGAATTTCATCAGATGCCCTGGCTTTACCTGGGATCATATGGATTAAAAAGGGGATTATTCGCTGAAGCGTTTCGTACTTATAGGGATTTTTTTTTCTTTTTTTGGCAAACCAGAACCACATATTTTTGTCATTCTTGGTAAGAAAGATTTTCCCCCACCTTATTCATGATATACCAGGATATACCAGAAGAAAATATGTATGAAATGTAAGGTACATACGGGTATTGATATGGTATTTTCATTATGATATTGTATTTTCATTTACAGACTTGGATTCGAATTGAATTTCGAATCATCCCCCGCCTTTCTAAACCAGCGTAGCCCAAACACGGCTCATTTGGTCATCGTGATCCCGCTAGAGAGCCCTTGATCCTATGTTACGACGTCTGTTGTCTTATAATCTTCGTTACTGTTATACCCAGCAAGGGGTGGCGGCCATGAACAACACTCCTATTGTGCTAATGTTAGCGAGGTTGCGATGGGACTCTAGCCATTTCCTTGAACGTCATTTGATTGGTGTGTTTTGACATATAGATATCATACCAGAGTAACCTCAGGGTCGACCCGTAGATCAATCATCACCTATTCATTCTCCTGTGGTCATTTCTTTACGTAAATGGCCCAGACATGGTTGCAGGTGAAGTGATTTTGTTCTATTGAAAGCTGTGATAGAAAATGATTATTTCTATATGACGTGGAATTCTAAATCGTCCTCCGTTAATTACATTTTCCGATTACTTTTCATGTATGTTTATATTTTTGAAGGAAGGGATAAATTTATATACAAGCCCTAATGAACTGTCGATCATTTTGGGTTTATATATGAAGGTGAAATCGCACTTCAGTAGGAGTTCATGCATTTTTATTTAACATGTATTTTTTCTATACTTGTGGCGCGACATGTTTCGTGGAGACAGTCCACCTCATCAGGTGCCAGTACTTAACAAAGTTATTTGAATCCCACCATCACACTTGAGTCCCGCCGTCCAGCACCAATCAGTACCGACCAACCACTGTCCGCTTTGTCTGGCAGTAACCGTTGTAAGGGAGAGTGATTAAGGCGGATCACTTGGCGAGGGTTGACCTGGGTAGCTGGGTTTGTCTTGAACAACTGCTTTAAGGTTTCGTGTTTTGTCACTTCTCTCATAATGATTTGATTATTGCTGGGATGGACTTTAAGATTGCCTGGATACTTATTGAAGTTCTTAGCAATTAAGACAGATTCAATGATGTTGCGTGTGGCATAATCAGCAGAGGGGTATAAAATAACGGGATTTTCAAGATCTATGGCCAGGGTGATCATTTTCATGACAGTGTTTAGCGATCGCATTTTTGTGGTCATCCCTGCGTACTGTATGACGGTGCCAATAACACCTCTCCGTTACAGTTTTTCCGGTCTGGCCTATATTAATACATTTACATGCCTTACATTTGACGGCGTAAACACTCCTAATTGTTGCATGATTTGGCCTACTATTTATTAAGGTCATACTGATGGTGTTATCGTAGTGGAAAACAAAATTACAAGCACTGTTTTTTAGAACATGTCTTAGATTAGCTAAGTTGGGAGAATAGAGCAACATTAAACATTTAGACTTATCCTTATTTGCCATATTTTTGTTGCAAGAAGCATGAAATGTCTTCCTAACTTTCCAGTAAGCTTTGTTCACAGAAAATTGGGATATTCACAAAAAATTGGGATACTATAACTGAATAAAGATACGTCTTATATGACTACATTCGTCTACCAGGCCTATGGGATCACATATCCGTAGTGCTCTTGAAAGACACTGACATTCGTCTATGAAAATGTATGTGGGGCATAGGGTCACTGGTGAGAAGGGTAGGAGGTAGTGAGGATGACGTGTGTGGTATATTCCAAAGTAGAGTGAAAAGGACAATAAGGGAAAGCGAGAGCTGCTCTCTTGAGATAAACCTTTAATGCGGAAAAGAGGAGGGAAGTTAGTGGTAGATAGGCTTATGGTTAAGGATAA
Organism: Panulirus ornatus; assembly: GCF_036320965.1. NCBI lineage: Eukaryota > Metazoa > Arthropoda > Malacostraca > Decapoda > Palinuridae > Panulirus > Panulirus ornatus. Next base: position 13,616,393 of record NC_092250.1, read on the forward strand.
GGTCTCTGCTTGTTAATTTCCGGCTTTGGGTTCGGTCCGTTGCGTCTTCTGGTCACGGCTTCGTCGCTTGTACATCTGTACGTCGTGTATACACAAAGGCGTGGAGGAATTGATCCAGTGTCTTCTGCCATACGCAGGAGTCCCCCAGGGACATTATAGTGGATCATATACCTTTAAGATACTCGTCCTTCTCAGTCAGTCTTTAACTTCTTATGAATCTTCAAGCTGATGCTATTGTCCTTGGTACCTCATATCTAACAAACTTCATGCCGTGTTTCAAGTCATAGTGAGGACGTGAAGGGCTATAAAGACCGAAGCAAACATTACCATCCAGGTTTAGGATAAACCCTTAGACACACGCAGAACATAAGACATCATCCCTTCTCCTCATGAATGGCATCCAGTTTACTCAAATCTCATTTGTATTTGCATTCCACTCGTCTGGTAAAAACTGTCGCTTCCAATCCTATTGGATTAATCTGTTTCTCTCAGCAATGGGAGAAGATCTCCCCGACTCCATTCATCCGGACTAGTCCCGCTGTCTTGTGAGACATTACGAAGCCTTTCACTTGGTAATCTTGTCTAATGTGTTCCCGCGTACGGAGATTCGCATTCATATCCTTCGGGTTCGACTCCATCCAACCAGCTCGGATGTCTTGCGAGAGAAGAGGACAAGGGTCCTAGCGTAGAGTACTCATTATACATGAAAGTGTTGACTGTGAGGGTTCTGGGTAAATGAGACGAAGGTGGTAGATAGTCCTTTGCTGTATTAGTTACGGGACCTTCCAAAGGAGCTGTCAGATAGAAGACGTGGCAAAGGCGCGAGGAAGTATGGTTCTAACATCGCTGGAATGGCAGTGATGTCTAGCACTTAGAAGGAACTGCTGGCACATTCCTGTGTCGTGGATTCCCATGTTCAGAATATGTGAAGAATATTGTGTGTGTGTGCGCGTGTGTGTGTGTGAGTGGCTTGCAGTCCTTTCTAATATGATTATTTACATTTTCCTTGCGTGTTCAAATCTCCCTCCTCCATTTTCCTGCCTTGGAGCCTCATGAGGTTATATGTCAGGAACGAATTTCAGGCTGCAGAGAAAAAAAAAACCCATCCTGCCATTGAGGGAGTGAGTCTGTTGTCTTATGCCTTAAGTAACTCGATCCCTGGCAAGTACTTGTACTGCCTCTCTCTCTCTCTCTCTCTCTCTCTCTCTCTCTCTCTCTCTCTCTCTCTCTCTCTCTCTCTCTCTCTCTCTCTCTCTCACAAAACATACCCGATGGAAAATAGAGAGGAGCAGATAGATGTACAGTACCAGCCGTAGAGCAGTGGGGCGGTCGATCAGATGAGAATTCCAAGTTAGATTTAGTGCATCTGAATTTGTTTCTACGCTCGTCGTAACTGATTGCTCGTATCAGAAATGGATACATCGATGGGACGCGCGTATTAACTGATGCACGTGTACACACACACACACACACACACACACACACACACACACACACACACGAGTTCGAATCCTGGGCACGGTAGTCGGCCCACAGCCAACCCGAGCTCTTCATCCTTCCCCTGAGGCTGGTCGATAAAAGGGTGTACGTAGCTTAGGCTAGGGTGTGTGTGTGTGTGTGTGTGTGTGTGTGTGTGTGTGTGTGTGTGTGTGCAGAAGTAAAGACACAGTATATAGTATGTACAAGGTTAAGAGGAGCGATCACGTGACTTTAAAGCTCTCTCCCCGTAACACACACACACACACACCCACACACACACACACACACACCCACACACACACACACACACACACACACACACGCACACACACACACTTGAGAGCGGAGGAGTAGAAATCTGGTAGTAAGGATTGGTACCGTATGTAGGCAGTGCATTTTTTGCAGTGGGAATCCAAATATGGGTTGAAAATCTTCGTGAACGAACGTGAGAAAATGTGAAGTGATAACAGCTTATGTATGAGTGGAAAAGAAGGTGAAAGAAGAAGAAGAAGGGGATTAAAAAGGCCGAAGGGTGGAAAGGGTAATTCCATCAATGAGGAACGGATGCAATGGGTGAGGTAAATTAAAAGGCTAAAGAAGAGACAAACGAGAGAAAAGACAGAGGATAGAAATGGACTGGAATAAAGAGTTAGAATGAAATGGAGTCGAGATGGAAATGAAGTGACAGAAAATAGAGAGGGCAGATTGTAGCAATGGCGATGGATGGGAAAAAGACGTAATGATAAAGACAAGAATGGAAAGGTTTGTTTGATTAGGAAAGGTTAAATTGAAGATAAGAGAGGAGTGAAAAATGGAAAGAACGAAGACTAGAGACGACAGAGACTGAAAAGATAATGAAGGAAAGGATAGAAAAGGATTTTCGCACATGATAGAGAAGGCTGAAGATTGAAACCTTGAGTAGGATCAGACCAGAAGATGAAAAGGTGAAAAGAAAGAGGAAAAGATACATTAAGAAACGGGAAAAATTATCTATCTTGGTCTTCTTGGAGCTTAATTGGGTATTCAGGGTATCATAACGATAATATAGCAGATAACATTACCATAATGGGCTATCATATCTGTTATCTGTGCTTCCCATGTCTTCATACCTGTCATATCAGAGACTGAAATCATCACACCTGTGGGGATGAGTCAGTCAGGTGATCAGCCATGAGATCAATTCATCACACGATTCATGTCTTCTTACTCGCCACGAAGAGCCCTCCAGTCTACCTGGCATTGTCTTTTCTTTTCGTGGGAGGAAACCTAACACTGGACTGGATCATGGAACTCGAGAATTGCATCCGTCAAAACGAGGATCCTTCATCGAACGCATCCTAGGACGGGTTCTGATCGAACTCAAGGTGCAAACTCTTCTTCCAAAGGGGGGTTTAAACATCGAATTCAGGGTGAGAACTCGAACTGCAATGGGTTCAGAAACCGACCACAAGTAGCAAACTCTTTCTCTTCGGACATCGAACTCAAGGAATGAACTCAGCCTAAGACGATCTCAGACATCGAACTCAAGGAGAAAACTTTACCTACATAGAACTCAAGAAATATACCCATTCCCCCTAGGAATGGTTAAATGATACTTATTATCGTTACCCCTGGACCAATTTCTATGAAAAAAGAGTCCTGTTACCCAGGACCTTTCTTGGGGCTCCCGCTGCCCAAGGCTATGCTACTTCCAGTAGCAGGGAAATGATGGACTCCTTTGGAGCGAGTTCTTTGAGGAAACTCTACACCCAGTGATACAACCTCACTTAAAGGTGACTTTTCACGCATGTTTGAACCTCTAGGGACGAAGCTACCTCGCTAACGCGGGAGTCAGCGAGAAAGTATGATAATGATAAAAAAGAAAAGACAAAAAAAACGCCACATTCGTTCACACTCAGTCTCTAGCTGTCGTGTGTAATGCACCGAAACCACAGCTCCCTTTCCACATCCAGGCCCCACAGACCTTTCCATGGTTTACCCCAGTCGCTTCACATGCCCCGGTTCAGTATATATATATATATATATATATATATATATATATATATATATATATATATATATATATACCGAACGCATTGTGCTCATTTCTAGGGAAGATACTAATGGCATAACATTGTACCTAAACATAGACTATGAATTCTGAAAAATGCTAATATAGACTGATCTCTCATTACACTGGACTTCAGTGTACAAAATAACCCAAGTGTATCGCCAGCATGCATCACAAATCGATGTGGACGCTTCAAAAGAGGTTTCGAATCGGAAATGCTTCAAGGGCAATTAGCTCGAAACCTAACCCCATGTTGCTTGGTTTATGACATCCTACTCGGGCAAGTCGCACACTTCGACACGTCACTCACGTTGTGATGACGCGGTTTCGAACCCAGGACACTTGGTGGCGATCGTTTTTGGGAAATCGCAACGCGAGACTCAGGACTTTTGAGAGTTTACGGTATCGTACTAGGGGGAACGAAGGTTAACGTACAGAGAGCTATCTTAAACAGTGCTCAGAAACGACCATCTAGGCTATCGTACAGTATGATGAGTGGGATGATTTAGGGTATCGTACTCAGTGCTTATTTACAATGAGTTTTGTGTTATCGTACCTTGGAATGTTAGTCTTGGGTTATCGTACTCGTTACATATTTTGTTATCGCACCTTGGAATGATAATTTCTAATTGCTCATTCACATTGATTTTATGTTATCATACCCTGGAATGATACGCTATTGTACTCGGTGCTCATTCACGACGATTTCATGTTATCGTACCTTGGAATGATAGTCTTATGCTATCGTACTTGGTGCTCATTCACAATAATTTCATGTTATCGTACCCTGGAATGATAGTTTTAGGCTATCGTAGCCATCGTACTCGGTGCTCATTCACGACGATTTTATGTTATCGTACCTTGGAATGTGATTGTCTTATGCTATCGTACTTGGTGCTCATTCACAATGATCTCATGTTATCGTACCTTGGAATGATTGTCTTATGCTATCGTACTTGGTGCTCATTCACAATGATTTCATGTTATCGTACCCTGGAATGATAGTTTTAAGCTATCGTACTCATGGTCCGAGGATTTCACTCGAGGGATAAACTCGTCCTTTTTACGGCTAATGCACAGTACTCTGAGGGATGGAAAGGGAATCCCGAAAAATATATTAAGAAGTTAAACGAAGCGCGGGTATATGAACTAGACATTTGCTCTGCTGGGTTCCAGAGAGAGAGAGAGAGAGAGAGAGAGAGAGAGAGAGAGAGAGAGAGAGAGGGAGGGAGAGAGGTCGTGCTGACTGACCAGCGTTTACGACGCGATTTTGGCAAAAGGCAAGACAGACATCCAGGTGCCGCTAACTTCAGCAGAATCTCCTCGAGTTGCTAAGAACGAGCGAGTCGTGTGATTCACATGTTGTGCCAAGTGTTGTGAGGGATGGATGTGTATGGCTATGGACTGAGAGCCAGCAGCAGCCCACGTGTGTGTTAGGCACTGAGAAAAGACAGGAGTCATGATGAGCCAGAGAGAGAGAGATGCAAAAAGGCATTGTACAATAACCCGATTCATTGCACATTCAAGCTCGGGTTAAAGAAGTGTTGCATGATCTGGCCTACTATTTATTAAGGTCTTACTAATGGTGTTATTGTGCTGGAAAGCAACATTACAAGCACTGCTTGTTGGGAGAATAGGGCTAATCTTACCTAAGACCTGGGCTAAATTCCGTGCTTGTAATGTTGTTTTCGAGTACAATAACACCATCAGTAAGACCTTAATGAATAGTAGGCCAAATTATGCAACAATTGGGAGTGTTTACGCCGTCTAATGTAATGCATGAAAATGTATTGATATAGGCCAGACTGGAAAAGCTGTAACGGAGAGGTGTTATTGGCACCGTCATGCAGTACGCAGGGATGACCACAAAAATGCGATCGCTAAACATTGTCATGAAAATGATCACCCTGGCCATAGATCTTGAAAATCCCGTTATTCTATACCCCTCTGCTGATTATGCCACACGTAACGTCAGTGAATCTGTCTTAATTGCTAATACTAAGAATTTTAATTTGTCCCCAGGCAATTTTAAAGCTCATCCTAGCATTAACCGAATTATTATGAGAGAATTGACAAAACACGAAAGCATAAAAAAAGTTGTTCAAGACACACCCAGGTCAACCCCCGCCACGTGACCCTCCTTAATCACTCTCCCTTACAACGGTTACTGCCAGACAAAGCGGACAGTGGTTGGTCTGTACAGATTGGTGCTGGACGGCGGGACTCAAGTGTGATGTTGGGATTTAAATAACTTTGTTAAGTACTGGCACCTGATGAGGTGGATTGTCTCCACGAAACATGTCGTGCCACATGTATAGAAAAATTACACGTTAAATATAATTGTATGAACTACTGAAGTGCGATTTCACCTTCATACTATCATCACGTATTCCCCGAGTGTCGTAGAAGGCGACTAAAAGGGAGGGGTGCGGGGGGCTGGAAATCCTCCCCTCTCTATTTTTTTTTTTTTCCAAAAGAAGGAACAGAGAAGGGGGCCAGGTGAGGATATTCCCTCAAAGGCCCAGTCCTCTGTTCTTAACGCTACCTCGCTAATGTGGGAAATGGCGAATAGTTTGAAAAAAAAAAAAAAATATATATATATATATATATATATATATATATATATATATATATATATATATATATATCTTTCTTTCTTTCAAACTATTCGCCATTTCCCGCATTAGCGAGGTAGCGTTAAGAACAGAGGACTGGGCCTTTGAGGGAATACCCTCACCTGGCCCAATTCTCTGTTCCTTCTTTTGGAAAATTAAAAAAAAAAAAAAAAAAAAAAATTAAAAAAAAAAAATTAAAAAAAAAAAAAAAAAAAAAAAACCGAGAGGGGAGGATTTCCAGCCCCCCGCTCCCTCCCCTTTTAGTCGCCTTCTACGACACGCAGGGAATACGTGGGAAGTACTCTTAATCCCCTATCCCCAGGGATAATATATATATATATATATATAATATATATATATATATAATAATATATATATATATATATATATATATATATATATATATATATATATATATATATATATATATATATATATATACGTATGCACCGTGTAATTCATGTAAAGTATAAGAAAGATACTTAACACGGGTGAACGATTAATGGCACACGCTCTGTCCTTAGAATTCGCCGGAACTTGGTTAGGTACATTTGCTTAGACAATTCATGACAGAAAAAAATATTGGAACGCGCATTCAAGTTTAGTTGAGAATGATCATATAAGAATGGAGAGAATGAATTACATACATGGTGACTGTGACTAGGGAGGTGATTGTGGTAGGAATGGTGTGTGTGGGTTGACGTAGCAAGAGGGATCTTCACTGTAAATGGATTTGTTGATTGGTATTTTGGTAATTGTCGTGGGTATTTGATTGCGATGGTTGTATTTAAGTGGCAGAAAAGGTGCTTGTGGTGAAGAGGTGTTGACTGCAGCAGGAATGAGTGCCTGGTGAGTATAATAGCTGGCAAGAATGGTTTTTGTGCTGAGTGTAGTATATTGTTGTGGTTGTTGAGCGCTGGGTGGTAGAATCGCTGGTAGTGGTGTGTATGGTAGCACTGGTAGAGACAGTGTTTGTGCACAGTATGAGTCTGGTCGATGGTAACTCTAGTGTCCAGTTTGAACGGTATTGCCGTAATGATGTGTTTCAGAACAAAAAAAGAAATGAAAAATTAAAACGGACGACTGAACGTTTTGAAGTGATAATGAAAAGCATAATGATGAAGATTCCCAGTCATTTATGAAGCCGATCGTCCCATTTATTGCGAAATTTAATCATCATAAAACATACAAATATCATCATTCTTTCCGCGTGTCATATATATATATCGTTAAATGTTCAGCTCGAGGCCTGAACTAACATCCAAAAATTTCACACCATTTCGTATATCACACATTCACTTTGGGGATTAGAAATATGGCGCGTGGCTGAAGTATACGCCAACAGCTAGCTGCTCGAGAATGACTTGAATATCATGGCCAGAAACATTTCTCACGTCATAAGAGATATATTTCGTGTCACTCGGCATTTCCCCTCGGAGAGAAAAGATGAAATATACCGCGGGGTAACTATGTGGAATTGGTGGCCAATCCTTGTAACCCACATACCAGTTTGCTCATGAACGCAACTCGAAGCATTGCTTCAAGACGAAGCTTCGCCAGCTTCACTGGCTTGCTATGGGAGTTACACACACACACACACACACACAGACACACACACACACACACACATACACACACACACACACACACACACACACACACACACAAAACAGCTTAGGCTGGAGGATGTGTGTGTGTATTTACATAAGAGTAGAGACATGGTTTTGTTTATAAGAGTAAGAGGCGAGGCAGCATAAGTGTGAAAATCTCACCCCATAACACACAAATAGTAACCGTATATATATATATATATATATATATATATATATATATATATATATATTCCCTGGGGATAGGGGAGAAAGAATACTTCCCACGTATTCCCTGCGTGTCGTAGAAGGCGACTAAAAGGGGAGGGAGCGGGGGGCTGGAAATCCTCCCCTCTCAATTTTTTTTTTTTAATTTTCCAAAAGAAGGAACAGAGAAGGGGGCCAGGTGAGGATATTCCCTCAATGGCCCATTCCTCAGTTCTTAACGCTACCTCGCTAACGCGGGAAATGGCGAATAGTTTGAAAAAAAAAAAAAAAAAATATATATATATATATATATATATATATATATATATATATATATATATATATATATAATTTATGATTACCCAAGGACCAATTTCTTTAAAAATGTTTGAGGACAATATGTGGTGTGAGGAAGGATATTCGAGTGAGTAATGCTCGGGTAAAAGAGAGGTGTAGGAATAAGAAAATTTTGCTTGAGAGAGCTTGGGAAGATGTGCTGAAATGGTTTATACATATGGAGAGAATAGATGAAGAGTGGTTGACAAAAAGGATATATATACATGTCAGAAGTGAAGGGGACAAGGAGAAGGCGGAAGCCAATAAGGAGATGGAAGAATGAAGTGAAAGGCGTGCACGGGACACAGTGAATTGGAAAGATGTGATATATAGGGGACGACGTAAACCAGGCCTCATGAAACAGCCGTGGGAAACCACAGAATGGTCTGTGGTGCCTGGTTGTATATAAGGGTCTGTGCATTACATATGACAGTCAGAGAGTGGATTTGATCGAATGATACGTTATTCTTTCTGCTAGCTCGCTGATGCGGGAAACGCCAAAAACTATAAGAAAAAATGTCATTTATCATTATTATTTATATATATATATATATATATATATATATATTTTTTTTTTTTTTTTTTTTTATACTTTGTCGCTGTCTCCCGCGTTTGCGAGGTAGCGCAAGGAAACAGACGAAAGAAATGGCCCGACCCCCCCCCCCCATACACATGTACATACGTCCACACACGCAAATATACATACCTACACAGCTTTCCATGGTTTACCCCAGACGCTTCACATGCCTTGATTCAATCCACTGACAGCACGTCAACCCTTGTATACCACATCGCTCCAATTCACTCTATTCCTTGCCCTCCTTTCACCCTCCTGCATGTTCAGGCCCCGATCACACAAAATCTTTTTCACTCCATCTTTCCACCTCCAATTTGGTCTCCCTCTTCTCCTCGTTCCCTCCACCTCCGACACATATATCCTCTTGGTCAATCTTTCCTCACTCATTCTCTCCATGTGCCCAAACCATTTCAAAACACCCTCTTCTGCTCTCTCAACCACGCTCTTTTTATTTCCACACATCTCTCTTACCCTTACGTTACTTACTCGATCAAACCACCTCACACCACACATTGTCCTCAAACATCTCATTTCCAGCACATCCATCCTCCTGCGCACATCTCTATCCATAGCCCACGCCTCGCAACCATACAACATTGTTGGAACCACTATTCCTTCAAACATACCCATTTTTGCTTTCCGAGATAATGTTCTCGACTTCCACACATTTTTCAAGGCTCCCAAAATTTTCGCCCCCTCCCCCACCCTATGATCCACTTCCGCTTCCATGGTTCCATCCGCTGACAGATCCACTCCCAGATATCTAAAACACTTCACTTCCTCCAGTTTTTCTCCATTGAAACTCACCTCCCAATTGACTTGACCCTCACCCCTACTGTACCTAATAACCTTGCTCTTATTCACATTTACTCTTAACTTTCTTCTTCCACACACTTTACCAAACTCAGTCACCAGCTTCTGCAGTTTCTCACATGAATCAGCCACCAGCGCTGTATCATCAGCGAACAACAACTGACTCGCTTCCCAAGCTCTCTCATCCCCAACAGACTTCATACTTGCCCCTCTTTCCAGGACTCTTGCATTTACCTCCCTAACAACCCCATCCATAAACAAATTAAACAACCATGGAGACATCACACACCCCTGCCGCAAACCTACATTCACTGAGAACCAATCACTTTCCTCTCTTCCTACACGTACACATGCCTTACATCCTCGATAAAAACTTTTCACTGCTTCTAACAACTTTCCTCCCACACCATATATTCTTAATACCTTCCACAGAGCATCTCTATCAACTCTATCATATGCCTTCTCCAGATCCATAAATGCTACATACAAATCCATTTGCTTTTCTAAGTATTTCTCACATACATTCTTCAAAGCAAACACCTGATCCACACATCCTCTACCACTTCTGAAACCGCACTGCTCTTCCCCAATCTGATGCTCTGTACATGCCTTCACCCTCTCAATCAATACCCTCCCATATAATTTACCAGGAATACTCAACAAACTTATACCTCTGTAATTTGAGCACTCACTCTTATCCCCTTTGCCTTTGTACAATGGCACTATGCACGCATTCCGCCAATCCTCAGGCACCTCACCATGAGTCATACATACATTAAATAACCTTACCAACCAGTCAACAATACAGTCACCCCCCTTTTTAATAAATTCCACTGCAATACCATCCAAACCTGCTGCCTTGCCGGCTTTCATCTTCCGCAAAACTTCCGCAAATATATATATATATATATATATATATATATATATATATATATATATATATATATTTATTTGCTTTGTCGCTGTCTCCCGCGTTTGCGAGGTAGCGCAAGGAAACAGACGGAAGAAATGGCCCAACCCACCCCCATACACATGTACATACATACACGTCCACACACGCAAATATACATACGTATACATCTCAATGTACACATATATATACACACACAGACATATACATATATACACATGTACATAATTCATAGTGTCTGCCTTTATTCCCATCGCCACCTCGATGGGATATATATATATATATATATATATATATATATATATATATATATATATAATCATTTGAAGGAAAAAAATTAGTTTATAAATATGTAGTATGAAAATCCATTATTAACTTCTGGAAAAAAAACAAAAAATTAAGATAACGGGCTGAGTGACACAGTCAGGCATTATTTCCAGCGCAGTTAATATGGGCCGAGGGCCTGAAATGAACGTCACTCACACCCAGGCAAAAAGTATATTGTACGCCAATCAACTTCTTTTTCTTGGTGAAATGAACCATCACATACCATCCCACCACCACTCTCCCTGCACTCTCTCTCGTCCCTCCCTCCCGTCTTTTACCCAACGCACGCCCCCATCCCTGTTTCTTTTTTTCTCTCTTTGTTCCGACGATTCTCTCTCTCTCTCTCTCTCTCTCTCTCTCTCTCTCTCTCTCTCTCTCTCTCTCTCTCTCTCTCTCTCTCTCTCTCTCTCTCCCTCTCTCTCTCTCTCTACCCCCGCACACACACACACACACACGCGCGCGCGCAGGATGGAGTGAGCCGTGCAATGAATAGAATGATGTAGAGTGAAGTGGTACATAGGGGCCGACGTGGTGTGAATGGTCTGAACCAGGACACTAGAAACGGTCATGGAGAAACAAAAGAAAAGTCTGGAGGACCAGGTTAGAATGATTTAGAGTGATGTGGTATACAGGGGCCGACGTGGTATGAATGGTCTGAACCAGGACACTAGAAACGGTCATGGAGAAACAAAAGAAAAGTCTGGAGGACCAGGTTAGAATGATTTAGAGTGATGTGGTATACAGGGGCCGACGTGGTATGAATGGTCTGAACCAGGACACTAGGAACGGTCATGGAGAAACAAAAGAAAAGCCTGTAGGACCAGGTTAGAATGATTTAGAGTGATGTGGTATACAGGGGCCGACGTGGTATGAATGGTCTGAACCAGGACACTAGAAACGGTCATGGAGAAACAAAAGAAAAGCCTGTAGGACCAGATTAAGGAAAGGGGCTCTGAAATAATTGAATAGATTGATGAAGATGTTTGATTGTATCATAATAACATCAGGAACACCACAGCAGCAGCAGCGTCTTTCATATTGGGTGATTCATTACATATGAGCTGTGTAATATATATATATATCTTCCTTTTCTTTCATACTATTCGCCATTTCCCGCATTAGCGAGGTAACGTTAAGAACAGAGGACTGGGCCTTTGAGGGAATATCCTCACCTGGCCCCCTTCTCCGTTCCTTCTTTTGGAAAATTAAGAAAAAAATGAGAGGGGAGGATTTCCAGCCCCCCGCTCCCTTCACTTTTAGTCGCCTTCTACAACACGCAGGGAATACGTGGGAAGTATTCTTTCTCCCCTATCCCCAGGGACAAAATATATATATATCATTACCATTCATGAGAAATATATATCATGGGTCTTAACCTAGCAACGTTTACAGGTCTCTGGAGACCCACATTAACCAAACCAGAAAGTGAGGTCGTATTGACCTCATGGTAACTCTTCTCCGTACAGGGAGAACATGACCACAAGCTGTACTGTGAAAATGATTCGTCAGCAAGGGCCTGAATGGAGTTCATGTTCGGGCCACATGTTCACTACTCCTGTTCATCTTGCTTGTGTCTATGTTCCAAGTGCGTCGATCCCCCATGGTCTTTTCATCATGTCAGCTGTTCGATCCCCCGTCACAGATCCTGTGAATGAACATTTGACTCCCTAGCTCTTGCCTATGTGGAGGGCGGAGTGTATAAAGTCATCATATACTGGTGAATGCGATGGCGTCAGACAATGTGATTCTTTATAGAAGTTACGTAAAACATTATCGGCTTCTGTATGAGTCTCATTATTACCCCAAGTGCCATACAATGTGGGTTAAAAAGTTTAAAATACAGAGCATATTGTCCTTCCTCTAAACACCAATTACCACCATCCAGCGCAGTGTGAATGAATGGAAAAAAAAAAAGAATACACAGCTCATTGAAGAGTTTAGTCCCTCTCTGTGGCGACCCGGACCATCTGGATGTAATCGATGCTTGCTCAGGAAAACTACGGTTGTAGGTCTCGTCCGCCCTCGCCCTGTCTTGTGCTGCTACAGATGATCCAAGTGTTGTTATGTACTGCAGCTGTAACCTCGATTCGTGTCTGATCCCGGTCTGTTATTCTTATGAAGTGTGGCCTGGGCTAAACGAACTACGGCTTCTCTCTCTCTCTCTCTCTCTCTCTCTCTCTCTCTCTCTCTCTCTCTCTCTCTCTCTCTCTCTCTCTCTCTCTCTCTCTCAGTATATATATATATATATATATATATATATATATATATATATATATATATATATATATATATTATGAAAGTGAAATCGCACTTCAGTAGGAGTTCATACAATTATGTTTTACATGTAACTTTTCTATACTTGTGGCACGACATGTTTCGTGGAGACAGTCCACCTCATCAGGTGCCAGTGCTTAACAAAGTTATTTAAATCCCAACATCACACTTGAGTCCCGCCGTCCAGCACCAATCTGTACAGACCAACCACTGTCCGCTTAGTCTGGCAGTAACCGTTGTAAGGGAGAGTGATTAAGGGGGGTCACGTGGCGGGGGTTGACCTGGGTAGCTGGGTGTGTCTTGAACAACTTTTTTCGTGTTTTGTCATTTCTCTCATAATTAATCTGGTTAATGCTAGGATGGGCTTTAAAATTGCCTGGGGACAAATTAAAGTTCGTAGTTTCAGCAATTAAGAGATTCACTGACGTTGCGTGTGGCATAATCAGCAGAGGGGTATAGAATAACGGGATTTTCAAGATCTATGGCCAGGGTGATCATTTTCATGACAGTGTTTAGCGATCGCATTTTTGTGGTCATCCCTGCGTACTGCATGACGGTGCCAGTAACACCTCTCCGGTACAGTTCTTCCATTCTGGCCTATATGAACATCGTTACATGCCTTGCATTTGACGGCGTAAACTCCCAATTGTTGCACGATTTGGTATACTCTTTATTAAGGTCTTACTGATAATAAAGTTGTATGAATGACTGAAGTGCGATTTCACCTTCATGCTATCATCATGGACTAGTGTAATCATATATATATATAGATATATATATATATATATATATATATATATATATATATATATATATATATATATATATATATATATATATATAAAGTGTATATGAACGCGCACCTTCATAGAAGGTTCGGTAAAACGCTATCAGCTGGCTATGTGTTCTGTTCGGAAACAACCGATAGACCCCGTTGCTCACCATAGTGAGACGAAGGGTATTCGAGTACTTAGTATTTCGAATAGTTGTTTCCTATTATACAGTCCCTTAGCCTAGCGGTTAGCATGCCTGCCTCTTGCACAAGGGGTCCCAGGTTCGATCCTGGCTGTTGGAGCTTTGTATGTTCTATGAAGGTGCGCGTTCATATACACTTTATTCGTATTCATATAACTCCGCGTTGTACAGTCAGGTTCGGTAAAACGCTATCAGCTGGCTATGTGTTCTGATCGGAAACAACCGATAGACCCCGTTGCTCACCATTGTGAGACTAAGGGTATTCGAGTACTTAGTATTTCGAATAGTTGTTTCCTATTATACAGTCCCTTAGCCTAGCGGTTAGCATGCCTGCCTCTTGCACAAGGGGTCCCAGGTTCGATCCTGGCTGTTGGAGCTTTGTATGTTCTATGATATATATATATATATATATATATATATATATATATATATATATATATATATATATATATATATTCCTATAAGTCCACGGGGAAAATGAAACACAATAAGTTCCCAAGTGCACTTTCGTGTAATAATCACATTACCAGGGGAGATACAAGAAATAAAAATCAGTTGATATACATCGAAGAGACGAAGCTAGGACGCCATTTGGTAAACATGTATATGTATATATGCCATAAGGGAGTTGTTTATGAGTTAGGTTGAATGTAAAGTTATAATTGAGGTGGCAGGATTGAGTTGCCAGTAGGTTAAAGGACGTGTGGCTGAGCCCTTGATTATTATTGGAGTGCATCATGACACCTAAGCCAGGGTGTGGACTTACTTGATCCACGGACGCCTAGCTAACCAATCATTAAACTCATCCTCTCAAGTGGTGGATGAGGAAAGCATGGAACAGATATGCCAGTGTGTTCCCTATCAGTCGTGAAGAACTCCAGACATGAAGAAAAGACAGACATGACTGTGTGTAGATAGGCTTTATGAGTCGTGTATTCTGAAATATCTTACACGTGTGAGACCCACTGAAGGCGTCGGGCCAGCTCGAGTATCCCTTGAAGAGGAAGGAGTAGTGTTTGAGGAATGATGGAGTTTCTGGTGAAGATGCGTCAGCCTCCACAAGCGAAAGCCTACCTGTGGAAGAGACTCTGTGTATATTACCTTTACATTCTTTACCAGAGTACAGAATCGCCCGAGGGAATGCGTAAACCTCTAATTCCAAAGCAGGAAGGGATTATGCTCGTGTTTTTGACAAGGAAAATTTGAAATAAAGAATTGATGGCTGGAAGTAAATTTTTTTTTTTCGAAACCGATATATTTTATCGATGGTATAAAAGCATGATATCAAATATTTGTTTGGAATTGATACAAATACAAGTAATAACAATATCTAATTTCACTGCTACATTAATTCATGCAAAAAGTTTTTAGTCTTTTTCCGTTGTTACATTAATTTCAATGTTTTACATATTAGACATTTCTTTTTTCATATATTGTTTCCGTTTTTTGAACGTCACTGTTGAATCAGTCTAGTAAGGTACATTAGGTTACTAAGGATCGTGGTAATTGCTTCGGTAACAAGTACTTAGCAGAGTACAGTAGTTATGATACAGCAAAGTGTATTGTGTGGCTACAGTTGACCACACTCATGGTCATTCCAGTACTATACAGATAGCTATAAATGCATTTTCTTTCATAGCCTCATTTCCATTATATATATTTTTTCCCCTCTAATTGAAAAAACATTTAATTTTGGTCTCGTGACAATACTTTTATCATTTCTCGTCAGTTGGCCGGCGCGGATGTCATGGGTTCGTGTCAATCAGTGGAGATCGAGGGCACATCCATCTCCCGGATTCTGTCAATAGCTGTAAACACAATTAAACTTGGGTGACCAGTGTCCACAGTGGGAGGGAGTACTGAGTGGTGGTGTGGTACTCTGTGAAGTAACAATAGAATTTATCTCTGATTTGAGATTACGAGCCGCTTCCTAGCTGACTATATCTATCTATCTATCTATCTATCTATCTATCTATCTATGTAGGGAGCTCTCAAAGCCAAGAAGAATTTCATTTTGTAATATATCTTGTATTATAATTTGACCAATAAAAACTTACTTGCTTATATATATATATATATATATATATATATATATATATATATATATATATATATATATATATATATGTGTGTGTGTGTGTGTGTGTGTGTGTGTGGTAGCAGATAACCACAAAACTCTTTCATAAAAGTTGGTTAAAGGATAAATTATAGATGAATGAAATCAACAAGAAGTATATGAATAAGGAAGAATTCAAATGAACCTTTAGCTATTAAAGGGTACAATACGCTTATCATATAATGCAGATATGGTATTTCCAACGCTTGTGAGAACCTCTTTTAAAAACTTTGGATATCGTGGTTCAGAATGTTTTATTTCTTTTATGTCTTCACTTCTAAAAGGAAGTGTGAGTGGAGGAGTTAGGTGGAGGACATGACCCAGTGGGAAGAGGGAGGGGGTCGGGATGGACAGGGGGGAGGGATGGGAGATGATGAAGACTCACAAGTGCAGATTAAGAGGAAGAGTGTGGTTGTGAGGAGAAGGAAAACATGGAGAGAAAGAGAGAGAGAGAGAGAGAGAGAGAGAGAGAGAGAGAGAGAGAGAGAGAGAGAGATGTGTATAGTGAGATAAGCACACACACACACACACACACACACACACACACACCTTCCAGAAAGAATGTATTCCACCAAGGAGATAATAAACAAAGGGGAGAGAGAGAGAGAGAGAGAGAGAGAGAGAGAGAGAGAGAGAGAGAGAGAGAGAGAGAGTCAGTCTCTCTTTCTTATCACCCCCCTCCCCCAACCCCACCCAACCCCACCCGGACGCAACGAGAGCCAAAGTTCGTAATCTTAAGACCCAGCTAACAGCCTCCATGTGTCCACAACATCTGCTGCAGCTTCTTATCTGATGCTCCTGCGCCTCCTCCTCCAATTCTTCTCCGGGGGTCGTCGTCCCCCAAGCCCCATCCCACTTGGTGGGGGAGGACGCTATGATGAGCTTTCTTCCACCTGCTGTTGTACCGCGAACTTGGACAACACTTGTTCGTGGACTGTTTTAGTGTGGGGCCTTGTTCTCACTCGTCATATCTAGGTACTTCAGGGCGAACCGTATATATATATATATATATATATATATATATATATATACACACATATATATATTCCTATGAGTCCACGGGGAAGATGAAACACTATAAGTTCCCAAGTGCACTTTCGTGTGATAATCACATCATCAAGGGAGACACAAGAGAGAAATGTAAGTCATTTGATACACAACGAAGAGACTTGTATTTCTTTCTTATGTCTCCCCTGATGATGTGATTATCACACGAAAGTGCACTTGGGAACTTATCATGTTTCATTTTCCCCGTGGACTCATTGGAATATACTTGATCAAGCGCAAAATTGTCGTCCCTTCCAATATATATGAATCACATGTTTACCAAATGGCGCCCTAGCTTCGTCTCTTCGATGTATATCAACCGAATTATATTTCTCTCTTGTGTCTCCCCTGATGATGTGATTATTACACGAAAGTGCACTCGGGAACTTATCGTGTTTTATTTTCCCCGTGGACTTATAGGAATATTTTGATCACGCGTAAAATTGTGATCCTTTCCAATATGTATATATATATATATATATATATTGTGTGTGTGTGTGTGTGTATAGGTGTTGCTGTACTCATCCTACTCAGTATTACACCACAAGTTGAAGTCATCTTTTGGCAAGGTTGTACCTCTAGGAGTTACGTCTCGTTAAAGAACTTCTCACCACAAGGGAGTTCACATTCCCCTGTTGCTGGTGGCAGCGCAACCTCGGACTGAAGCAGCATCTTTTAGAAAGGTTCTGTGTAACACCAGACGTCTCTCAGCCAGAAAGCCACGTATCATTTATTGATAAGCACCTGATTTTTCGACAGAGGTACGTGTTCGTGTGTTTACGATAGGAGGAGGAAGGTGTGGGGGTTCTGTTCTACCATAGCGGGAGGGGGTTTCTACCTACTTGAACACCCGTTTCGTGAACATTCCTTAACATGATTTGTTTTGTTTTTTCAAATGTGTGCCGGCGGCATTCACGATTTTATCGGACGATATATTTATACATCCACTTCTCTTACACTATAAGAGTTTCTCGCGTCTTGTCTAACACTTTTCTTGCTCAAGTTTATGTTATAGCCTTTCGTTGCTGTACGTTTCCATTTTTCGAAGGAGTGTTCGCTACCGACGCCATAAACCTGGTGTAAAAGATAGAGAATGTGATCAGATCATCCCTTAATCTCCTCTCTTTTGTTTTTCCTCCATAGTGGGCAAATTTATTCCGTATAACCTCTCGTTGTAACTCGTCTCTTATACTTTGGCACCACTCTCGATGCCCTCCCAAGGACCTACCTTATTTATTAGCTCTCTGTGCTTCTGGCTTAATTTAAGGTATAAATAGTTTGAGGGATATATTTTTTTTTTTTTCATCCATTTGCTTGAATGCAGTTTTGATACTTGCCGGCAAGCAGTGCGTCTTTCCTTGCAATTATTCTGTAATACGGTTTTGGTGAGAGATGGGGTACACTGTCTACCTACAAGTCCCCGTTACTCAAAGATTCCTACAGCTTATTTCCTGCTGGATAATATTCGTATCGAAACCATTTTTCATCTTCATTATTCTACATTTACTTGAGCTGACTCTCGTCGCCCTTGGATGAGGCAAGTTTGGAATTGGTTGAGGTCCCCTTGTAAGGTGATGCAGATCAAAGACGTGAATTTATAGATTTCATAAAGACATATCATAAAAGGAAGGTTTGGGTCTTGTGTGGTGTGTATGGAAGACTTTTGTGTGCTGTTGAGATCATTTATAACAGAAATGGTGAAGGTGTGGTGGCATGAGCAGGACTACATCAACATTCAAGGACATGTGCTACCGTCATGGGTAATATTTGACGTTTTAATGGATGGGAGACAGCTTGAGGTGAGAATGAGAGGTGGGTCTGGTGATGGTGTGGTACTTAGCCCTGAAGAGAAACAGACAGCTTGAGGTGAGAGAGAGAGAGAGAGAGAGAGAGAGAGAGAGAGAGAGAGAGAGAGAGAGAGAGAGAGAGAGAGAGAGCGTAGCCGACGGGTGCTCGCAGACCATAAGGTCAAGGAGAATGCTCAGTGCACGTAACACTCGTCCATGTCCTTTTCTCCATCGCGTGCCATGGAGAAGAAATTCCCTCCATGTCGACTCTCTGAAGTGCCCTCGTAAAGCTAAGTCTCATATGTATTGATCACTCGAGAGCTATTTCAGTGTTACTGAGGTGGCAAGACATGTATGATGTCCCTAGATGTAGATAGTAAGCATTTCATATCGATACCTGTAATCTGGTAATGAACTATACTAACGAGTTTGTTTGGACTGGATTTGGACATTCAGTATGATACGGACGCAGCTTCGTGAGGGATTGATGGTTCAGTGGCTCAGAAGACGTATTTCCTCTCGACGTTATACCCTAAGTACCCGGAACATCTTTCTCTAAAGCGAGAAGGTGAATATTCACAAGAGAAGGCACTGTGTATGTAGACTCCCAGGGGAGGAGGAGGAGCATTAATGCCTCCTGATTCCATCCCTGGATCGAAAGATGATCAGAATAGGCATTAAAGACATGATTTTTTAACAGTGATTGTCAGGTACACAGAGGCACTTTTAGAGTCAGGTACACAGTGGCACTTTTCAATGGGGTTCCCAGGATGGCCTAAGATCTTAACCGTTAGTCGTCCAGGTCCTCCCATAGCAGAATTGGAAAGGCCATCCTGCGTATCGAAACAGTGGCTCCATCACTTGTCCATGGCCAGTGTTAAGACACGAGGATCCCCTCACTCTAATGGTACATTGAATGATTCCCCTTGGTATTTGCAGGCGTAATAGTATACACCTTTTTATGCTGTTGCCTATCGTTGTAGCACAGCAAGAAAACATCCTCACTACACTGCCACCATTCCTTCCCCCTCTACATACACACACACTGGCACACAGACACACTCACACAGACGCTGGCTCGCGTGTCACCGGTACTCGGCAATAATTGCCGATGCTGAAGGTGACATCTTCATTGGTGCATTAACAGACACACTGTCGAATATCCATTATGCTGCGGTGATGCTGAGAGAGAGAGAGAGAGAGAGAGAGAGAGAGAGAGAGAGAGAGAGAGAGAGAGAGAGAGAGAGAGAGAGAGTATAGAGGACATCTGACGGTTTCTGCAGAACTGGAGGCCAGAACAATGCCTCATGTGTGTGTGTGTGTGTGTCTCAGTCTCCTGGACCCACTTCAGATAGACTGTAATGTATGCATCTTGACACAGTAATAACTTAGGTGTTATAACTTCCCTCAGATTTTCGGCAATATATTGCAGGTATAACTTCATTCTTTCCAATCCAAATTTTGTATTAATACCCACATTTTCTTAGTTTTAGTCATATGATTTGATAGTTGTCTTTATGTCTTCGTATTACGACTTAGTAATGTATGAATGCGACATTTTGAAGCTATTTTAATATATCACCATTCCAGTCAAGGCATTTCTTATACGTAAGGAGCATTCAGTGATCAAAATGTTATAGAAATAGAGAGGACAGAATGCAAATTTGAAGGAAGCATGTCTCCCCAGTGCACTCCCTGGAGAGTTTGATGACTATATCATTTCTGGCGAGAGAGACACTTTTATTTTTTCTCTCTTTTTTTACGTTGAAGGCTCCAGTCATGGACAAAATTCCACATCAAGGCCTTGGCCTTAATTGAAAAAGAGAGAGGATTATGAAAGGGTAAAGGAACAGACACGGGGAAAATATTTTGCGAATTTTGGAGGAAGTGAAAGACCTGTCGTCTAAAATGCACCAAGTCATAGTTATTGGGGAAAGACGTGAGAAGACGCGCCTACATGCCGAAGACCTCCATCTAACCCCCCAACACCACCACCAGCACCACCACCAAGAAATAAAAACACAGAACACCATTCGATAATTACGTTAGCTCTGAGGGACAGAAATTACCAGCCCGTCCGTGATTGTACGTACAGATCTATGTATTTTTTAGTCAGCTACTACCTCGATCTCGAAGAGTTGTGTGAAGAATAGATGATCATCTCACGTACGTTTGCCTCAGCAAGACCATAAGGGAGTTACTTCCGTCAAGTCTCATGGGTGTAGCTTGAGCTACGGGGAATCATTAAGTCAAGAAGAACCAATCTTGTAAATTTTTCTTTTTGACTCTCGAACCCTGTATGACTGAGGGTGGGAAACGGTGAAATACTGAGCTTTTGTAAGATCAGTAAAGGGATCGCTTAACGCATAACTTAAACCATTAAGTTTCAGAAGGACTGGTTGGAGTATAGTGGTACGGGGCAGGCTGAAAAAAACTTGAGATTTTTCATACATTGTCTGCAACCTGTTAGGCATTTAAGAGGCTCAAGGGAAGGTTGGGATGTAAGAGTTTTTCCACATGAAGCGTGTGGGACTGTAGTACTGTGTCCATTTGAATTTACAGGAAGTTGTCTTTTAACAGATGTGATCAGGACTGATCCAGAGGGCAGGAAAAGCAGTGCAGAACACACACACACACACACACACACACACACACACACACACACACACACACACACACACACACACACAAGCCTGTGACCTGATTACAACCTTTACGTTGTAAAACAAGTCAATGACGTGGACAGTAAACTATTCTACAAGAGATGTAGGGACTGAGCAACCATAGGACATGAAGGGAAATTAAGCAATAGACTTGTTTAAAAAAAGATAATTGAGGAGAGCATATATAAACTTAAGAAATTATAATACAGTAGAGGATGGTTTAGAGATGGGGCCCCGTGAGGGGTGAAGTTCCAGCCCTCCCGGTACGGTACAAATAAGAAATTTCACTCGTATTCCAAATCCTTTATGACATGAAATTTATAGTATTACCTTTGTAGTATAAGCCTCTGTTACTTCAATGTTTTATGGTTATTTGAGGGAATCCTTAACAGGTGTCGCTTATAGTAAAGTCTCCCCATACTGAGATCTTACAGCTGTTCGGTGGTCGTCCTTGCATTATGATATCATAAAGGTTAAACGATGGTAAAGCCAGGCCTTTTTCCTGCAATCCTCACATAATGATCTTTACCTGTGATTCATTTATGGTCATCCATGATATGATATTCCTACGAGTCCACGGGGAAAATTCGCCATTTCCCGCGTCAGCGAGGTAGCGTTAAGGACAAAGGACTGAGCCTTCGAGGGAGTATCCTCACTTGGCCCCCTTCTCTGTTCCTTCTTTTTGGAAAATTAGAAACAAGAGGGGAGGATTTCCAGCACCCCGCTCCTACCCCTCTGTTCCTTCTTTTTGGAAAATTAGAAACAAGAGGGGAGGATTTCCAGCCCCCCGCTCCTACCCCTTTTAGTCGCCTTCTTCGACGCGCAGGGAATACGTGGGAAGTAATTGTTCCCCTATCCCCAGGGATAATATATGTATATATATGGAAGTCACCACTGGGAAGGAAAGAGAAAATAATAATGGTGAGTAATTTCGTTTATTACATCCTCAGGCAGAGTATGTAATAAGCGAAAGTACTCACCGTTCTTATTTTCTCTCTCCAACTGAAGGTTCTGCTGGAGAATGGATGTGAGCAAATGAGACCTTTTCTTCGTCTGTTCCTGGCGTTACCTCGCGAACGCGAACCAGTCACTGGTGGTACACAAAGACGCCCATTCTCGTCAGTATTTTTTGTTCGTGGAAGAAAAACAGACGTTCATCCCATGTATTCAGTCGTATGAAGGAATCACCTCATTTGTTTATCACGAATGATACTACCTCACCACACATATTATGACACCCTCTTTCCCACTGGTTGTCTGTTGAGTCCCACAATGATTGCGCCATCGCGGTTGTGACAGAAAGCCTTCCTTGTTCTTCTAGGGAGTCACATCCCCCACTATATATGTAATACTCTGTTAATCCAGTGGGTGAGTTTGCTCACCAGTGCTTCTTGCTGATGATGGCTATGACACAAGACGAGGATGTCCACACATCGTGTCTAGGGGAAAGAATATTTTCGGTGCCATATTTTTCTGGTGTTCGATGAAGACTTACGGTGTTCTGTAGAGGCAGTGGCTCCATCCAGTCCCACCTGAGCTTCATCAGGCGGTGGCACATGATATACATTAAGTGCTTCCTGCTTCAGCCAGTCGTGGTTAGAGGCCATACGTGTTTTAAGTACACTTCATTTCTCTCCAGGAATATGATTGCTTTTCTTAATTCCAGGTAGTAATTTGTAAGATGACTGTTGATATAGATGCACAGAGATCATATGAAAAGTTGGGAGTTTAGAATTACACACACACACACACACACACACACACACACACACACACACACACACACACACACAGACCTGCTATAGGCTAAGGTGTGTGTATGTGTGTGTGTGTGTGTGCGCGCGCGCCCACATTCATAAGAGTTAGATGAGGTACATATGTAGAAGGTTAAGAGACGGGGTCAACACATGTGAGACTCTCTCTCCGTAACACTTATAAAGTAACAACGTACATGTACATATGTAACGGTAGGCGTAACTAGTGTTACAAGAAGTGACACAGATAACTCACAAATTTCAGGGCTCCTTTTTATAGATGTTGAGTCATACGAAACAATGTGTTTATTGATTATCATTTATAGTAAGATCTGTTTTTAAGATCTTGCACGTTATCCCGTCGCGTGACTTCCCTACCTCACCTTACCTCTACCACAGCGAGACTTCCCTCTGGTGGGTAAATGCCCCTCACACTTAATGAAGGCATCCTGTCGCGTCCGTTTGACGTTGCTGATGGCTGACGAGGGGTTTAGATGGGGGAGACGGAAGTGGGCGCAGCAGAACATGCTGTCAAGTGATCTATAGTTCATCTCTCTCGCCAGGTTGACCGTGGCTTACTACATCAAGAGGGCGTGTCGCACTCGGTCATAGATATCATATGGGTATTGGGAGTCTTGGCTGTGGTCGTATGAGGTGGCTGGAAGCAGATATGATAAGGAGGAGATCGGGTTCCTGACCGTGACGCATGTACGGGTCACCCAGGAACGCTTAGATTTGAGTCCTGATTATGGCAGTCGGTCCACAATCACCCCAGATGTTCATCCACCCTTTAGGGTTGGTCGATGAAATGGATATCGGACTTAGACTGGGGTACTTGTTTACCAAATGGCGTCCTAGCTACGTCTCTTCGTTGTATCTCAACTAACTGTTATATTTCTCTCTTGTGTCTCCCCCTGATAATGTGATTATTACACGAAAGTGCACTTGGGAACTTATCGTGTTTCATTTTTCCGTGGACTCAGGAAAATATGTGTGTGTATGTGTGTGTGTGTGTGTGTGTGTGTGTTGCCCTTGCCATCTCCGCTAACGTAACAAAAAGAAAACGTGGCTCTTGTTAACGGGTGGGAGAGAGTGGGAAATACATACTCGGACCACCTGTGGATGCATCCATACGTTCTGACGTACCTGGCGAATTACGTTCAACGCTGCCGTTCACCCCGTCTGTCGTCCGTGCGTTCATTCCAGCCGAGTTTTGGGGATAATTCCCAGGCGAATAATTTCCCTGGCGAAGGACTCCATCCGAGTTTGTCATTTGCAGTCCTACAGCTGTTGACACGGGGCTTGTCCAGTGTGGCCCGAGAACTTTTAACCTAGAGTGCACTCGAGGACGACATGCCAGATATTGCCAACTAGAACTCCAGTAAGGATTAATTCCCACGGTTGTAATTTTTCGTTGTTTTTTTTTCTCTCTCTCTTTTTTTAACCTCTTGATTACTATAATGGTTTATCGAACTCCAGTGAGGATTAATTCGCACGGTTGTAATTTTTCGTTGTTTTTTTTTTCTCTCTCTCTCTCTTTTTTTAACCTCTTGATCACTATAATGGTTTATCTTAGCACGGTTGTAATTTTTCGTGTTTTTTTTTCTCTCTCTTTTTTTTTAACCTCTTGATTACTATAATGGTTTATCTTAGTCTTTTGTTTTTGTTTTTTTTAGAGGGGATGTGGGTTTGATTAAGGAATGGCTAGAGGGACAATGGATGGTCTTGCACTGTTAAAACACGTTAGAGTCTTTGAATTGGATACCTTAGGGATGCCTTTTTGTTTAGTTTTTGTCCCGCTAGACGTGGGGAGTACATGGCTGTGTTCGAACAAATATTTTAGCGGGCATAGCAGTGCCGATAATGCAACGCGTTCACAGTAGTGCCGATAACGCAACGCGTTCACAGTAGTGCCGATAGCGCAACGTGTTCACAGTAGTGCCGATAGCACAACGCGTTCACAGTAGTGCCGATAGCGCAACGCGTTCACAGCAGTGCCGATAGCACAACCTAATCACAGTAGTGCCGATAACACAACGCGTCGCAACATTGCCGATAACACAACGCATCACAGCAGTGCCGATAACACAACGCGTCGCAACATTGCCGATAACACAACGCATCACAGCAGTGCCGATAACGCAACGCGTCGTAGCATTGCCGGTAACGCAACGCGTCGTAGCATTGCCGGTAACGCAACGCGTCGTAGCATTGCCGGTAACGCAACGCGTCGTAGCATTGCCCGTAACGCAACGCGTCGTAGCATTGCCGGTAACGCAACGCGTCGTAGCATTGCCGGTAACGCAACGCGTCGTAGCATTGCCGGTAACGCAACGCGTCGTAGCATTGCCGGTAACGCAACGCGTCGTAGCATTGCCGGTAACAAAACTCAGGTGTGCAACATTTCTCTCCAGTCATTGCTAAGATATATAACCCATATAAGCCGATTTTGTTCATTAACCCCTATGAGCAGATTCTGTTAATTAACGTTGGTTTGTTTTACGCGTATATAACCATCCCCTTGATTAATGGGCGTTTCAGCCGGAGTCGCTTTAATAAGTAATTAATCCTCCACACGAACCCGGGTAATTGCATTCTTCACAATAACATATGAGTTGTAGACCTTGCATACGCCTCTGGTGCCTGTGTGTTGTAGATGGCGCGCTGTTGACTATTGCAGCTTTGGGGGTGGGGGGGGGGATCTTCAGACGTTGATTAACAGGCGTTTCTCTCTCTCTCTCTCTCTCTCTCTCTCTCTCTCTCTCTCTCTCTCTCTCTCTCTCTCTCTCTCTCTCTCTCTCTCTCTCACAGAGGGGGAAACACGAGCGTAAAGCTCTCTTCCCATAGCACAAGAATAGTGATCACGCATGTAAGGTTAAAGAACAGTTCATTAGGCCAAAGGATAATGAGGAAGTGTGTTAAAGAGCTGAACGATATGATTAACATAATATTTTCACAGTGGAATACATTGCTGACCCTTCGTCATTAAGAAGGTGGAAGGAAGGGGAGGAGGAGTTTGTGAAGGGCGTTTTTTTTTTCACAGTGGAGTACATTGCTGACCCATCATTAAGAAGGTTGAGGAAGGGGGAAGAATTTTTTGAAAGGCTTAGAAAACGACAGAAATAACATGACCAGTGTGTTTCGCAAACCCAAGAAGGATCAGTTTCGTGATGAAGTTTGCCTGTCTGAGGAAGAAATGTGCTGACACTTTTAATTCTGTCGTGACTCGCACCATATGGGTAGCGCGTATACGCCACTGAAGGGCATCCTGGATGAAAGAAAAAAAGGAAAAAGAAGGAAATTAATCAAGGCTCCACAGGTGTTCGTAAGGGTGACTCTCATAGGAAGAAAGGGTAATGACGAGGGAAGGACGGACGAAAGAGGAGAATTTGACAGCTTAGCTGTTCGAAGGAGGGAGGAGGCATCACAACAGCCAGTCCTCGAGTGGTTACACTCAACACATAGTTTACTAGGTCATTAGGGGATAGTAGTCGTTCAAAGATATGGAAGAAAGCAAGCGTCGTTCTATTGTTTACGAAAGGTGAATAGCACTGAACTACAAGCCAGTCTCTCTAACAACTATAGCTTGTATCAGACATACTGGAAAGGATGATTAGAAAGGAAGTGGATGTTTTGTCGTAACGTAGGAACTGACTAACTGGAAGCCAACGCGGATTTAGGGAAAGTAGGTCTTGCATGAGGAGTCTCTTCGACTTATGTGACAGGGTGAATTCTGTCGTTGGTCAGAGAGATAGATGGGTTGAGGGTAAGGTTTCCGGGACTACCAGAAAGCTTTCGAGTTCGTGTCAGGGAACACAGGACTCTGGTAGGATCGTTCTTAGAATAGACTGGGGGGGTCACCAAGAGGTGTGTGGCAGGGTTTGATCTGCTTTAGCCTACAGATGATTCGTCTGAGTAATTTGAGACTCTTGCCTCAATGTTTCCAAGGTCATGAGACTGGCAGTGACTGCATTAGTTTACAAGGGGACCTGGGCAAAAAAAATTCCAAAGCTGTTCTGGTAAATGGTTGATAAAATTCAGTTCTAGTGGGTGTAAGGTACATTTTTTTTTTCTTTCAGTCTGAAATAACGTTTTTTTTTTTTTTTCTTGACCGATTTCGCCGAAGTCGATGGCCTTCATCGATTATTCACGTTTAAATGAGATATTCCCCTCGTGAAATTAGAGTCTCGTTCGAGAAATAACGCTAAATGATTTTGTTTCGACAATGAGCGACATGATTTTGACTATTGGCACCTGAGGTGGCAATATGCTAATACGAGCTACAATAGCTCATATTGACGCTTCTGATGGTAACACTTGAAAACTTGCCTCAGTGCCATTGTCATTTCTGGGCCTGAGTTTTCACTTCACATGGAGAATGTCAACATCAGATGCGAAAAATCGAATTATAGTATTATTCATTACTTCCTACTTTCGTTCATTTGGTGAGAACATGGGCGTTCAACTCTGCGTTCAAAAATGAAGACTGTTTGGGTCATACTTTTTGGAAAAGACGTGAAAATGTTTATTTGAAGGACTTCTTTGTAAGTTCTCAAAAACTGTTGACAGAAGCAGAGTTGAAATGACGTTATTTCACGATGGGGACGCGTCAGGAAATGTTCCATTCTTGAATGCGCATGTGTTTACATAATTTACCACGTGGAGGACGCACACTGCAACTTTCATATAATATTAACGTAAATCTTGGCCCCCAAGTGTAAAGCCAGATGAGGTGTTTCTTAACCTAGTTCATGTCTGTTTTCCTTTCTAGTTCTACATTGTCAAAACCGAGCATTTCTCTTCGTCTTCGAAGCCTCCCGTCACACACACACACACACACACACACACACACACACACACACACACTTACACACACACACACACACACACACTTACACACACACACATGGCACTGGCAAAACATGCTCCAGTAGAGGCCATCTCCGGTGATGATAAGAAGTGAACATAAAAGTAGAACTTAATCAGGGCTTCGTAGGTGTTCGTGGACCTGAATCTCAAATAGGAAAAGGTCATATGAAAAGGGGGAAAGACAGTAGAAGGAAGGGAAATCCACTTCTCAGCTCCTTATGGATAGGAGGAAGGTGTATCATAACAGCTAATCCTCGTGTGACTGGACTCCACACAGAAGCGTGTGGGAAGCAGCAGCCAACTGTCTGCCACGGTGTCCCATTTGCAGACAGTTCACGAGAACAATGACCAAAGCGATACCCGTAGAATAGAGAGAAAGCAGCAACCATGGTTGACGAGGAGTGTGGTGGTATTTAACTAACTGCAACGAGATGGTTGATGTGATTTGCGTCAATATTCGGAAATGGAAACCGCGGCGTTCGCAAGGTCTATCTGTACGTGCAACACTGTGGAAGTCCTGCCATAGAGTCTTGCTTGATTAGGAGGTTTTTTTGGGTCAACATAATGGTACGTGCAGGGCATCATTATGGCCAGACATAATGGCACGTGCAGTGCATCATTATGGCCAGACATAATGGTACGTGCAGGGCATCATTATGGCCAGACATAATGGTACGTGCAGTGCATCATTATGGCCAGACATAATGGTACGTGCAGTGCATCATTATGGCCAGACATAATGGTACGTGCAGTGCATCATTATGGCCAGACATAATGGTACGTGCAGTGCATCATTATGGCCAGACAATGGTACGTGCAGTGCATCATTATGGCCAGACATAATGGTACGTGCAGTGCATCATTATGGCCAGACATAATGGTACGTGCAGGGCATCATTGTGGCCAGACATAATGGTACGTGCAGTGCATCATTATGTCCAGACATAGTGCCACGTGCAGGGCATCATTATGGCCAGACATAATGGTACGTGCAGTGCATCATTATGGCCAGACATAATGGTACGTGCAGGGCATCATTATGGCCAGACATAGTGCCACGTGCAGGGCATCATTATGGCCAGACATAATGGTACGTGCAGTGCATCATTATGGCCAGACATAGTGCCACGTGCAGGGCATCATTATGGCCAGACATAATGTTACGTGCAGGGCATCATTATGGCCAGACAATGGTACGTGCAGTGCATCATTATGGCCAGACATAATGGTACGTGCAGTGCATCATTATGGCCAGACATAATGGTACGTGCAGTGCATCATTATGGCCAGACATAGTGCCACGTGCAGGGCATCATTATGGCCAGACATAATGTTACGTGCAGGGCATCATTATGGCCAGACAATGGTACGTGCAGTGCATCATTATGGCCAGACATAATGGTACGTGCAGTGCATCATTATGGCCAGACATAGTGCCACGTGCCATGCATCATTATGGCCAGACATAATGGTACGTGCAGTGCATCATTATGGCCAGACATAGTGCCACGTGCAGGGCATCATTATGGCCAGACATAATGTTACGTGCAGGGCATCATTATGGCCAGACAATGGTACGTGCAGTGCATCATTATGGCCAGACATAATGGTACGTGCAGTGCATCATTATGGCCAGACATAGTGCCACGTGCCATGCATCATTATGGCCAGACATAATGGTACGTGCAGTGCATCATTATGTCCAGACATAGTGCCACGTGCAGGGCATCATTATGGCCAGACATAATGGTACGTGCAGTGCATCATTATGGCCAGACATAATGGTACGTGCAGTGCATCATTATGGCCAGACATAATGGTACGTGCAGTGCATCATTATGGCCAGACATAGTGCCACGTGCAGGGCATCATTATGGCCAGACAATGGTACGTGCAGTGCATCATTATGGCCAGACAATGGTACGTGCAGTGCATCATTATGGCCAGACATAATGGTACGTGCAGTGCATCATTATGGCCAGACATAGTGCCACGTGCCATACATCATTATGGCCAGACATAGTGCCACGTGCAGTGCATCATTATGGCCTGGGGGAGTAATACGTGCAGTGTAGTACCGGGGCCCAGGTGAATGTTAACGTGAGGTGTAGCTTCATAGCCTGGCAGTGTCCAGCTAAATACATTATATAATGACCATTTTGTGACCTACGTTCCCTTATAGGCAACCCTATCTGCCTTGTATATCAGCCTTTGATATAGGTGTTGTGCCACTTCATCTTTCTCATATACTGGCCTTATACTTGCCTTCCAAGGTCTTATGTACGAGCCTTATATTCTATGATACATCCCTTCAAAAGTCTTATACTGGCCTTGTTCTCAATTATACCTTCCATGTCATTTTTTTATATATTATCCGTAAAACTCGACGTCAGTTATCATATATAAATGCCTTACTACTGATAATAATCCCTTCATACTATAATGCTGGACTAATTAGTGGTAATTCAACCGTTGTCATGTCGGACGATGGTTTTGCAGGCCAGGTATACATGCCTCAATAAACCCCGTATTAAATAACGAGGAGGGCGGTCGTGGCTTTCCCTCCACAAGCTCCACAAAATCAAATCACATTTACGAGTCCTTCTTCATTTTGCCTCCTCCACCAGCACTCGGGCTGTGTGTGTGTGTGTGTGTGTGTGTGTGTGTCATCACTTCAAGGAGCGCTGGTTCATTTTGCCTCCTCCACCAGCACTCGGGCTGTGTGTGTGTGTGTGTGTGTGTGTGTCATCGCTTCAAGGAGCGCTGGTTCATTTTGTCTCCTCCACCAGCACTCGGGCTGTGTGTGTGTGTGTGTCTGTCATCACTTCAAGGAACGCTGGTTCATTTAGCCTCCTCTACCAGCACTCGGTGTGTGTGTGTATGTGTGTGTGTGTGTGTGTGTGTGTGTGTGTGTGTGTGTGTGTGTCATCGCTCCAAGGAGCGCTGGTTCATTTTGCCTCCTCCACCAGCACTCGGTGTGTCTGTGTATGTGTGTGTGTGTGTGTGTGTGTGTGTCATCGCTCCAAGGAGCGCTTGTTCATTTTGCCTCCTCCACCAGCACTCGGTGTGTCTGTGTATGTGTGTGTGTCATCGCTCCAAGGAGCGCTGGTTCATTTTGCCTCCTCCACCAGCACTCGGTGTGTCTGTGTATGTGTGTGTGTGTGTGTGTGTGTGTGTCATCGCTTCAAGGAGCGCTGGTTCATTTTGTCTCCTCCACCAGCACTCGGGCTGTGTGTGTGTGTGTGTCTGTCATCACTTCAAGGAACGCTGGTTCATTTAGCCTCCTCTACCAGCACTCGGTGTGTGTGTGTATGTGTGTGTGTGTGTGTGTGTGTGTGTGTGTGTGTGTGTGTGTGTCATCGCTCCAAGGAGCGCTTGTTCATTTTGCCTCCTCCACCAGCACTCGGTGTGTCTGTGTATGTGTGTGTGTGTGTGTGTGTGTGTGTCATCGCTCCAAGGAGCGCTGGTTCATTTTGCCTCCTCCACCAGGACTCGGGGTGTGTGTGTGTGTGTATGTGTGTGTGTGTGTGTGTGTGTGTGTGTGTGTCATCACTTCAAGGAGCGCTGGTTCATTTTACCTCCTCCACCAGCACTCGGGCTGTGTGTGTGTGTGTATGTGTGTGTGTGTGTGTCATCGCTCCAAGGAGCGCTGGTTCATTTTGCCTCCTCCACCAGCACTCGGTGTGTCTGTGTATGTGTGTGTGTCATCGCTCCAAGGAGCGCTGGTTCATTTTACCTCCTCCACCAGCACTCGGTGTGTCTGTGTGTGTGTGTGTGTGTGTCATCGCTTCAAGGAGCGCTGGTGCGCGTGTGCAGCTCAAATGCCTGGATATTGAGTTCCGGGTTAATTACGTCGGCGATAATGTTGCACACCTCGACAGGACTCATTAAGCAGTTTCCATCACAGCTCGCCTCTGACTAGCGAGAAATGAGCTTAAAAAAGAAAGGGAGTGGTTATGGGCGTTTTTGATTAACGCTATTTTTTTTTTTTTTTTCCTTTTTTTAAACAAGGAAGAAAATAAAAATCGAAGAAGATTCTCAGCAGTATGAAACGTGGTTCGATGAGTTATATAAGCCAGGTCGACCAGAATCTTCAGAAATCTTCCTTTCTTTCTTTTTTTTCCAAAAAACGCTCATTATCAAGTTAATTAATTTGTGAAATGAGGTCATCAGGAACCATCTTCATAAACTGAAGTATGTGCATTTTGCCCAGCGCTGGCCCACACATATATAGTGAGAGAGTACGTGGTCGTTCTGTTATATATCCTCAACACCTGAAGAACTAACTCTTAAGGTAGTTGCGTATAGTAGTAACTTGATATTGACGACCTAACTGGCGCTGGCTGTTGATAAGGCATTCAAGCCCAAAACTACCCCAAACAACTAGCCGTTAACTCGTTAGGGTTGTATGTGCTAGGGAGAGTTTGATTGGTCTTCAGAGATATTTCGATCACATGACCAATTCTGTCCTAAGTGGGTTTGACTTGACGTTGGCTGTCCTTAACGACCCTGGTAGTTAGTTGATAGGCTTTTCAGCCCCAAATAAGCAGCCGACCATAAAGTAATTATTCCACAGTACATTGTGATCAGTGATACGAGGATCTGGCTTAATGACCGTTAATTAGTATCAGTTATAGCCAGCAGCAATTTTTTTCTTCTTCTTCTTCCTCTGTGGAGGCAGACGTAATCACTATTCAGCGCTTCGCTAAGCCATTGAATTGAATATCCTACAGCTGATTAGTGCAGATGCAGACCAGATGGAGTGATGATAAACTAGGTGCTGTGTGAGAGAGAGAGAGAGAGAGAGAGAGAGAGAGAGAGAGAGAGAGAGAGAGACAGACAGACAGACAGACAGACAGACAGAGAGAGAGAGAGAGAGTTGGGGAGCGATGTTTATGTATTAAAAAAAGAGAATGGAGATCAGATATTCAATTTGTGAACTCGTGCCATGTACTGTTTTTATGTTATAGTCTTATAGTTTTCGAGCTTGGCAGATGCGAACACTAGTGTACCAAGACATGGCATTCGCGTAACTCTCTCTCTGTGACCAATTTGACCGCATTCGTATTTCTTAGAATTATGCGTTTTTTTCTGTCAGTCATCTTTAGCTTCATAAATTCCCCTTTTTTTTTCTTGGGGGGGGGTGGGGTGTTTAGTTATGCCCTGGTGTTATAATATAACTGCTAGTTCTGTGATCATGGTAGCTGGATGGTGTCATTAAGGTCTATGCTCATTATGTGATTTGAGTATGAAGTATTGATTATTTTTTATGTTAGCTGAGACGATACGGGAAACTGAAGCCCTAATGAAGTTCATATCGATATATATATATATATATATATATATATATATATATATATATATATATATATATATATATATATATACATATATATATATGTACATATATATATATATATATATATATATATATATATATATATATATATATATATATATATATACAGAGAGAGAGAGAGAGAGAGAGAGAGAGAGAGAGAGACACAATCCCATGTTTATCAAATGGCGTCCTAGCTACGCCTCTTCGTTGTATATCAACTGACTGTAATATTTCTCTCTTGTGTCTCCCTGATGATGTGATTATTACACGAAAGTGCACTTGGGAACTGATCGTGTTTCATTTTCCCTGTGGACTCATAGGAATATTTTGATCACGTGCAAAATTATGATTCTTTCCAATATATATATATATATATATATATATATATATATATATATATATATATATATATATATATATATATATATATATATTTTCAGATTGAATTTGCAACTATATTATTTTATTTCTTGTACGTAAATCATTTTCATTTCTGCTTACGATATGCATTAATTAAATCCGGTTTTTCAAGTTTCATATCCAATTCCCTTTCACAAGTTATTACAGAATTGAATGTAATATTAGTGTTTCCACTCGCTTTCAATGTATAACGTTCAGGGCCAACTGGAAAAAAAAAAAAAACACATGTAGGATGTAGCTTAGAACTTAGAACTTTAGATATATATAGATATAGATAAACCTACAGCATGGCAGCTTAAACTCATGTATTACGGAAATAATAAGCTTCACAATGAAACTCCGGGTATCATATATAGATATGTATGTATATATATAGATATATATATATATATATATATATATATATATATATATATATATCGCCCGGAAATCTAGAGATCCGAGTGTGACGTATTTCAGTTGATTGGGGCTTTATAACTAACTAACTAACTCTCTCTCTCTCTCTCTCTCTCTCTCTCTCTCTCTCTCTCTCTCTATCTATCTATCTATCTATCTATCTATCTATCTATCTCTCTCTCTCTCTCTCTCTCTCTCTCTCTCTCTCTCTCTCTCTCTCTCGTATCGCTTTATGCCCTCACCCTTTTCTCTTTTCCTCCCACACACCTCTCTCTCTCTCTCTCTCTCTCTCTCTCTCTCTCTTTCTCTCTCTCTCCTCCTCAAGATGGGTAGAATATATGTTTGTGGTCTGGTAAGGCAGCACCCCACGTCTAAGGGGAAGCACGACAGGAGAGACAACCGCCTGGGCCTAAAGAGTGACACCTGACAGCCACTGAAGTGCTTGGGGGTCACTGTGCAAGTCACAAACCCTTTTCGATGATATATTTCAGGCGTTTTGGTATCGCCAGTATACCATTGACGTTGGTGGCTGTCCACACACACACACACACACACACAGATAGATAGATAGATAGAGAGAGAGAGAGAGAGAGAGAGAGAGAGAGAGAGAGAGAGAGAGAGAGAGAGAGTTCGAAAACATTTTCTCGAATAAAACTTATGAAAATGGAACACGCCTGAACGCTCGTAAAAGATTAGATGAATCCCCCTGGAAAGAAAAAGAAAATAAATACTGTTGGAATTGAAAAGAAAAATAAGCGGTGATCTGAGCTTGACAACAGATAGGAGGAGGAAGGGGTTAGGGAACCTCGCAGAGATCTCGAACCTCGCAGAGATCTCGAACCTCGCAGAGATCTCGAACCTCGCAGAGATCTCGAACCTCGCAGAGATCTCGAACGAGTTCGCAATTTGGGAAGACACAGACTAATCTAGCCTGCAACTATTACGTGGGATGTATATATATACATCTGCATACTGTGTATACCGGGAACACCTCTTTTTTTTTTTTTAAGAGATTGGATACATGGTTTAAAACTGTCCTGGATGAACACAAGATTGTGGAGTGTCTGTGTGTGTGTGTGTGTGTGTGTGTGTGTGTGTGTGTGTAGGGCCAAAGGAAACAACAATGCTAGGGAAAAGTCAGGATAAGTGGTGGACGCTACGTGCCAACACCTTGTCGTACGTTCTCTTAGTAAGCAGAGGGGATACTCTCTCTCTCTCTCTCTCTCTCTCTCTCTCTCTCTCTCTCTCTCTCTCTCTCTCGACGCACTTTCAGACACACGTAAGAGCCGAAGAAGGCCAATTGTCTCCTCGAACACCAAGGCTGGTCAGTGACACGGCCAGGGATGGGTGATTCACTTGTTTCGGATCATACCAGAAAGAAAATGGGTTCTCTTCCATGCTGGGCCTTTGGTCTTGGCAAAGCATTTCGTATTGATATCTCCACTCCACGAAATCTTGCGATCCATCTGCCATAGCCAACGGTACTCAGGGATTGGATTCCACAACGGTTAACCATCTGCCTATCGCAGGTACACTCAGAATCCATGTTGGAATGACCGGCAGAGCGAAGAGTTACCGTGAGTTGAGGGAAAAACCTTGGAATGGAGCCGAGTGACGGAGGGAGAGTTTGAAATCGGTCCTTGAAGATCCCTGGCGTGTGTGGAGGTGTGGATAAACTTTTGGCTGTTGCTGAGAGATGTGCTCTCCTCTTCTGAGGTTTAGGATAGGCTAAAGAATATGGCGTTTCATCTCTGTGATAAGGCTGTTCTAGTCTGCTTGTCTATGTCCCTCTGGAGGCGTCGGTCCTGGAAAAGAAGAAAAGAGCTGTAAAATTGCTTCTTAATCTGACGCTGGAAATGACGTCTGGATCTCCGTGCCTTTCACGGGCACGACGAAGATCCAGGATAGATTTGAGCCATCAGCTCGCTGGAGAAGATGGAGGAAAGAAAGGGAGACAGAAGCGTTCTAACACTGACCTCAAACTTGGTGTGGAGCATCGATTGATTTCGTTAACGAGTCCTGAGGTGATTACGAAAACGGATGAGCGTTCTGATGTTTTTGATCTACCCTGTGTTGATGGAAAGGAATACCTCAAAAAAATAAGTTACATTACAAAATCCTTAAGCAGTTATTAAGGAGAGAGACAGAGGTTCACGAGTAATGACACTGGCCATTACTGCTCTTGCGCCCGTTGGTTGGTAAGTTGGTTTACGTGGGCTTTTTCGACCAATCGACTGCCAGGGCGGCCAATTAAGGCCGTCAACATCAAGCTAATAACCGCCAATCGAAAATTATTGAGCGCCATTCTGCGTTCAAGGCTATATAAACAATCGCTGCGTATACGCTGCGTCTATGGCTCGTTTCAAAGCCTCGCTTTCTGATTTCCACTGGATAGTGACAGTGGTCGTGTCTTCTCGTAGGGGTGGAGAGGACAGTGTCTCTCCTCAGAAAGTTAGGTTGGTGGTGCTGAGCTGTGGGCAGGACGGTTTTAATGTTGCTGACGTCACGTGTGATGGAAGTCATTATCTCACGCTTGGCTGGCCTGAGAGAGAGAGAGAGAGAGAGAGAGAGAGAGAGAGAGAGAGAGAGAGAGAGAGAGAGAGAGATCCAGTGTCTTCCCCTTGTATTAGATACGTCGAATGCATATGTTCGAAGCCTGGTTGGTTGTGGCAGTCGGTCCACAGTCAACAGTCAATTCATCCAGCCTAAGAGGATGGTCGATAGAATTCATACCTGGCCCAGTCTCTTCACCTTGTATACCTGTATTATGTCTTTATTCCAATATATGTGTTGACACGCAGACACAACATGCATAATGATAATAGGATAATGATGATAATGAGAATGAGTGATACAAACAACCATAATAATAATAATGATAATAATAATAATGTTAATAATAATAATGGTAATAATTATGATAACAATGATAATGGTAATGATAATAATGATAATAATAACAATGATAATGATAATAATAATATTAATAATGATTATAATAATAATAATAATGATAATCTAATAATTTCACATTGAGATAATTTCCTAAAAATCCTAAAAGTATTGTAAATAATGATAGACACAATCGAAAGTTAGGGTGAGGGTACAGTTTGCACATTCTTGGTAAGGATGTCAGAGGTGCAGGATACAGCTGTTGTGGGGGACGGAGGATATGACCATAGGTAGGACAAGACTGGTTTAGGAAGGAGTTGAGACGTTCAAAGGATCAAAGATACGAAAACAGGGAAGCAAACATGAAAGATATATACATATATATTTCATGTGTGGCGAGGTGGCGATGGGAATGAATAAAGGCAGACAGTATGTATTATGTACATGTGTATATATGTATATGTCTGTGTGTGTATATATATGTATACATTGAGATGTATAGGTATGCGTATTTACGTGTGTGGACGTGTATGTATATACATGTGTATGTGGGTGGGTTGGGCCATTCTTTCGTCTGTTTCCTTGAGCTACCTCGGTAACGTAGGAAACAGCGACAAAGGAAAATAAATAAATAAATGAATATATACATCTGCCAGTCCTTTATCCTCCTCTTAAACACTGTAAATATCAAAGATGAAAACATCGGCAGTATTAAGTCCATTGTATTTTCCAAAAGGAGAACAACCACAGACATTATCACTGCGTTTAGGGTTCAGTTTGCGTACGTACGTGTGCACGGGTGATTAATACCGCACAGTATGGCATAATTACACCGACTGCTGTCAGTACACCTGCTCTGAAATCTCTCTCTTCACGTCGAGAAGTGTATCTATAACAGTCGAAATGATTATCATTACCGTGAACTTGCGCAGAAACGTTGTTTTGACTACCGGCGTTCAGTAATTGGCTAACACGATTGATCGGCACGGTTATTGGCTCAGCATTATAGACTGTCACTATATATATATATATATATATATATATATATATATATATATATATATATATATATATATATTATTATTATTATACTTTGTCGCTGTCTCCCGCGTTTGCGAGGTAGCGCAATGAAACAGACGAAAGAAATGGCCCAACCCACCCCCATACACATGTATATACATACGTCCACACACGCAAATATACATACCTACACAGCTTTCCATGGTTTACCCCAGACGCTTCACATGCCTTGATTCAATCCACTGACAGCACGTCAACCCCGGTATACCACATCGCTCCAATTCACTCTATTCCTTGCCCTCCTTTCACCCTCCTGCATGTTCAGGCCCCGATCACACAAAATCCTTTTCACTCCATCTTTCCACCTCCAATTTGGTCTCCCTCTTCTCCTCGTTCCCTCCACCTCCGACACATATATCCTCTTGGTCAATCCTTCCTCACTCACTCTCTCCATGTGCCCAAACCACTTCAAAACACCCTCCTCTGCTCTCTCAACCACGCTTCCCTTATTTCCACACATCTCTCTTACCCTTACGTTACAGCAGTCGGCACTCATCCATAAAAGATTATTATACCAACTTGTATATGTGACAGAATATTGTGCTGAATTGATGTTACTTGCAGATATTCATTGGAGGAATATATGTACTCCTGTTACCAACCATAGTGTGACGTTAATATAACCAAAAGCCACGCCTCCCCATTCAGTATATATATATATATATATATATATATATATATATATATATATATATATATATATATATATGATCACAATAGTCCATGATGGTATGAAGGTGAAATCGCACTTCAGTAGAAGTTCATACAATTTTATTTAACATGTAATTTTTCTATACATGTGGCACGACATGTTTCGTGGAGACAATCCACCTCATCAGGTGCCAGTACTTAACAAAGTTATTTAAATCCCAACATCACGCTTGAGTCCCGCCGTCCAGCACCAATCTGTACAGACCAACCACTGTCCGCTTTGTGTGGCAGTAACCGTTGTAAGGGAGAGTGACTAAGGTGGGTCACGTGGCGGGGGTTGACCTGGGTAGCTGAGTGTGTCTTGAACAACTTTCATTTTATGTTTTCGTGTTTTGTCATTTCTCTCATAATGATCTGGTTAATGCTAGGTTGGGCTTTGAAACTGCCTGGGGGAACAAACTAAAGTTCTTTATTAGCAATTAAGACAGGTTCAGTGACGTAGTTGCCTCTGCCCATAAAAAACTTCCATTGACTGAGTTGAGCTTTGTGTTTCCAAGATGACGGAGGTAATTTTTAAAGACAGACATTTGGTCTTGCAATAGGAAACCCTATTAGTCCGAGTCTTAGTAATTTATTTATGGAATATATTGAGACTGAAATTTTCACTTCAGTCAATAATCATCCGAAAGTCTGGTTTAGATGAATGTATATGTCATACTTCGTGTACAAATACACATGCAAAGATCTTTGAACGTCCGAGTTGTGCATCCCTTTAGTTCCTCGTTCAAAGACCTAGGCCAGATATCTGGGAGAAGATGGTTGCAAAGTGAGTAAAAATGGTATAAAAACGGACGTAGAGGAGAACAGGCGGGGAATATTCAAGAAAGAGTGTGAAAGCTGAGTGGATTTTGGCTGGAGACAGGAGAAATATGGGAGGCGAGAAGCAGGGATGGAGTGGGATGAGGGGAGAGATGGGTTTTAGGAGGTAGTGAGAGACCTGGAGAAGTGAAACTGAGCTAACATGAACAGGGACAAGCCTGCATATACTCCACAGGTCAGAAAACACCTGAAATAAAACTGCTGTTATCTTTCGCATTTTTTACGGATTTATCTATTATTATTATTATTATTATTATTATTATTATTATTATTATTATTGTTATTATTATTATTTTAATTATCATTGTTATTAAATTTTAAATAGGATCGTTCACATGTATAAAGGAACGAACAAAGGGATATTTTTTTCACCCTGTGGAATCAATTTTGCATTGAGGGTTCCAGAGCTAAGTCCACAGGCTGGCTAAGCGAAAAGAACTCTCATTTTCTCTCTACCCTGCAAACCTTTTTTTTACATTACGTTTTACGTCCCGCACAATATTAGGATTTGAAATCATTTTTCATGGGCATTACGTACAGCGGAGCAAGCTGCCGTAAGACTGATAGCCAAGAGAAATATTTGGGCTTCCAATAGCATAATAAACCTGATTAATCCCCCTCACCATCCAGTGGGTTGTAGATAACAGTGCGTTGGCTATTGCCTGCCACTTGCATGACGGAGATGTTAAATCTCCCATTATTGCTGCTGAGGTTACCGGAGGCAGCGAGATATTCATACTATTACTAAGGTTGACTGACTGGACTCAGGCTCTTCTCGTCAATTATTCTATATAGGGCCTTCCTTCCTTTTTCCCTCATCTATACAGGGCCCTCCTTCTTTCCTTCCTTGTTCCCTCATCTCTTGCCTTCCTTGTTCCCTCATCTATATAGGGCCCTCCTTCCTTCCTTCCCTCATATCTTGCCTTTTTCTTTCGTTTCGTCCAACTGCAGCATTCATGAAGTGGTTTATGGGCTTCGCCTTAACTTCATTCTTTTTTTTTTTTACCACTTCAGCATCTCTGGAATGCCCGAGGGTGATCTTATTGCTCTGTTCTTCTGATAGGTATAGATACAGGAGGTGTTTAACCGATGACTACACTCCAGATAAACTCACGTTCGCTGTACCATTCTTCACGAAGAGAAACATCCTCACGCATCTGGTTATCGACTTCCCGGCTCATATCCACACACACACACACACACACACACACACACACACACACAGAGTCCTGCCAAGCGTCACCTCATTTTCGCAGCTGGTCTTTCACACATGCAGCCCTCTGGTGAACACTATCCCCCGTTACATATGATGCAGTAAATACTCAAGAACCAAAATTCTATATCTTGAAAACTAGATCACTTTTCGCCCACTTCTCCTTTTCGGCTGTACACTTCGCATCCTCTTCGGCTGCATGGTGTCAGTAGGTTGGACATAGCCCAGAATTTACTTTTGCAATTCACACATATCCAACGAAAATACACTCGATTTCTCTTCTGATTTGATAAGTCGACACTTTTCTTTTCCAGTTATTCACACCTCACAAAACCTTGCCTTGACATTCCTTGAGTTGGCTCGCATTCTTAGTGAGTCGAGTTATTGTCTCCTTTGGATACTTGAAAAGCAAATCTAAACCTTAAAGTTTTCTTTTTCAACCGGTGCTTGTATGAAGTCGCTGTGTATCCTCTCTCATTCATTCTCTCGTTGGTTTTTGACGGTCACAGCTCCGGTGAAGTTTATATACCACCGCACGACACACACTGCATCTAGAACTCTCCCTACGCACACTCTCTCTCTCTCTCTCTCTCTCTCTCTCTCTCTCTCTCTCTCTCTCTCTCTCTCTCTCTCTCTCTCTCTCTCTGTATTACCTTGCCAGAGTATACGAGGAGCCAGCAAACCCCTGCACATGATCTATGGCATGATTATTCGTCTAACGAAGTTGTCCATCTCTATCTTCGTTTGTTTTTTAATGTATGTAATCTACAGACTTCTAAAATCCAGTGCCATGCACCTGTCCCCCTAAACCCCCATTAACCTGATGGGAGAAATACCTTGCAGTACCCTCCCTGGTTTTAGGAGATTCGTCTGCAAAATAGCGCAGGATTATTGGCTCTGTCGTCTGCAGCTTCACTTGCTGCTACGTACAGAAAGAACTCCTCGTGAAAAATGGCCTCTGAAACTGATAGTTAGTCCAAGTTTAGGGTCAGTGTTGATGCAGTGTTATTTCGTGGCGTTCATCTCTATCGAAATGTACCCCCCCCTGTATAGTTTAGTGACGATGAACCACCTCCATTGCAAAGCGATTATGGAGCTAATTCACTCCATTGTAAAATTGTGCCATAGCCCGACTTGAAATATAAGCGCCATGCTTAATAC
Organism: Panulirus ornatus; assembly: GCF_036320965.1. NCBI lineage: Eukaryota > Metazoa > Arthropoda > Malacostraca > Decapoda > Palinuridae > Panulirus > Panulirus ornatus. The sequence goes on from NC_092250.1 coordinate 13,658,814, forward strand.
TTTCGCTGATTTTCAAATTAGAATTTGTTTTGGTGTGTAGTTTCCACATTTGTTTCCCGTTTCATGATAATCCAGAGGGAGGGTAAAAAAGTGTAATTGCAATAATAGCCAGTTACCGCCTGATGGCGCTCGTTGGATGAGCTGTAAAAAATATCGAGAGGAAAAGATATTCATTCAGTATCGTCATATTGGAAGATTGCAGTACCGGTCGGATGGATGCGAACATAAGTGGCTGAACACTACTTTCCTTCATTAACTTCTTGTATTGTAAGGTTTTCACGTTTTGCAGAGACCCTGTTGATATTGTAAGGACACACACACACACACACACACACAAGGGACCTCCGTGGTGTAACGGTGAGCGTTACCGACTGTCACACGTACACGGAGGGCGCCTGTGACCAAAGCCACATAGGCTCAAATCCTGGTCATGACAGCCAATCCAGAGTCCACCCAGCTGTTCATCCTCCTTTGGGAGCTGGACAGTGAAATGGGTACCTGGCATAGGCTAGGGTATGTGTAAGCATATATACAAGGTTTAGAGAAGGGACAACACGAGTGTAATACTCTCGTAACAATCAACTAATGATCACACACACACACACACACACACACACACACACACACACACACATTTATATTCGAGAAAAGTTTATCTGTGGCCATGGGAATGGCCTTCACTAATTCAGCAGTTGACTGGATTTGGTGAAACATCCCATTTTTTAATGTCCTCCCCATATCTCTTAAATTACTGGTACGCAAAGCTGCCCAAACAGACACACACACATGTACTCACACAAACATACACGTATGTATGTACGTTGTATCTAACAGGTAATGACTATTGCTTGATCATGAAGCCAGAAGTTGTGACACGCTGTTTTGAAATACAGAATACAAAATCACATGAATTTCCTTTTATAACATGCAACACATACGCAATGCCTGTATTCTCATGAGAGAAATGACAGAATTATATTGCATCACGTGAGGTGTATGTAGTGGGTGTATCAGAACATCTCTCGAGGGTGTATCGGATGAATAAAGCTCACAACACAGAGGTCGAGTGTACTTGTGTACCTCCGTGATGGTGCAATGATTAGTTTTGCGTTCGAGAGCATATGTTCGGGTCCTGGTTTACAGCAGTCGGTCCACAGTCGAACCAGCTGTTCATCCTCCTCCCCTAGGGTTGGTCGATCCGATGAGTACCTGCCTTGGCTTGGGTATAATTAGGGGATATGGCTTTAATGAGATAGCCTTGATTAAGGTATCCAGTTGCTCGGGGCCATCTCAGATAACATTAAATTGTTCTCTGGAAGTTGATTTAAGATCACCTGTACGGCACTGTTGCCTGTATACCTTTGCCTAGAGATCCCTAGAGGTCAATTCATTGTCTCGTGAGGGAGACAGACCCCCTAGCTCTCCAGCAGGCAACACCTCGCCCATTACATAGAGGGAGTGGATGGTTGGCTTGCTTACTCCCTTTCAAGGGGCGCCCGTGCATGCCACCTCCTCCTCCTTCCAGCCACGCAACGTCTGCCTCCCTCTCGTCTCATTTTAATAGGTTCTGTAGTCTATTCAAAACACTTCACTGCTTCAATTTGCACCGCTTTCTCGACTGATACAAGATCCCCCACCCGCTCTCCTCTTTGTCACACCTATTCGTCTTTCTTATTCTCATCTCACTACTCTCCTCCTAAAGCCAGTTACCTATTTTCTCTGAAGGTCATCAATGATATTCTTTCACTTCATCTCGTTATACACCATCTTTTGTCCCTTTCTCGTGACCTTCTGCCATTTTCTCTTGTACTCCTCCCCTGCAGGACCTTCTGCCATTTTCTCTTGCACTCCTCCCCCGCAGGACCTTCTGCCATTTTCTCTTGCAATCCTCCCCCGCAGGACCTTCTCCCATTTTCTCTTGCACTCCTCCCCGCTGGACCTTCTGCCATTTTCTCTTGCACTTCTCCCCTGCAGGACCTTCTGCCATTTTCTCTTGCACTCCTCCCCGCTGGAAGTAGAGTATTTGGGAAATATTTCTTAGCGTTTCCTGAACATTATCTGTAAGAGGCTTTCTGTTGGATGACTTGAGATCTGGGGAAGTACGAAGTAGATGACCTCCTGACATATCTCTCTCTCTCTCTCCCTCTCTCTCTCTCTCTCTCTCTCTCTCTCTCTCTCTCTCTCTCTCTCTCTCTCTCTCTCTCTCTCCCCCCGACCGCCCGCTCTCTCTCCATATCCTGTGCACAAGTGCCTGATTCTGGGTCAGTTGACTTGTTCTTACGTTTCACCGCTTCTGAGAACAGTTGTTGTTGGGAACTGCATTTGTGGTCATTTAGTAGATTGATCGCTAGTGATGTGAGGCGCTGTGAAGGGGGCTGCCACAGAGTAGCGAACACGGTCAGAAACACTTCTGTGGTATGAGTAGTGGTCATAGTCATGGATAGATCAGCTGTTTTTCATTATTATTATTATCATTATCATTATTTCATATATTTATTTACTGTACTTTGTCGATGTCTACCGCGTTAGCGAAGTAGCGCAAGGAAACAGACGAAAGAATGGCCCAACCCACCCACATACACATGTATATACATACACGTCCACACACGCACATATACGTGCCTATACATTTCAACGTATACATATACATACATACACAGACATATATATATGTACACATGTACATAATTCATACTTGCTGCCTTCATTCATTCCCGTCGCCACCCCGCCACACATGAAATGACAACCTCCTCCCCCCGCATGCGCGCGAGGTAGCGCTAGGAAAAGACAACAAAGGCCACATTCGTTCACACTCAGTCTCTGGCTGTCATGTAATAATGCACCGAAACCACAGCTTATTTATCATTATTATTATTATGGTATAACCCAGGACCCCTTCTCTCGGGGTCCCTGCTGCTTCAAGGCTGCGCTACGATCAGTAGCTGGGAGAGGATGATGTTCCTTTGGAATGAGATCATCAATTAATCACTAGACCACCAACCAGTAATGATAATTGTTTCATGAAGAACCTTTTTCACTTTAATAACACTCATCACAGTGTTTCTATACAGTCCCTTACACGAATAACGAATAATTGTGTGATTTTGAACGATCAATCCGACATCACACACGGTTCTCATTAATTGGTCTTCTGTCAATATCTCCCTCATTATCTAACCACCAAATATTTCCGGGACTTCTCAGAATGTTTCTCCTCTGAGCTACACGAGTGAACCAGAACTTCGTCACAGTTATCGACAGTTTTCTCTTCGAATATACAGCTCGTTAGTACCTATTGGGGCTTGATAAAGAATACATAAGCACCTTAAGTGTATCGGTTTCCAAAAGCGAGTGCTTAGAGAGAGTAACCTGGAGGGGCAGCTCTCTTTAATTCTACACCTTATCTTGTTTTCGGAGTTTTATCTTTCTCCTCCCAGTTTTATCTTCTCTTCTCCCTCTTTATCTCATCTCGATGATGAGTCTTCACGATTTATTATCATTCCAGACTATCATTTCGGACGAGTGAAGGTTCTAATTGTGAATTCATGATATGATGAAAAAGGAATTTAACTTTTCCCCGTTCGTGGAGTTCTAAAATTCATTTAGCTTTAATCCAGTCAGGATCAACGAACTGGGGATTCATCTCCAAACTTCAGCAAGAGATGCCAGTATGTTGTGTGAACCTTACCCTTGGTGTTTTGACTCAAAAGAATAGAAAATGTCGATTACATGTTCGTCTGTCAGAAGTTTCTTTTCTGAACGCTTTTCAAGAATACGAGACGGTATTCAGTCTCAACTTATCACCTTCTGTGAAAGTGTAATCTTTGTTTGAATGTATGTTTGAATGTATATTACGTATTTATGACACTAATGAAGTTTCTCGCCAAAAGACAAACGTATGAGGGTATCTGATTCCATATTCACATGATGAGCGACATTTACAGTAGAATCCAAATGCGTCACGTAAAATGGCAATATGTGTTTCCAGTTTCAATTAAACCCTCGTATTTCACGGCCACACCTAATGTGATTTAAGGAAGCAGACAGAATTTACATACTTAAATACTAAGGTCAGTGTCTGTCCCCCGGGAAAATTAGATGAGATTTTCTTAGTTCAGAATTGTAGTCGAAGGTGAAAGTCCATATACAGCTTCCCTGATCTACCTGGTCCTTGACGCAATGTGGAGTAGTGATGGCTTGAGCTATGTCTGATTGGATTTTCCTTTCCCTGGTTACGTGGGTTTAACCACGCTGCAAAGGTCGAGTGAGCTCCCAACACCAACACATGTTGGCTATTTTCTCTCCTATACTTCTCGTTCTTCCGTTCTCGGTCTGTCAAAACTGGAATTAGTCATTTGTTTAAGATGAAATTCTAAGAAAGAATATTCGAAACTGTATTAAGAGCGCTGAATAGCCTTAGATGCCTCAGTGCTTGGGTTCTAAGCCTAGATTTTATGATCTAATCCCCATCTACAACATGGTAAGGTTGTCTGCCTTACAATATTACCAGTTGTAACTGGCGAGGCTCTAGTGATGTTTAGACAAGTTTCCCCCCCCTCTCTATTTTCGCATAATCTCAGACCACAAAGTTCCCCTCCATCACCAAAGGCCTTGTGCACTTCTCAAGATCTCTGATATTAAGACGAATATGATAGTACGAAATACCACACACTTAATATTATCCCATGATCGTCTACGGTGCCCGTATACTGAAACTGTATCCCGTAATCAGTGAATGAAGTGAATGAATGAAGTTAATGAATAAGTTCAGGGTAAAGCTCTCTTCATTGTGGGGATTATACACACGACTTATTCTTTCCTATTGATATTAGTAAGACAGACACAGATATAATGAGCCAGACGGAGGACTGAAAGATGGGTAAATATACCCTTGAATAAGTCTCCTATAGTGCGTGTGTGTGTGTAGGTATGTGTGTGTGTGCTCTGTAATCACAGACCGATATAAATCATTTCGCTCCAGCGCAAGATATTCTCCAGACAATGTACATAGTGATTGGTATATTATAGGTCTCCCGATCGTATGTGCGGCTCGTCCAAGAAGCGTAAGTTTGGGCAGAATGTATAAGGTTATTTAGTTTGATATTATCATCATTAGTAGAGTAGTAGTAGTAGTAGTTGTAGTAATAGTGGTAGAAGTAGTAGTAGTAGTAGTAGTAGTAGTAATAGTATCATTATTATCAATATTGTTATCGTTATTATCATCATTAGTAGAATAGTAGTATCAATAGTGGTAGAAGTAGTAGTAGTAGTAGTAGTAGTATAAGTAATAGTATCATTATTATCATTATTGTTATCGTTATTATCATCATTAGTAGAATAGTAGTAGTAATAGTGGTAGAAGTAGTAGTAGTAGTAGTATAAGCAATAGTATCATTATTATCAATATTGTTATCGTTATTAGGAGCATATCAAGTCTGTTATCTCTACAGTAGCCAGTGGCAGTATCCTTACCGTCAATATCTACATTGCAGCAACGCGCCTGTTATCTGGGAGCGGCGTGGGGCCTCTGGAGTTCACGGAGCCGCGCTACTGCGCCCTCGTCAGCGAGGACGCTCAGGTGGCTACGACAGTGGCTGTTGTCCTCGCTGTCCACAAGCAAGGTGAGTCGTGATTGCCTCGTGTGTGTGTGTGTCTGTGTGTGTGTGTGTCTGTGTGTGTCTGTGTGTGTATTTAGATTTATGATCGTACTTTATATGTCTTTTAAATGTATTTGTGTATCTTTTCCATTTTTGATATAAAACTACATGACCACTCATGAGTACTGTAATACTGCACTGTACAGAATGTTCGTGGACTGACTGATGTATAAACTTTGTGAATACTGCATGAGCCGAAGCTGCCAGAGAGATGAGTGAAAGTGGGAACCACAGAAGTGTACCAGGTTCGTGGTGGAAGGTAGGACGTTGTGGGAGAATGAATCAGTCTGTATGCATCAAAAATACAACGAATCGATGGGATGAGGCCAAAGAAAATAGGCGTTTTATTAATGAAGAATAGCGGATTGGTACGCTGTCGAACTGTTGTGGGACTTTGGAAAATTGATGACACATGAATCGGTGGGTAAGATCGTTGGAGAAACCTGAGCTGTATCTTGGCCACGAAGAAAAAACTATTGAACGCCATCGATCGAGATTTTATCATGGCCAGAAAGTTTTGTGACAGCAACCAATGGTGGTCAGTGGCTTCAAAATTACGATAGGTTTTGTCATTGTTGTTTGAAGTCCTGATTTCTGTTTTCAGTCGTGAAGTGATTCATGTAATGGCCGTGCAGTGTGACAAAAGCATGAGAGGATAGGATGGCGTTTTGCCACACTTGCTGCATGCAGATATTACTAACGTAGCTGGATAAGGAGTTGAGAAGAAGAGCAAGTGACTTGGAGGATGTAAAGAGTTAAATCCGAGTAATTGGAAGAATTCCTCTCGTCATAATGAGACAGTCCAAGCGTAGTGTGAGCAACAGAGAGGAACTGATAATATATAAGGGCAGAGGGAGTGATCATTCCCCTTTTATTTACTGTGATACAATAGGACAGAAGTCGAGAGTTGAGAAGTGCAATGAAAAATACAAGAGATGTTTTGACAGCTTTCGTGAATGGAGAAAGAGTCTTAAGCAAACTATGTAGGTCAGTATAAGGTAGAATTCAGTACCTCTGAATGCAAAAGGAATCTTAGCTTTTGGTAAGTTTTAAAAAAAATGATCCAATCGGAGAGGGGGAGATGATTAGGTTCTAGAGCTTCAAAAGGAATTAATGGAATAGTTATTAAGAGAAAGTATGATAGATTCTTCTAGTTAGGAAGTTAATATAAGATTGGCGTGAGAGTGAAAGGCTCTTTAAGATGTAGAAACCCACGGAGAACGGAGAGCAGATGGATCATAAATGAATAGTAGTTGAGTTACAGGTTCGAGACGTTGCTTTGGTTATATCGGCTTCTGGCCTGACAACTGTCAGGGGGGGTCACTGAAAGCCCTCAGCTTCATATTGCCACCACACAGTCGAAACTAAAACTTGAGGGCACGTACGCTCCTGCCGTATGTATGTCTGGCTCTTCAGACTTCGGACGAAGTAGACTAGTGTTCCTTCGACCTCGAGAGAAAGAGATTTTTTCTTTTTTTGAGATGATGGCGACGACGCTTCGAAAATAACGTGGCGAAGGTTTCGTATTTTGTTCGATGTTTGACCAACTCGCTTTGGTGGGCCATAATGATAATGATGATGTCTTTTTTTTTTTTTATAGTCTGTGTATTAGGAACTGTGGGACCTACTCTCTCTCTCTCTCTCTCTCTCTCTCTCTCTCTCTCTCTCTCTCTCTCTCTCTCTCTCTCTCTCTCTCTCTCTCTCATTACTTTCTTTATCATTATTGTCATATCTTTATTGTAGAAACTAATGCTGGATTGCATGTGGCGATTTTATCCACCTTTTTTGTTTTTTTTTTTTACCAATACTGAGAATTAGATTTCAATGACAGTTTCAGTGAATACAACTCTGTCATTACCTCGAGTGGACGCATTTTTTGTGACGGTGTTGAATCCCACGGGACGAAATTAAAGATCCACTTAGGACAATTTTAGGGTACAGATCGCCGTAGCTACCTCGACTGCACTTATGGGGAAAGGTATTTGCGTGACGTGTTTAATCCAACGAACGGAATTAAAGAGTATGTGAAAGTATTACCAAGAATTATACTTCACAGACCAAAGGGATTCTAAACCCCAGCAGCAGGATACGTACTGTTCCTTATCTAGGATTCCATCTAGTGGACCTCAGTGCAATGAAACTGACTTTCGATTGCTCATGATTCGCACTGGAGAGGCTCTTGCGAATTGAAATTGTAGCCAGTGTTACGAAATGATAAAAAATGTGCCTTCTCTCCTCCCACACAAACAAAAAAATTGTAAGTGTGACGTCTAAAGGAAGAAAATGTCACACACACACACACACACACGCGTGGAATGGAGAAACCCTGACAAAAATATTTTGGACGAGGCCAGAAAGGAAACTCGAAACCCTTTCTCATTGAGTTCGTCCAACGTAAATTGTCGGTCCTAGACCAGGTTCGTCAGGCCGAGGCATTCTGAGGGAAGAGATAGTATGGATCATATAGAAATATAGCTCCTGTTACCCCCTCTCTTGTCATTCGGATGGAGGAAGAGCTTACTCGAGGCTGACATCTGGTGGCTTTGCAGGAAGGCGTCTTGGAGCGGTAGTGTGTGTACCCACTGAACACCTAGTAAATAGATGGGTTGTATTATGCGTGTATGTTCGTCAAGCGCTTTTACGTTCCTCCTGGGCCGAAGGGTGTCCAAGATGGCTTGACGCGTGACTTACCATTAGAATCCCATTATTTAGGCCAGGTAACACAGCTGACACTCGTACCCTTAAGAAACACAAGTGCCATTATCCTAGAGCCAAGAAATACTACTATTACTTAGACCAGACAACAGGCTACCATCATTCAAGTAACATGACCACAGTTGCTAAAATCAAGTAACACGACCAGCATCACATAGAACCAAGTAACACAGCTACTATTTGATGTAAGTAAACGAACTACCACATTGCAGGGCAAATGAACACGACTGCCATCATTAAGACCAATTAACAACACTACCATCATTAAGAGCAAGTTGTACGACCCTCGTCATTAAGACCAAGTAGCAAGACCACCACAACCAAGTAACTTAACAGTTGTTACTTAATCTAAGCAACACATCTACCCAGTTTTATGCCAAGGAGTAAGACTACACAGTCACTTATGTACGTAATATGATTACCATCACATAAATCGTGGAACACATCCCTGCAATTATTCACATCACGTAAGACACATTCTCTCTCACTGAAACCAGTTAACAAGACTCATCTTTCAGACCAGGTAACACAAGTTATCATCATTTAGAGCAACCTTACGAACCCTCATTGGAGAGACTTAAAACGACACCCTGGCCTCTCGATACGGGCCCTGTAACCATACATGTTGTTGGGACTATAATCATAAGCCATACCATTCGGACCCTCTGAACATCATCATCATCATAACAGGGGAGGAATGATGCACATCATGTGATGCCAGCGAACATCAACTTGACCCTGAAGTAACATGACTGAACAGCATTCTCCTGTAGAAGCATCAGAGGCAGACATCCTTCTACCCACATTACCTGGCAAATGGCAGATGAGTAACCTTCGAACATCTCTTCAGCTGCATAGAAAACGCGCAAACAGTTTTCGGAACAAGCGAACAAAAAGCCAATGGAATTCTTTTCTGGTGGTGCAAGCTCAAGAAGGCAAAGTGTCTCACGTCTAGAGTACACTCCAGCGAGACAAAGAGCTGTAAAGGTTCCATTTAGATGGCCTGCATGGCATCTCTCCTTCATGCAGAAGGATGTGCGCGCGCGTTTTGGGGTTTCACCCCAGCGGGATGAAGTGCTCTTGAGAGGTTCTTGCAGAAGGGGTTGTACCCATCCTGGGGTTCACCCTGCCGTCTTGAAGAAAAGTCTATGTATAGTTTCCTGCTGGAGCAGCCGCCATGCCTGACAAGGGTTTAAGCTCAGCTTGGGGAAGTACTATGAACGACCCAGTAATAAGCGTTTGCATTCTTACATGTTGTTCTGAAACATGGCAACAGTAATATGAAGGATCCTGCAGGAGGGCATCACCGAAGACAAAATAATTCTGCAGAAAGCCACGCGTTCTCGGTAGCGGCTAACCCTTAAATGGAACTAGGAATTTATATTAAGAATTTTTGACCCAGAATATTTGGAACAATTTGTATATTAAGAATTGTTTTGCCCCGAATACTTCGATGATGAAGGAGGGTACGCGCGGTCTTTGGGGAAAATAGAATATGTTATCCGTAGTTATTTAAGAAAAATATGTTCAGAGAAAAGTAAAGATGAGAGAACAAAGTTATGGAGAACAGTTCTACCGCCCTCCTTCCAGCGACAACTTGTTCCTCCCAATACATATTCTCAGATTCTCTAAACATTATTATTATTCTCAAATATTACACGACTCTCAGAAATACTCCTGTGAGCAACAACCCATGATCTAGATGAGGTTTTTGAGATACAGATTGGTCGACCAGTCAAAGAATTACGAGAGAGCCTTGGCCAACATAAGTACAACATTGGAACTGGGTGAGATCTGCTGAACTAGTCTTACACGATCATGTTACCCGACTCAGTCGGCCTGAGGCTGCACTGCGCGTGAAAGGTCACTTTGGCGAGGCTGTATCACTGGGAGTAGTAAAGTCTCGTGAAAGAATGTTTCGATTCAAAGGAGTTCATATTTCCCTGCTACTGGTAGTAGCGCAGCCGTAGAATGCATGAGCCTCTGGAAAGAGGTCCTAGGATATATATATATATATATATATATATATATATATATATATATATATATATATATATATATATATATATATATATATCCATGGTTGTTTAATTTGTTTATGGATGGGGTTGTTAGGGAGGTGAATGCAAGAGTTTTGGAAAGAGGTGCAAGTATGAAGTCTGTTGTGGATGAGAGAGCTTGGGAAGTGAGTCAGTTGTTGTTCGCTGATGATACAGCGCTGCTAGCTGATTCATGTGAGAAACTGCAGAAGCTGGTGACTGAGTTTGGTAAAGTGTGTGAAAGAAGAAAGTTAAGAGTAAATGTGAATAAGAGCAAGGTTATTAGGTACAGTAGGGTTGAGGGTCAAGTCAATTGGGAGGTAAGTTTGAATGGAGAAAAACTGGAGGAAGTAAAGTGTTTTAGATATCTGGGAGTGGATCTGGCAGCGGATGGAACCATGGAAGCAGAAGTGGATCATAGGGTGGGGGAGGGGGCGAAAATCCTGGGAGCCTTGAAGAATGTGTGGAAGTCGAGAACATTATCTCGGAAAGCAAAAATGGGTATGTTTGAAGGAATAGTGGTTCCAACAATGTTGTATGGTTGCGAGGCGTGGGCTATGGATAGAGTTGTGCGCAGGAGGGTAGATGTGCTGGAAATGAGATGTTTGAGGACAATGTGTGGTGTGAGGTGGTTTGATCGAGTAAGTAACGTAAGGGTAAGAGAGATGTGTGGAAATAAAAAGAGCGTGGTTGAGAGAGCAGAAGAGGGTGTTTTGAAATGGTTTGGGCACATGGAGAGAATGAGTGAGAAAAGATTGACCAAGAGGATATATGTGTCGGAGGTGAAGGGAACGAGGAGAAGTGGGAGACCAAATTGGAGGTGGAAAGATGGAGTGAAAAAGATTTTGTGTGATCGGGGCCTGAACATGCAGCAGGGTGAAAGGAGGGCAAGGAATAGAGAGAATTGGATCGATGTGGTATACCGGGGTTGACGTGCTGTCAGTGGATTGAATCAGGGTATGTGAAGCGTCTGGGGTAAACCATGGAAAGCTGTGTAGGTATGTATATTTGCGTGTGTGGACGTGTATGTATGTACATGTGTATGGGGGTGGGTTGGGCAATTTCTTTCGTCTGTTTCCTCGCGCTACCTCGCAAACGCGGGAGACAGCGGCAAAAAAAAAAGAGAAAAAAAAAAAATATATATATATATATATATATATATATATATATATATATATATATATATTCCCTGGGGATAGGGAAGAAAGAATACTTCCCACGTATTCCCTGCGTGTCGTAGAAGGCGACTAAAAGGGAAGGGAGCGGGGGGCTGGAAATCCTCCCCTCTTTTTTTTTTTTTTTTTTTTTTTCCAAAAGAAGGAACAGAGAAGAGGGCCAGGTGAGGATATTCCCTCAAAGGCCCAGTCCTCTGTTCTTAATGCTACCTCGCTATCGCGGGAAATAGCGAATAGTATGAAAAAAAAAAAAAAAATATATATATATATATATATATTTACATATATATATATTTCTCACTTGTATCTCCCAGATGATGTGATTGTTACACGAAAGTGCACTTTGGAACTTATCGTGTTTCATTTTCCCCGTGGACTCTTGGGATAATATATATATATATATATATATATATATATATATATATATATATATATATATATATATATATATGTACACATGTTATAGCAAGTTTCTTAAATCGAGTGTTTCATTATTACATGACTAAATTTTCAGTAATTTTACTGAAACCTAGGTTATTCGGGCATTTAATTCATCCACTAAAATTTACAAGGCATTTAATTAAATGCCGGAATTTTTCGCTGTATTTCATTCAACAAATTACCTGGTGGGTTTTGATTTCAGTGGTCGTATGAAACTGATTCAGTAACAGTCTCCTTCTAGACTTGAGTTGCCCTCCTCTCTGCAGCTGTGTGTGTGTGTGTGTGTTCAAAAACCAGCGAACATTCCTGCGAGCCATCGTACCGTACGTTCGATCCAGCGTCGTATGACAATGGATTAAAGCAAACTTCAACTGCATTCATCAGAAAGACGTAGTAAGGACAGGGTCAGAGCTGATTGATGATGAGAGTCTTAACTACTCGTTTACAGCTCGCGTTTGGTCGTTTGATCGTATGTACATTGCCGCTCGCTCGCCCACTCAGGCCCTCCAATGCGCATCGCCAGTTAGTTGGTGATCGAGTGCTGCTGGAGGAGGTCAGAGGGGTGTTGGACTGCGCGGGTGTGAGTGACACGGGGAACTGTGAGGACTCGATTGCAACGTCTTCTGGCCTGATTGTGTACAGGATTTTCACGCCAGCAACCATCTCTTGTCGGGGGTCACCATTCCGCAGCACCTGTAGTGAAGCTGTTGGAGAACGCATTTCTCGTAAGGCTTCGAGAGCGAGGGTCGAACTCAAGTTCGACACGACGGAGTCGAGAGCGAGAGTCGAACTCAAGTTCGCCACGACGGAGAGCTACGTAAGATGAGGTTGCGACGGCAGTCTGGCACTCCAAGAGCGTCCGACGGTGTTACTCTTATGACAGAAGGTAAAAAAAAGAATCCATGTCTGTACTGTAATGTAGCGTACACTTTTGGTGGTGTTATGACCCGTGCATTCGTCAGTGAAGATAGGCAGAGGAGTGTTGGGGAGGGAGAGATGGTAGATGAGGTCGACTGGTATAGACGAGGTCGACTGGTATAGACGAGGTCGACTGGTATAGAGGTCGACTGGTATAGACGAGGTCGACTGGTATAGATGAGGTCGACTGGTATAGACGAGGTCGACTGGTATAGACGAGGTTGATTGGTATAGACGACCTCGACTCGTATAGACGAGATCGACTCGTATAGACGAGGTCGACTCGTGTAGACGAGGTCGAGTGGTATAGATGAGATCGACTGGTATAGACGAGGTCGACTAGTATAGATGAGGTCAACTGGCATAGATGAGCGTGGGAAAGAATGTCGAAATGAAACACAGTCAGAAAGATAATTGTGATGTTTTAAAAGTACGATTTTCAAGAGAGGGAGAGATGGTAGCTGGCTTCCTTACCTGCAGATGCCTCATGGTCGTAGAGAGAGAGAGAGAGAGAGAGAGAGAGAGAGAGAGAGAGAGCGGCACTGTAGTATGAATAGCATGACCTTTTGTGACGTTAGCAAAAAAAAAAAAAAAACGGGGAAACGGTTGCAAACTTCGTCACAGTGGATAGAAATTTATTGCCGGTCGTAAAATTCGCGTGTGTTATTATCGATTCGGACGTGCAATGGGAATTAGTGGCGAATTTCCTAATTGTCTTTCAACACGGGTAACACGGTGTGTGTGTGTGTGTGTGTGCTCGGGGTGCCATTATTGGCACAGGTCAGCCCGTATCCATTGCTTTTAGCCTTTTTTTGCGCTTTCTTTGCGTGTGTGTGTGTGTGTGTGTGTGTGTGTGTGTGTGTTTGCTGGTAAAGTATCATGTTTATTTCTGTTTTGTGGTTTTTTTCTTTCTTTTTGCTTTCTCTTTGTTCAATTGTTATCTTGTTTACTTGTTTGGTGTAATAAATGCCATCATGTTTTGTGTTCTGTGTTGCGTAAGACAGTCATCATTTATAGCAATGTTTGTATCATGAATTCATCATCCCAATCATGTGCTCGTTGTCTTCCCGGCCAGATCGGTAAACTTACATAGTCAATCATTTTTCTGGCCAAATTAAATGAAATTCCGCGCGTTATTAGTCATTTAAATGAAACGCCTAAATTACGTGGCCATTTTATATAATGACTGATATTTTTAGATAATTAGACGCTTAAATTAAGAAATTGCGGGTTTTACACAAACACACACACACACACACACACACGCACAGAAACACTATATATATATATATATATATATATATATATATATATATATATATATATATATATATATATATGTCTGTGTGTAGCTTCGCAGGATATTTTCTTGGGGACATACAAGATTGAAAGCAGTTACACATTCTCCCTTATTCATTTTCTTATGTACAGTTTCTATTTGCTGTACAATTTTTCGGTGGTCTTCTTAAAGCTTCTTCAGGAGTTGCCCAAAGGCAAGCGTCGTTTCGGACGTAACTTGTCCCATCTTCAGGCTGGATCTGATGGTTCTGTGTTCAGGTGGGTACTTGTATACGGGTGGAGACAGATGGGCGGAGCTGATCGGCAAAGCTGATTGTTCATTGGCTGCTTCGTTGGTAAGGTTTATGTGGCGTTTTGAGGATGGTAGGATTTGAAAATCTTCGACTTGTGTGTGTTTAATGTCGGTTGTTTTGTGATGAGGTAAGTTGCCTCGAAGAACAAGAAGACAGCGAGGGTGTCTTGTTCTCCGTCGATGATCTTGGTGTTCTCGCGCAGGACTTGTCGTCTCAGGCGGGAGTTATGTACAGTGGCATAGTGGGTCTTGATGGCTCCATTCTGTAGGTGAGAGATGAGGCGCCTCGATAGCCTAGCTGGTCCGTGTCATTCCAATGTATGATAGTGAGGCACACTCTCCTCACTGTTGCAGTTGTGCGGGGAAATGACATGGTCCTCCTGAAGGGGAGCGTCTTGGTCACAGTGGGTCTGTTATGAGGCAGAAGGTGTGGGCTGTTTTCATGGCCTTGTAGTAGATGGTGAGAGCAATGTGTGTTGTTCCCGGTCTGTGTACAATGTCCTTGATCTTCTCATCTGTCTTGTAGTGTGTAGACATGTGGTTTCTGTCGTATATCTTGATGGTGTGTTCACAGGGTCGTGGGTGTGGTGGTGTCTTGGTGATCATACCATTTGTCCATATGTCACTTAATTGCTTCGGATACGTTGTTAATGAGGACTTGCGTCCCGCGTTCAGAAGCACCTGTTGAGCGCCTTTCCAAGTAGAGCAGTGGGGGAGGGCTCTCCTGCCGTAGGCGCTGATGGTGGAGCGCAGGTACCACCTGAAGGCACTTACTTTCTCCTTTCAGGCAGGCCTTATATTCACCAAGACCACGAACAAAGGACTCTGCCTGAATGGAGAGAGTGAGTGCCCCCACACAGTACCTGCGGTCCACCATCAGCGCCTACGGCAGGAGAGCCCTCACCCACTGCTCTACTTGGAAAGGCGCTCAACAGGTGCTTTTGAACGCGTGACGCAAGTCCTCCTTAACAACAGCTACACTAACACCGACGTATTCGAAGCAATTAATAAATGATCGTATTTGATGGATTTATTTCCACTCATAGACGTTTGAACTGGTTATCTTCGTTCTACATAAATGGAATTAAGGATGGGTTTCGCATGCTGTATAACACTTCCTTCCTCTTTTTGCCTGTTCTCCCAATTAGATATCTCATGCGTGACAGGATTTTACTTGGACTAAATCGCCTTTGTGTGACAGTGAAGAATGATACGTTACTGGAACAGTGTCACTTGTGATGAGGTAGAGTTTCAGTTCATTTACCTAATTTCATTATATTTTCCTATTGAAGGATAATGCCGTGATTGTTTCTCTTTATCAGTGGCATAACTGGATTTTTATTTCCTTTTATCGTACTTGAAGTTTGGTCTATGGTAACCTAATACCATGAACAGATCCCACAGTGTGTGTTCTTGCTCTCTCGTCTTGTCATATGTGGTACCCATGGTTGACTTAAGCCACCAGCCTAGATCCCCTCTCTTACCTGACTTGATTAATCCCTTCATGACCTCGTCTTTCCCCCCTTTATTATAACCACCCGAGGGATCTGCTCTATAATGAGCGGAGGTCATCAGGCTCGTCGACCCACCCACTACCACCAACCCAGCAACCTCTGAGGACAAGGTGATACCGTCTTTACGAACGAAGGCAGTTTGGTCAGTGAATACAGAGTCCCGGATTAGGACAGATTAATGCCATCTTTACGAGAGAAGTCAGTCTAATTAATGATTAATGCCATCTTTACGAGAGAAGTCGGTCTGATTAATGATTAATGCCCTCTTTACGACAGAAGTCAGTCTGATTAATGATTAATGCCATCTTTACGAGAGAAGTCGGTCTGATTAATGAACATTTACTCCCAGATTACGACAGATTAATGCCACGTTTACGGGAGAAGTCAGTCTGATTAATGATTAATGCCATCTTTACGGGAGAAGTCAGTCTGATTAATGAACATTTACTCCCAGATTAGGACAGATTAATGCCATGTTTACGGGAGAAGTCAGTCTGATTAATGATTAATGCCATCTTTACGGGAGAAGTCGGTCTGATTAATGAACATTTACTCTCAGATTAGGACAGATTAATGCCATGTTTACGGGAGAAGTCAGTCTGATTAATGATTAATGCCATCTTTACGAGAGAAGTCAAGTCTGTTCTGTGAACTTTTACTCTCAGATTAGGACAGATTAATGCCAGTTATACGAGAGAAGTCAGTCTGTTCTGTGAACTACGAGTCCCAGATTAGGACAGATTAATATCATCTTTACGAGAGAAGTTCAGTCTTCTCAATGAATCACGAGTTCCAAAGATCAGTAACTTCCTCAGTGCACGACTGGTGAAGTTTTTCAAGCATCATCTTGA
The DNA here is from genome assembly GCF_036320965.1 of Panulirus ornatus. Lineage (NCBI taxonomy): Eukaryota > Metazoa > Arthropoda > Malacostraca > Decapoda > Palinuridae > Panulirus > Panulirus ornatus. Next base: position 13,675,715 of record NC_092250.1, read on the forward strand.
GTCCTACTTAAAGTGAGATTATGAGAAGAGAGAAAAAAGTTCACTTTAATGTCCCACTTTTACAAGATATCTATGAGGCTAATGTCATAGTAGGTTTGAGTAGAATATGCCATTTGATGAAGACCTCGTCACAAACAGCAATGTATGTCCTTCGTCTCTCCCACAGACGACATTTTGAGCTCACATCTGTGATTGTATATGACCTCCCATTCTCCAGTTAACTCATGAGTAGCTTCACGTTGTAAACCAAGGTGCTCTGGTACACAACACACACACACACACACACACACACACACACACACACACACACACACACACACACACACACACGCACAGAAGTATATATATATATATATATATATATATATATATATATATATATATATATATATATATATATATATATATATATATTTTTATCTATATTTATTTTGCTTTGTCGCTGTCTCCCGCGTTTGCAAGGTAGCGCAAGGAAACAGACGAAAGAAATGGCCCAACCCACCCCCATACACATGTATATACATACACGCCCCCACACGCAAATATGCATACCCATACATCTCAATGTACACATATATATACACACACACAGACATATATATATATACACATGCATACAATTCACACTGTCTGCCTTTATTCATTCCCATCGCCACCTCGTCACACATGGAATAACATCCCCCTCCCCCCTCATGTGTGCGAGGTAGCGCTAGGAAAAGACAACAAAGGCCCCATTCGTTCACACTCAGTCTCTAGCTGTCATGCAATAATGCCCGAAACCACAGCTTCCTTTCCACTTCCAGGCCCCACAGAACTTTCCATTGTTTATATAATATATATATATATATATATATATATATATATATATATATATATATATATATATACACCCCAGCCTGAACAAGGTACCTATTTTATCGACCAGGCTCTATGGGTGGATGAGTAGATGGGTTGACTGTGGACCGACTGCTGCAACCAGGATTCGAATCTCTCTCTCTCTCTATATATATATATATTCTTTCTCCCACTTCGGAAATCTCTCCAGGCAGCTACAGGTCTGTCCTCACTGTGTGTAAACGTCCCGAGGCCTCGTTTATCAGGCAGGATCCCGCCCATGCCAGACTATGAATAGGAAATGGAGAGCCCGGCCTCAATCTCCATGTATTACAGACCACGTAGGCCTTGCACAAATGATATATCACATACTGCCCTCTAGCGGCAAGGATTCGAATCTCTGTACTATTTATGTGGGGTGGGTACGCTCCCCTGTCACAGATCAGATGGTACGGGGTTCGAATCCATGTTGCTGGAGAGCATTGTTATTATATGTGTTATGTGGAAGCGCGCGTTCATTGCATTACAAAAAAAGGAAAACATAAACAGACTTCACATACACCCACCCACCCACAAACACAGACACACACACACACACACACACACACACACACACACACACACACACACACACACGGACCTGCTGCCTCACTCCCTCTTTTGTGAAGTATACTTGCGCACGGAAGCCTTCACTTGTATACATATCGAGGTATCCACTGTATAGACATACAGTCCTGACGAACAGAGGACATTTGATAGGTCGTATATGTGGCGGTCTGACACGTTCAGATATATCGAAAAATGATCAAAAAAAAAAAAAGTGTGTCCTCCCGACCGTCAGTCTCCCATTGGTCAGATAACATTCATAAAGGATAATGTTTATTCAATGATTTAATTGTTAAATTGATAATTTGTGTTACATTTATAGTACGTAACAATGTCGTATAGCGTTAAATTGATGGCGTTCATCATTAGCAAGGGGGGAATATGGGTGACATCATCTTGAAATATATATATTTTTCTATCATTGTTTGATATTCACAAGTCTTCCAAAATCACTAAATGAAAGAAAATGTTGTGGCCATAGATTTCAGCAAACGTAGGAGTAACCTAACTCGCACTGTTTAGAATCCTAGGCTGTTCGGTCGTGCGCGCCTAGGTTATCCTAGCTTCGCTTCGGGAGTCGCAGTTCAAGGACGAACAAGCAGTCTCCATCTGGTGGTTAATAATCACTGCTTCAGTACCGGTGGCTTTGAGTTTAAGACACTGGCAAACGTGCGCGGCGATTTCCCGGTTTGATTTGAGCTCTGTGCTGTAGATGGTGACGGTGCTCAGTTTCTGTGTTCGTTTTTAGGCGGTATCGAGTGTTGATCCTGGGTTCGATGAGAGATATGTTTCTCGTAGGGAGAGGAAAGTGAGGACTGGGAGGGGCGAAGGTTTAGTAAAGAGGGGCATCAGGAGATGAGAGGAAGATGGTCATCCAGGGTGGAGTTAGAGGGGATAGAATGGAGTTGCTCTGTCAGTGAGAGGAGAGAGAGAGAGAGAGAGAGAGAGAGAGAGAGAGAGAGAGAGAGAGAGAGAGAGAGAGAGAGAGAGTTGAAGGATCATCGGGACGAGAAAGTGAAGGAAAGTTACTACAACACACACTCGCTTTTGGCTACAGACAAGATGCATGATGAGAAAGAAGTTGTTGCACTTCATTTAGATGCAGGTACGCTTTGCCTCATGGATAATGTACTCAAATGATTGCCAGCAGATATTAATCCTGACTAAGAGTAGGAGGAGGAGAGTTTTTCGAAGTCCGATATGCCAAGTTCATATATTGAGTGGCCTTAGATTACGAAAGGGCGACTGACGTATTTGAGGATGGTAGATGTTGAGGGGATAAATATTTCCATTCCTCCAAGAATCATTTCTGCTATACACGCTCAGAGGAGACAAAATCATGGCCAAAGGAGAGGCAGTAATGTACCAAAAGAAAATCATGAAATGATCAATACAGATTATTCCATTTAGTGATATTAAGATGCCAATATTTACATTTAGAAGGGACTTCTAGAGAAGGAGGTGCGATTGAAAAAAAGACACATTAACAAGAGTGGGGTCAGATGAACCAACTGGAAGTAAGATTGTGTAACTGGAGAAAGAGGGAGTGTAGGTTAGAACGAAATAGATCCAGAATGTTAGAAAAAATGGTTGTAATGATCTAGAATATTGGTAAGATGGGTACGGATTTGCTTCAGAATAATATGAATGCAAAACGTGAGGGCTTCAGTCCCTCCCTCTGTGCAGGAGAAGAGTTCATCCATCCACTATGGTGTGTATTGAAGTAGTATGGAAGGATTTGGAGATTGTCAATCCACCGGAACTTTGAAGGTTTTGGCTGATATCGCCAAAGACAGATTTCCTCCTTCTCTTACTTTGCTTTAGAGTCTGATGGCCTTCCTGAAATGTCGGTGAGTCAGAAAGGTGTACTGCCACGATGAATGAGATGCGACTCGACTCTTCGTCTGTCACCGTCGATTTGCGGATCTGAAGCGTTTTGCATCTTCCCATTTACCGTTCTTTGATGGACTCGCTTCTTTGGGAAGGATGGCTTCCTTAATCGCTCTTCCCACGCACTCATTTCTTCGGGAAGGATGGCTTCCTTTATCGCTCGTTCATGCACTCATTTCTTCGGATAGGATGGCTTCCTTTATCGCTCGTTCATGTACTCATTTCTTCGGATAGGATGGCTTCCTTTATCGCTCGTTCAGTGCACTCATTTCTTTGGGAAGGATGGCTTCCTTTATCGCTCGTTCATGCACTCATTTCTTCGGATAGGATGGCTTCCTTTATCACTCGTCCAACGCACTCATTTCTTCGGGAAGGATGCCTCCCTCTATCGTTCTGTGATACTCGTATCGCAGAGAAGGTCGGTTCATCTCCAGGAACGAGAAGGTTATGGGTCCTTGTGGACTAAAACCGTCAACGGCCTTTGGTAAAGCCGAGGAAACTCCGCATATTATGACTGTTAGTAAACAGTCTAATCTTTGCCTTCGTCTTGTCCCCCAACGTCCCCGGATCTCTCTCTCTCTCTCGGCTTCACTGAGTTCTAGGCTATTGAAAGACATCTTGTTTCTACCTGGAGATGGAGACGATTTGCTGAGCACGGGCGACCTTCCATTTCCCGTCGAAATGTTTTTACTGATCTCGAGGGTGTTTTTCTTCGGTTCCCATCTTGATGGCGCTGTGGACCAGATTGATCCCATGTATGCATTATGAATCGAGGCTTTCAGAGCTTTCAGGCCGTCTCCAGTGCTTATGTTGTCGCCCTCAATCGTGAGGTGCTTGAATACCTGGGTGAAGTGTTGTCGCAGGTCCTCACTGCAGAATCTGAAGGTTTCTGTTGTTGAACGCTTCGTGGACTCCGTATAATTCGTTTGCGTTGCATCGACGGGGTTTTGTCAAACGTCTATGAGAGCATGGTATATATATATATATATATATATATATATATATATATATATATATATATATATATATATCAGGATAAACTGTGTCTCACAAAAATACAAAATCAAGGTCACAGTTAGCAGGTTTGCCAAATGTACATACATATAGAACATGACTCACTTCACAGTGGAAGTGTGGTATGGGATGAGGACCCAGAGAGCCTCTTCCAATGACACCTTATCCTCCTCACACTTTAGACAAGGTTTGTTTGATTCCTTCCGCATCAGTGTTTAGAAGGAAGAAGGGGAGGATGTCGACTTCGAGGGAGGCGAAGTTCTGTTCCATTGCTAGTGCACCACGACAATATCTTCCATTCCAAGTCTAGAATTCAAAATGGACGAGAGCGAAATGTGAAATTTATCTCGGTATTAATTTTTAAAAACCTTCAAGAATGATTTCCTGGAGATTCGATAGTACTACATCTAAATAATAATATCTACGGAGACGAAGTTCGTGATAAAAACAGTTTGAACCTTATACTCCTATCTTATTTATACCTCAGTTTTCCAAGTTCTATGAGAACGACGCTAATATTCCCAGTTTGAAAGGCTCCAGTCCTGTTTCCCAGAAGGCCAGAGGAGCGCTCTCATCCACCCTATTAGTAGTACACTTGAAAGACGGGTATCATACATCTAATGATGTCTCTTCCTCTCTTCGTTATTGTGTCAGAGGAAGGCAGTGGAAGGCTTGTCAAGCAGGGATATAATGTTATTGATGGAGGGATAGGTGGATCTTGAGGGTGGGGTAGGGTGGGCAAGACTGAGACGTCCTCATGGTAAGAAGAGGATGATGGATGCATTGGAAGTGGCTTCTTTCTTTTTTTTGAGGTGGTGGGGAGACAGACAGGTGGTTTAAAGTTACGGGAGCTCGTGGGATGGACAGATGCCAGAGGACCTGATACACCTTGCCAAGGCTGTCTTGTGTTGGTAGCTGGTGGGATGGACAGATTATAGAGGAGCATGACGGGTTTATCTACGGTCGTAAGATTATTATTGGTAGAGACAAGATAGCAGAGCAAAAGGCCTGGTCTCGAAGCTGCCCAGGAAATAGAATGGAGGCGAAGGGCAACAGACAGTTGACGGAATTGGGTGGGTAGGAACAGAGAGAGAGAGAGAGAGAGAGAGAGAGAGAGAGAGAGAGGAACGAAGAACAAGGCGGTACATCGGAGAAACAGAATAGCAGGAGACCTCAAAACTTACTCCCGAAGCGAAATGGAAGGGAAAGGCAGCGACCACTAAAGTGGAATGGGATGGGGCGGGAGTGAGTGAGGGGGATGGTGGAGGAACAGAAGCGGGGATGAAGAATAACACAATTTAATGGAAGAGGTGAGCAAGACTTGGGCTTACCAGGCTCTGCATGATGAATGGTCTTGGTGGACTCAGGTACCCAACACATACCTCACGAGTGATGGATTACTTCCCCATTTTCTGTGGATAAGTATTTTCTTTCCCGTATAATAACTGGATAAGTTTTTAATATTTGCGGACAGTAGTATAGTCCAGGGTTAGTGGGAGGAGCCTGATGCTTCTAATAAGTAACATAAAAAAGAGTTTCCGTTTTCCATCTGTCTTCTTTTCCAAAAGAAGGAACAGAGAAGGGGGCCAGGTGAGGATATTCCCTCAAAGGCCCAGTCCTCTGTTCTTAACGCTACCTCGCTAACGCGGGAAATGGCGAATAGTTTAAAAAAAAAAAAAAATATATATATATATATATATATATATATATATATATATATATATATATATATATATATATATATATATATATGTATATATATATATATATATATATATATATATATATATATATATATATATATATATATTTTCTTTTATCTCTCTCGCCATTTCCCGTGTTAGCGAGGTTGCGCCAGGAACTGACGAAGAAAGACCACATTTTCTCACATCCATTCACTAGCTGTCATGTGTAATGCACCGAAACCACAGCTCCCTATTCATCACCAGGCCCCACAGATTTTTCCAATGTTTTACCCCTCCCGATGCTTCACACGCACTAGTTCAGTGTATATCGAATCGTTCCAATTCACTCTTATCCCGTTCACGCCTAGCACCCTCCTGCATGTTCAGACCTCCATCGCTCAAGATCTTTACTCCTTCCTTCCATCTCCAATCTGGTTTCCCCTTTCTCCTCATCTCTACTTCTGACACATATATCTAATTGTCAACACTTCATTTTTTTTTTTTTTCAAATGGCCAAACCATCGCAGTACACGCGATTCAAGCTTCTCACTCCCCCTATCACATCACCTACTCAATCAAACCACCTCACACTACACACATCCTCAAACATCATATTTTCAATATATCCACTCTTCCCCACCTCCAGACAACAATTCCACAGTATTCCCAGAACCCACACACACACACACACACACACACACACACACACACACACACACACACACACACACACTGAAAATGACCAAATAACTGCTTTTTTTGTATCGGATTCTTTCTCAGTGTCTGAAGTTGTCAAACATCTTTTATGTGGCTGAAAAGGTGTGTAGGATATCTCCGACAGTTGTCTAAAGGTTTCGATATGACTTCTTCAAAACATATTCCAGAGCGTGTGGATAGATTAGCGGAACAGCTAACAATGATTGCGAATAGCTGAGTGAGGCTGGGTGATACCAGTAGGCGGACGTGCATGTAGTGCTGCGCGCTCATTGGTTGTAACGTGATGCTGGGGCGTGTAGCAGTAGTATCCTGTCTTAGCCCGTGTTCTGATTACTGATTTTTGGGGGTTGTTTTGCTGATGATACTTCGGCTAAATGAAGGAGTCATCTGTATTGTCCACGACGTCGTTACCTTGTAGAGGTAACAGTTGCCTCTCATGTACGAGCAGTGTTATGCTTCTTGGTGATATGTAGTTTGACGTAGCCTTCTTGCAGGTGTAGGACAAGTCTTCTGGACATTGTTCAAAATGTAATTTCCACGTAGGTCGTGCTGTAAAGAAGGTCGCGGTCTCTTTGCTCAAATTTGTTAAACAAGAACTACGTTGGATTCTTGTCAAGTCTTTATTTTATGGCTGGTTGTTCATGATAAGGTTGCATATTTCCCTACTTCCATGATAGATCAGTAGCTTGACTTTGTTGTCTTGTGTTTTTCAGCGACATGGTTCATGGTTTTTAATCTCCACTTATATCTTATTCTTCCCTTCGTACACTTGTGAGGGATCCTTCGTGTGTAAGCACCCTCGGGTGTTTTGCTCTCCGAGCAGTTGCTGGGTAACGAGTGACGGCTTCTGTAAGGCGCTCATTTAGGAGCTGTCAGATACCCATTCTTCGTGTCGTTCCCGGGACTGCCACTGAACCACAGTGAGAACACTTGAACAACACGAGGAGCCCTCTCCTTCAGGAGCAATCTGACGCATATATCCATTTGAGACCAAGTGGTATATGACAGGCTTAAAGATGGCAAGATGAAGAAGAAAATATAATCAGATATCCAAAACCTGTTGGATTCAGGTGCCTCCATCAGTCCCATCGTGATCAGGTGGTTGACACTAATGAAGCCTTCACTATCCATCACTCAGGAGGAAGAAGATGCCAACCTCCTCTTCGATCCAGAGGCCCTTGATAGACTGCAGGCGTGCAGGCAGGTCTGTACCGAGTGTCTCCTGCTCGAGAATCGAGAATCCGATTTGGTGATAATAGATATGGAATTAAGACAAGCATGGGTTAAGGTCAGAGACCTATCAGTCTGTCTAATCTAAGAAACATGAATACAAACACAAGATTGTTTTTATATAGACGTAATGGCCAACAAAAGGCCTTTCAGTGGTCTTCCAAGATTGTTTTTATATAGACGTAATGGCCAAAAAAGGCTTTGCTGTGGTCTGTTTGTATATAAACGTAATGGCCAAAAAAAAGGGCATTGCTGTGGTCTTCTCACGTTCTTCTACTCGGTCCCAAGTAATCAGATACGAAAGGAAACAATTTATGTATTGAGGAATAAGAACTTGCATGAAATGCTAGAGTGGTGGAAGGCACACGAACCAGCGACTTCTGAGAAGAATCAACTTGCACGACCTGCTCAGGGTTTCCTGAATAAAGCCGAACGTCCTGCTCAGGGTTTCCTGAAGAAGGGCGAACGTGTAAGGCATGCAGCGCAACAACAAAGACAAGCATAGATTGAGGAGAATCGCACCCGGACGCTAGAAAAAAAAAAAGGGTAAACGAAGAGAAAGAAGGTAGTAGTAAAAGAGAATGGTTGATCGAGGAAAGAGAAACAGGAGGCACACAAAACTCGCAACGAAATGAGCCCGAGATTGCAGCAACAGAGGAAGCCTCACTCTTTGGCAACTTCTGGCACTGCAGCCCTCATACAGAATGCTAAGACCCTCAGTGATACGCGTCTGCCATATACACCTGTAGTTAACTCTGTAAGACCACAATCGTTACACCTCTTCCATATACACCTGTAAGACCGCAATCGTTTTAGGGTGTCATGAATGAATTGTGTGAGCTCAACAACCCACCTAATATGATAAGAAAATAATTATCCTATGAAATTATCGAATTGTGAAGCTAAACTCGCATGGGATTACCAAGATGAAAAAATACCTCAAGAAGCTAGTATGGAGGACCTGCAACTTGCCGAATCTGCAGCTGAAGCTTCCCCAGGAAGAGCGAAGATCCAGCAGCACAACCTAAATGCAAGACCCACTGGTTTAGAAATAAGAAAAGCCACCAGGAAAGAGTGACCAGATAATCTAGATAGAAGAGAAACTGAAAGATGGACGATGAATAGAAGGAAATGCAAAGGAACATTACACACTCAGGGAACATGTAGACATAGCGAAGATTACTTTTAGTTGAGATAACACTATCAGAGCGCCGAGGAACTAACACAGCTGATAACATAGATCACTTAGGGCTGTCAACAGGGATACCGCTTCGAATGAAAGATCCACGACGCAACATCACTCACCTTCTAAGCATACAACAACGTCAGGAATAGCAACAGGGTAGCTTAATGTCTTGCATTCAATTGCCAAAGAGTACGAAACCCCTCTAATACAATCCGTACGTCATCCTCGTCTGCAGTCAAGGCCTTGTAAAGCAACGAACAATTAAAGAAAGAAAAATGAATCCCAGGATATACAGGACATTACTGCAACACCAAGGGAGGAACCAACGACTGGGCTGTAAAATATATTTCCCCCACCACACTGAGAGGGATGAATTGTCATCAGATACCACAGCCTCAGAAATCACCATTACCAGATAAAAAGGAGGAGATTTATACGTAAAATAAGCGCACCAAAAGAGAATGACAGCCGTGCCATAGGAAGACAGCTCAGCAATCTTATGCAGTGAGGTTTGGATAAGACATCTCTGTCCTTACTCGCCAACGTTCCGTGCAACTCTCCCATTTACGTGCCCGAGACATCCTCCTCACGTGCAACAGCAACACTCACCGTCGTAACCTTCCCTCACGAACCGGGGCCAATGACATTCAGCGACACCCCCTTTCCTCATACCAGTTCGTGCCTCCGTCTCTCGGCTGCTCCCCATACAGATCCCTTTCCGGCCAGAGGATCGCTCTGAACAAAGCAGCATACAACCATTCAAGAGCTCTTATCATGAATAACCAAACGAACAATGACCCTTATCTCCCCAGGCAATACTGAAGAGCTTGGTGAAACGCAGGACAGCTGGTTGCCAGGTAAATGATGAGGCCATAAAGGTTGCCGAACTCCATCACCTGCAGGAGGACACACTCTCTCCTCCCATCTCCAAAAAGTGATTGTGCTCCTCAAATCGTTTTTTAATTGAATTCGGTACTTCGGTACCATGAGATATTTTGATGCTCGGACTAGTTTGGGATCGTAATTTCTATCAGAGAACTAGTTTGCCTCAACTTCAGTTGAGGGAAAGAGCAGAAGAGAGGTAGGAAACATGGCAGAGGAGAACGAAGTAAAAAAAATTTGGGTTGATTGGTCTGTGCTGGTATCATCGGCAAATTTCTTGTGCGCTCCATGAGACACCTATAAATCCTCAGTCCAGTTTTGGGCAAATCTGAAAACTTTCTGTGGAAGAAGAAAAACCCGAGACGCTTAATCTAATAGCAGAAGAGGAGAGTAAGATGTACGTAGACAAGGGAAAGCATTGTCTCGAGAAATGTGGAAGAAGAAGTTTGAACCATCCATGAATACGACAACGACAACTTTCATAAAGAAAACGAGGATCTAGGCAAAGAAGGCCTTCAAGAGATTTTCTGTAGCCTCATCTCGCGCCGGAAGGGTGCTACGACCAGACTACAAGAAGACAGTAAGTTCACCTCAAAAGTTATAGGAAGAGATAAGAATACAAAGATCACATCTCCCGGGGTGGAAAAAAAATGGTATGATCAGCAGAATATTTCTCCTCAAACAGATCACAGCCAAAAGGGGGAGATTTACAGAAGGTATTCAACGCAGCCTATTCAGCAGGATACTTGCCATATAGAACATTCCTAAAAGGCAAAAACCTTCAAAGGGCACATTGGATTCAGACAAAACAGGAGAGCCGCTTAAGCAACAGCAATAGCCAGGGGAACGATAGCACTAAACCTAGCCAGCAAAGAACCTCATGTCACTTGGTGTTACGAGACGTCAGCAATACATTTAGAAAAAAAAATATGGGTTCCAGCGCAGAGAAAGTTAATTCATCCTTCCCCAAGTGGGATTGACAGCAATATACCATTTTCCAGAGGGACGGACTTAATAGCATTTTGTTGTGTCCTAAATTTATACTTGTTGCTCACGTCCCCCGAGGCAATGTGGTCTCCTCAACTCTGTACTTTGATGTATATCAGGAATATGCCTACTCCAGCATTAGGCAACGCTACTGTAAGGTATGTGGATGACGTCTCTCGAATGATACCATACGAAATGAAAATCAGAAGACATGCGTAACGGGGAACCATCAGGGATGTTGAAGAGGTTTGATTACAAGAGAAGAAATAAAAAGAAAAGATGAAGGACCAGTAAGGCACTGAAAACTAAGGACAGAGTTACCCATTTCAAAAAACAAAGGTGTTTTGGGCCACTCATAAAATGACAGAGAAAGCACACAAGGCGAGGGCAGTGCTATCCAAACTCTACCGATCTGGAAACGAACCAAAAAAGATGAAGACCCGATTTTGTAAAACCCATAGTCTCGCCTGTCCATGTGTATCCCTCCAGTCTCAACTCGTACTCGAATCAGAATGAAATCAACAATGTAACAAAACAACCAATACAAAGCCATAAAGCTTACTACCAATTATAGATAGTTGTACACTCTCAGCTCACAACAAACCCACGAAACGACCAAGAGAAATACCTTCATCATACAGCTACACAGAACAGCAACTAAAATGTGGGTGACCTTAGAACACAGATGTGACGCAGTCATGCACACAACTCGTAATATTCATCAGAGCAAGGAAGGGGAACATGAATGGTTCTCGGAGAATATGACCACATCCAACGAGACAGCAATACCACGATTATCAAATTACTCTAAATATTACATATATGTGTGTGTGTGTGTGTGACAGAGAGAGAGAGAGAGAGAGAGAGAGAGAGAGAGAGAGAGAGAGAGAGAGAGAGAGAGAGACCTATTACAAAAGGGCCTGGCGGGGCTTCCCCAAAGTAGATGTGATCATATGGGTATTCAGGTAGTATGATCTACATCCAACGAGGCGAACCGCCCACTGCAAACATATGCTGCTCCATCCTTCTAAATCGTCCCCTACTTTCTGTCTCTCCATAGCATCAAACGGGTAAAAAGGTAGCAAGGACAAGTGAGGGCAAGAGCTAGGGATTAAATGCGCTCCAGTCTCTTCGACAGCCTTCTTCGGAGGAATCGTTACATCCCTGAAGAAGATCTGGTCGAAGTTAGTTGAGAAAAATAAATTCCTCGGGTCTTGCTTTCAGTTTTTCCCTGTCTATCTTTTTCCATGTCCGCTTCTGTTCTCACAGCTATTATTTTGGAATTTAATAAATGATGAAGACTTGGCAAATCAGCAATCTACCCTACCTATTTTGATCACCCCATTTTCTTCAGCATTCAGTCGTTCAATTAACCAGTCAGTCTTTATTCTCATTTGTGTTCACGGTTAAAAACGCAGATCAAGTCCCATATCCAGTCCCACTGGTTGGAGAGAACATTCTTCAACACATTGAGCAGTATGATAAAAGTCCCACAACCTGTCCCATAGCTGGGATAGAACATTAAACACAGACATACACATTGAGTAACAAGAAAAAACGTCCCTGATTCAGTCCCATTGCTAGAAGTGGAGAACATTCTGCCACACATTGGCATACACATTGAGCAAAGAGAAAAAGTCTGCTACCATGAAAAGTTATATCCGGGGACAGAAAATTAAGATGAAATATCAAAGCCCTTTGACCGCACTTTTCAGTGATCATCTGGGGTTGTGGAGGATATGTGAATAGAGTTAACTGAAGTGTGGGATAGGTATAAGCTTCTTAATTTCTACTTGGGGCTTTTATGGTTTGGGTGGGAGAGATCCAGTACTGTTGCATAGGATTGAATACCTGGCATTTTGAGGTAGGATTGTGTTGGGTGGATCCGCATTTCACTGTGGAGGTGTTGTGTGTTTATCGTTGCTTGGCAGCCAGTTATTTTTCATGTGGTTTGCAACTTTGTTATATTTGCTGAAATTACCCCATCTTGTGAGGATTGAGATACACTTTGCGAGTAAAACTGGGGAAATAGAGGACATGAACTGTCATGAAAGATTGAAAGACTTTAAAACATTCAAGATAAAAAGAAAATATATGATTATGATCCTCGAGATGAAATAAGGATATGAATGAAATTAGAAGTGACACTATAGGATTAAGTAGTACATGGTATGGGATAAACGGAGCAATCACATCTACAAGAGTACATGTTCGAGACTCTAGCGAGAAGGATGCAAGAGCCTGTTTATCTAGCCCGAAGAAATAAGAAGACTGGTGGGAGTAAGTGCTGAGGACGGGATTATTGGACAGCGACCCCTCTCCCAGATGAACGAAAGACAGACAATTACGCAGGGTACGTGGCAGCAGATAACGCATGGCGATGCGAAATAGACAGAATACGCGGGGGAAACAGCCCCTGGGTAAGATCTCGCCATGTGTACATATAGGTGGGTAAGTAAGTTGATCACCTCTCTATTCCCCCCAGGTTATTCAAACAGTAAATGCACGTGGAGCTGACCTAATGTTTGTTGGACGGTGGATAAGTCAAAGGAATGGGTCCTTTGGTTAGGGTACAATCCCCTCCAGAAGGAAGGGAACTGAAGGCTCTGGCAGATACAGTGGAGCGGAGCGTTAAATAAAGGATCATGGCTCTTGGTGAGGGTTCCCAGTGAGTGACGCCTTTGTGTTAGGGATGTATTCAATATTCCAGTACTGATAGAAATGTTCAGTTCTCTGAGTTTTCCTCGTTTTCTTTGCCTCCTAAGAAGTATGTGTTATAGATAATTATCAGGCTATCGAGGTAATTATCAGGCTATCGAGGGTGTTATAGATAATTATCAGGCTATTGAGGATGTTATAGATAATTATCAGGCTATTGGGGGTGTTGTAGTTGGGGATGTTATAGATAATTATCAAAAGGTAAACAGATGGAACTCCTGGTGTATATAAGACATACTTTTACGATGGATCAGTGACTGTTCGCCGGATGAGATGTGCTTCACGAAGGGCCGAAGTAACCAACTGTGTTTGGACCCTCATGGCTCAGTTCTGGTACTGCTATTGTGAGCGACCTGTGCAGGCAGACGATTTGCCAGGGAACTAGTTCACATCTAGCGAGGGGTATGTGTCTGTCGATCATGCTGGAGTTCGGAAGAAAACAAGTGGATATCCGGGAATGCAATAGCTTACCAAGAGATCTGGACATGATGGGTCTAGCACTGGTCGGATGCATGCATGGCTCGTGAAATTCAACCCCAACAAATGCAGAATGAAGATAATGGGATAATAGGATCAAGTGACTGAAATTTATGCTCAACCAAGAACTCAGAAGTGAGTGAGGCTTCAGGAGGGCTGAGAGGTAATGGGATAATAGGACCAAGTGACTGAAATTTATGCTCAACCAAGAACTCAGAAATGAGTGAGGCTTCAGGAGGGCTGAGAGGTAATGGGATAATAGGACCAAGTGACTGAAATTTATGCTCAACCAAGAACTCAGAAATGAGTGAGGCTTCAGGAGGGCTGAGAGGTAATGGGATAATAGGATCAAGTGACTGAAATTTATGCACAACCAAGAACTCAGAAATGAGTGAGGCTTCAGGAGGGCTGAGAGGTAATGGGATAATAGGACCAAGTGACTGAAATTTATGCTCAACCAAGAACTCAGAAATGAGTGAGGCTTCAGGAGGGCTGAAAGGTAATGGGATAATAGGACCAAGTGACTGAAATTTATGGTTAACCAAGAACTCAGAAATGTGTGAGGCTTCAGGAGGGCTGAGAGGTAATGGGATAATAGGACCAAGTGACTGAAATTTATGGTTAACCAAGAACTCAGAAGTGAGTGAGGCTTCAGGAGG
>NC_092250.1:13693099-13740599 GCF_036320965.1 Panulirus ornatus
ACATGAGCACTTGCAACTGGGCGGGCGTTCGCTGTCCCTAGGCACTCAAGACAAAGGAAGACGAATGATCCCCAAGCGTCAAGTTAAAAAGAAAAAGAAAATTCTGGACCTCTTTCCCTTCTCCTCCTCCTGCTTCTGGTGTGCCATCGGGGTCGAAGCCTCTTCCGCTTCGACGAGTCATCCAGGCAGCCAACCACTGACCTCAAATGACCACTTCGCATCGTGACATGAAGCAAGTTCGGCGTGAAACTCGTGAAACTGCGGTGAATTGGTGATTCGTGTCGTAAGCGGGTGATTCAATCAATGAAATGATTGAGTGCATTAAATGATTTATAAATGAGTCGGTGTTGTGGCGAATTGGTTCGTTTCAGTAACCTGATGATTCATTCAGTGAATGGGCGATCCACGAAGGGAACCTCTGAGTCCAGTGGACTGGTGATGGATGTAGAGAACTGGTGACCCATAGTGTGAAGTGGTGGTTTATATAGCCAATTGGTGATTGATATAGAGAACTGGTGATCCATAGTGTGAAGTGGTGGTTTATATAGTCAATTGGTGATTCGTAGAGTGAATTCCTTAAAAGCAAACTAGTGATTCACACTGAGTTGGTGATTCGTCGTTTGAATTGGTGAGCAACACAGAGTGATTCACATAGCGGCGATTTCTACGGTGTATCAGTGATTCTGGCGATTCTTGTAGTGAGTTTAGGATCCTGAAATGGGAGTGTTGATTAGACCGGTGAACTGGTAAATATTACAGTGAATTAGGGATTGTTACAGTGTGCCGGTGACTCATGCAGAGAATTAGTATTTCACACATTGTCTCAAACGAACTTGTCTCAAACGAACTTCCAGGCTATGTACAGATATTGGATGTGTGATAGGTTGTATTTCTTCGTTCAAGATAATGGAATCTTTATCATTGATAACAAAGGGAGAAATAAAGATGATAGTGTATTTCTTCGTTAAAGATAATGGAATCTTTATCATTGATAACGAAGGGAGAAATAAAAATGATAGGTTGTGCTTCTTCGTTCAAGATAACTGAATCTTTATCTTCATTATTGATAACGAAGGGAGAAATAAAGATGATAGATTGTGTCTCTTCGTTCATTGACAATGCTGGATGGGGTTGTCTTAGGTTGCCATTTAATATAACCTGCGTTGGTTGTTAACATTTTTTTTTTCGGTTTTGATGACTGACTCGTTTACAAGAATATATCTGTCGTTTACAGAAATATATCTGCATGGATTTAGTATCTCGTTTACAGAATTATATCTGCATGGATTTAGTAATATAAAAACTTGTTCATGGATAACTATCAAATGTTAATGTTTGGACTTCCTTTTGACACACACACACACACACACACACACACATTATATATATGTATACTGTCCTGTTGCATGAATGTCAAATTGCCTGAACATTTCCAGGAATCATTTCCACATGCAGCAGAAATACCTCTCTTTCGTAAAAAAAAAAAATTCCCATGAAAACAACGGGGTTAACTTGACACAGAACATGGACACATTTCTACACTGAGCGATGGTTTCGATATATGATTCCTTTTTCACCTCAGCACGAAGTCTTGTTTACCCGAGTTGGTTACATGTGATCATTTATCCATCAAGAGAAGATAATGGCTTCAAGGCTCGTGGATCTTGTTTCACATGTCTGCCAGTGAGATGTTAGTGAAGAGAAACTTGTGATATGCATGAAGCTCTAATTGCTTGTTTGTTTAGAATGCATTTTCTGGTAATTTTTTTTTTTCCGGAGGCCAGTCCGAGGCAGGCACAACTGGGAGGTGGGTTACGTTCAGGTAGCAGGCATTGGATGAATTAACTTGACGAGAGAGAAGGAGCAGTGATATTAGAGAGCAGTAACACATTGGGTCTCTAACTCACGGGAGTGGTATGGCAGTGACTCATTAAGGGAGGGAGTGTATCATGGGAGTAGAACACAGGAATCGTGACGTAAGTAGTTCGTAATACATGAGCAGACTCAAAATTTTTGGACCCCCAGATGTGTACAAATAGGTGTTTGCATGTTAGCAGTGACGCTTGAGAACTGACAGAAGAAGAGGGATCACACAGTCGACATGAAAGCAGTGACACGAGCGAGCAGTGACGCAAGAGAGACGAGACACAAAAGAGCAGTGATTCATTGACTTAAATGTCCGGTGTGTACACAGGGGGACCTTGTGGAACCTCCGTAACACAATGTAAAAGATGTGGGACTCGGTAATTCGTCTGTGACAGATGGCGTTTATGCATAATGTATTAAGATCCATAAATTCTGCGTGGAAAGGAACGCTTAAGAAGGGACGGACCTCCAACCATGAGAAGGGGAGGAGGTCTTCCTACGAAGCAAGGAAGTGTTGAAATGTGTGCTGGTGAGGGGATAAACTAAGCTTAAGGCCCCGTCTTCGATGATGCAGTGCAGTGCTTGAGGACAGCAGAGATTAACAAGAGACACCCGTGAACAAGGAGCAGAAACAGCGACCATGAACGATGAAAATGAACTTTGATCACTAACAGTGAAAATGTGACCCGGCAGGGAAAGGGGTGAAAAGACAGGTGTCGTGATTTAAGCACCGTGGAAGGGGGACGAAGGCTCGTGTGTTTGCCATAGTCATAAGTTTCTTCATATTGCTTTTTGCTGTACCCCTGTTTTCTTTAATCTTGGGCCAATGCCGTTCCCTTAGATCGTCGTAGGCAAAAGGGGGGAAAGGGTGAGGGGGCAGAATCAAGGGGCTGGAAATCCTCTCCTCTTGTGTTAACTTTCCGAAAGAATGATCAGAGGAGCCCTTATGAAGAACTGCCCTTGTTTAGACAACGATCGAGGCTTGTATTACATTCCATTGTAAATGATAATCGAGATATGTATGTTGTTCAAACAAGGAAGGAATAATGGACGACATAGTCAATATCAGTACAGTTTAGGAATGGGTTTGAGTTTAGTGTACGCACCTTTCAGGCATACGAGATCATAATCACACGATTGATTGGAAGAGCAAATATTGTATAAAGATGCGTGGACTCAATATGGAACCCTGTTTGATCAGGAGACATACGTAACACTATGAATCATAATGAGGAAGTGTATGCTTAGGATGAAGTGTAGTTATAATGCTTTGATAATGTAACAAACTATAAAACCAGTCATCTCCCACACTGACCCACACTGGCCACTGTGTTTCTCATGTGCCAGTAGGTAGGTTTTATCCTCAGGTAGAGATTAGTTAAGCAAGGGTGCCCGTCGTGTTCTTTGGCCTGAAAATTGACGAAAGCTTGGTAAGAGACTCTTTCATTTATGTCTATGAGTTATGAAGGTACCTGCGACAGGACGTGGCAACGAATGGAACCATTGGAGTTGCGATGAATCATAGGGTGGATGAGGGGACGAAGGTTCGGGGAGCGTTGAGGAATGTGTGCGTAAAGAAAGTTTACTATTGGCGAGGGTATGTTTGAAGGTATAGTTGTACCGACGGTGTTTTACGGATGTGAGGCATGGGCGAAAGATAAGGATGTACGGAAGAGGGTGAGTGTGTTGGAAATGAAATGTCTAGGTGTAAGGAGGGTTCATCGAGTGAGAAAGGATATGATAAGATGAATATGCGGCAGTAAGAAAAGACTGGACGAGAGAGCTGATGAGGGTGTGCTGCAGTAGTTTGGATATATGAACAAAATGAGTGAGGAGTGGTTGACAAAGAAGATATCCGTGTCAGAAGAGGGAGCAAAATGAAGAGGGAGACCGAACTGGAGATGGAAGGATGGAGTGAATAAGGTTTTGAGTACCCGGGGCCAGAAAATGTAGGAGGGTGAAAGGCATGCACGGTGTAGAGCTTTATTGAAGCGGTGCGGTATACAGGGGGCGACGTGCTGTCACTGGACTGATCCAGGGCATACGAAACATCCGATAGAAACCACTGAAAGGTCTATAGGGTCTGGTTGTGGATAGGGGGCTGTAGTTTCAGTACATTACACATGACAGCAAGAGAAAAGATGTGAGCGAGTGAGGCCTTTCTTCGTCTGTTTCCGGCGTTGACGCGGGAAACGGCGAGCGAGTCTGAAGGAAAGACAGAATATGTGTGTGTGTGTGTGTGTGTGTGTGTGTGTGTGTGTGTGTGTGTGTGTGTGTGCACAGAGTCCTTGACATTCATGAATAAAACAAGTCCTCCTCACCCACATCTTGGTGGTGTACGAGACGAGATTCATGATTCTGTGGCAATGAACTGTATTCTGCCACACGCCCGTGAGTGTGTGCATAGTAACTGTGGCGTCTCCAAAGTGTGGAGTTAATCATAGCGACGTCTGGGCGCCTCAGGTAAAACGCGGAGAGAGAGAGAGGAACACAGAATTCCTCAGGTGCTGGAAATATAGCACCAACATAAATCCACTATTTGGATTAAGTTTCGGAGCTTTTATAAGCCGTGTGTCTGGCCGGTGGAGGAATTACATTTCCTTCTTGTTCAGTTACCCTGAGGTCTTGCTCTCCTCACGTTTTTTCTCTGGTTCTCGCTAAGTTATTACTGTATTTTTTTTTTGTGTGGTTGTGTTTACCTCTATTAATCGACGTAAATTTCTCCTCTTCTTTGTTTTGTCTTTTTATGTTTGGTTGATTCTTTTGTTGTGGATAGTGTTGCTGTTTTTGCTTTCTCGGTTTAATGTTTGTGCGTGAGAGTTCATACATCATTGTTCTTATTTGCTGTAATTTTCCGTAATTATCTTTATTATAAGTTTGTTTCATTTTACCATCTTCTGTTTCTTCAACACTACCTTCTCCTTTTCTCTTCCTTCTCTTCTTTCTCTTCTTCCTCCTCCATTCCTTCCTTACTACCTTCTCCTTCTTTTCTCTTCCTTCTTCTCTTTCTCTTCTTCTTCTTCCTCCTCCATTCCTTCCTTCCTTCTTGAATATAACGATATCTTCCTTGGTCTTCTGTCTTACGCTAACATCAGCTTCCATCTCTCTAATCCTCCATTCTCATCTTTCTCTCCCGAGAGACGCGTGTGTGTGTGTGTGTGTGTGTGTATGTGTGTGTGTGTGTGTGTGTGTGTGTATTCAACCTGTTTTTTATGGACTAAAAGATCTCAAGATTTTTCTATGTAAACCTCATATTTCTTCTTATCTGCTTTATCTCTTGCTGGGAAGGTTAAATTTTGGTGTATAGGATGAGCAGCGAGACAATGTGTGTGTGTCTCCACTGTGTGTAAACCAGCCTGGCTCTCACTGTGATGTGAGAGCCATTGCCTGGCTACTCCTGCGTCCGCATGCGAATGGTATTTGCATCCTCCCGCAGGCGGCAAGTCATGTCCCCCTAGTAACGCTCACACCCGCAGGTGGTAAGCCTCTTTTCTTGCGGTCACACATCAGTGCCGCAGGCGGTAAGTCTCAACTTGCGGTAACACTTCGACCTGCAGATGGTAAGTCTCTTTTCCTTGCTGTAGCGCATGAATGCCGCAGGCGGTAAGTCTCCACTTGCGGTAACACTTCGACCTGCAGATGGTAAGTCTCTTTTTCTTGCGGTAACACTTCGACCTGCAGATGGTAAGTCTCTTTTTCTTGCGGTAACACTTCGACCTGCAGATGGTAAGTCTCTTTTCCTTGCTGTAGCACATGAATGCCGCAGGCGGTAAGTCTCCACTTGCGGCAACACTTGCACCAGATCTTGTTCCGCTGGCTGTATAACCGCAGCTACTAGCTCTAAGCTCGACCTCCCGCCTCATCCCGTATGCAACGATTTTTTGACAAAAGCATTTTGGTAATATACTCGTGTTCCCTCACGCACGCTGTAGATCAGCGCCCTCTTGCGACAGAATGCCATGTTGTCTCGCGGCAGATTTTTGACCTGCGGTAACCCTTCCCTCTCTCCTTCTTCGCAGGGGAGGAGGTGCGCTACACCATCACGGGAGGCAACAAGGAAGGGCTCTTTACCATCGACGACTTGACTGGCGTCATCACCGTGGCAGCCACACTCGACTACGAGATCCATGACAAGGTAAGGTGTTGAAGGAGGTGGTGTGAGGGGGACCGTCTGTAGTGAGGGTACGAATGGAAGGGTGGTGATTAATGGTCTGCCATTAGGCTATGTGTTGGAGAAGGTCTAGGGTTGGAGATGGTGGTGTGTTGGAGATGGTGGTGGATTTGCTCGTAGTTAAGGCAAGGTCCAGTGTTGGAGATGGTGGATTTACTCGTTATGACAAGGTTCAGAGTTGGAGATGGTGGATTTACTCGTTGTTATGACAAGGTCCAGTGTTGGAGGTGGTGGATTTGCTAGTAGTTATGACAAGGTTCAGAGTTGGGGATGGTAGATTTATTCGTAGTTATTACCAGGTTCAGTGTTGGAGATGTTGGATTTACTCGTAGTTATTACCGAGGTTCAGTGTTGGAGATGGTGGATTTGCTCGTAGTTATGACAAAGTTCAGAGTTGGTGATGGTAGATTTATTCGTAGTTATTACCAGGTTCAGTGTTGGAGATGTTGGATTTACTCGTAGTTATTACCGAGGTTCAGTGTTGGAGATGGTGGATTTTCTCGTAGTTATGACAAGGTTCGATGTTGAGGATGACGAGGTCCAATGTAGGAGAAGGTCTAGTGTTGGAGATGGTGGATTTACTCGTCGCTTCGACTTCGTCCGATGTTGGAGATGACAAAGTCCAGTGTTGGAGATCATGGATTTGCAGGTAGTTAATGACAAGGGTCGATGTTGGAGGGAGGGAGTTGGACGATTAGCCCAAGACGGGATCCATTGGTGATGATTGTGATTCTCGCCAGGGTCCAGTCAGTGATTAGGTCCGATTGGTTGAATAATGGGGCCAGGCAGGCAAGGCAGGCTTGTGGTAGTGTGTGACATAGTAATGTATGATGGGGACGGTGTTCAATTTGGCCGGGTGAGCCATGCCCTGGTCCAGTGGGTGTTGTGGCGTTTACGATGGCTTGGGAGTTAAGAGGCACATAGTGGCAGCATGCTGTGGAATAAACCCCCCATCATTATCACGAATGGGTAATTTCACATCCAAGTATAGATTGATGACAGTAAAATGCTCTCAGCTCCATTTGCTGTCTGACTACAAGTTAAAGTACGAGTAATGGTGTGGTCATGCTTTCTCAGGCGCTGGGTTTTTCTCTACGTCAGAATAAGAAGAGAATCTAATTCTTCGTCTTCGTCTAAAATATCTGAGTTATCCCCTGTGATTGAGTCATAGTATAGCCTCGAAATGGACTATATAATCTATATGTTCTTGGAGATATAGATGATACAGGGAATATATGGATGATTTAGGGAAGCCTCAGTTTGATAAAATCTTCCATAATCCCTGTGTTTTATGTTTAAAGTTTATTTACTTGTTCAGAAGGAAACGAATTAAAGATATTCGATTCTTTTTCTGGTGTGAATCTATTCGTGTTGTGACATCTTATTGGCCATGCTGTCTCATCCAGCTCTTGTTACTGTAAACACAACTGTAACTCATCCTAGCATCTGACTTTTATCACCTCAACCCTTAGTCTCTGGTCCGGAGATCGAATGATGAGGAATTGACTGACGTTTGTGAGACTAACTTCGAGGTTGAACTCATCATGGCGAACTGGCACTGAAGCAGTTCATCCCTCTTCCCCTCACTCTGAGCTGACCTTCAGCATCCCATACCACAGAGACCTGTCGCACCTCATCCCTCTCCACCTTAGAGCAGCTTAGACCCACTCACTACACATGACTCTGTTCTACCCTTCTTCACCGTACACGCTTCGTTCATCTTTTCTCAGACTCACTATGTCCCATACCTCCCACACAACACTACACTGAACCTGCATGTTCCATATCTCCCACAGCGCCCCACACACACACACACACACACACCGCACTCTTCCAGCCTTCTACAAACTATGCATCCGACTCTGTGCCATTATAGACGGCCCTTAGAATCCAACACGTCTCACCTCACAAGATTCCAACCCTCCACACCCACCTTATACAACCTAGATATCCCACACCCTACACCAGTCTGACCCACTACACTACACACGCGTCCATTACAATAACACTCTTCCACACCCCTTACAGCACACATGCGGTTGAAAGCCAACCACTTAGTTCCCCCTCACCTCTCAACAAGTAATACTACATTTCCTAACACCACTCACGCCATACCAACCAAACCCCTCCATATACTACACCCTTGGTCGCAGTTCGACTCTCCATCCCTCCAAGTGACGCCACATCACTCCTAACCCTCCAAAACCCAAGTCCTCCCTCTCTCTCTCTCTCTCTCCAAACGGACCTGAAACTCCCAAATCCTGCATCCCTCACCCACCCCAATTTTCCACATGTTAAGCATTCTCTTTCCTTTCACCTGTAGTTGGCGGAAGGCAGGGCGAGAGCCTCCCTCACATTCTCCCGTTCCATGAAATATAGCAGTTGATAATAGCAATAAATATATTACAGCATAACCATACCATAGGTCAGCTGACCTTATATGTTGCTTGTTCTTCCTGTGTGCTTGCACTCGACCTTACCCTCCACACTCGACCTTCTCCTCCATACTCGACCTTGCCCTCCACACTCGACGTTACCACCCACCCCTGACCTTACCCTCCACACTCGACCTTACCCTCCACGCCTGACCTTACCTTCCACACTCGACCTCACCTTCCACACTCGACCTCATCTTCCACAAGGAGCCTTATACTCAACACTTAACCTTACCCTCCACACATGACCTTACCCTCCACACTCGACCTCACCATCCACACCCGACCTTACCCTCCACACTCGACATTATCTTCCAGATTCGATCTCACCCTCCAGGACTCTACTTTACCTTTCACACTCGACCTTACATTCCACACCTGACCTTACCCTCCACACTCGGCCTTACTTTCCACACACAACCTTACCTTCCACACTCGACCTTATCCTTCACGCTCAACTTTCCCTCCTACACTCCTACCCTCACCTTCACCATCCAACACCCAGAAAACAAGCAGACCCCGCCATCGTACACATCTCACCTCACGAATAATGTAGGGAATAGCAGTGTTAAAGGAGACTAAAACACCCTGCTGATAGAGACAGGTCGGAAGATCAATGTTACAGGTTGCTCACTTTAAGTAACTTTAAAAAAATAGTTTTAAAGTATTCCTTACGCGATAGTTTGACTCCACTTGCTAAAGAAGTTCGGCAGTGGTAAGAAAAGTTATCCACTAGGGTTGATACCATTATTAGTCCCTAGGGCTAAATTCAGTGACTTCCGAAGTGAGGGAAAATTTAATGTGGTAACAAATGAAGTCTTTGGATCTCTCTCTCTCTCTCTCTCTCTCTCTCTCTCTCTCTCTCTCTCTCTCTCTCTCTCTCTCTCTCTCTCTCTCTCTCTCTCTCACACACACACACACACACACTCGTAGCTGTCGGGTGGGTACAATAAGAACTCCTTGGGACAGTAATTTAGGACTCGCAAGACGTTGATTGAGCAAAACCAGCAATAAACATTTTAACAAGAGAGTGGTAGCACAAGTGGCTACAAGAGTACGAAGAAAGATATGCCGCAGAAATGAGATGGAAGTGAAGTGAACGGGAAAAAATAGATAAGCAAAATAATGATTACACCGTTATTTTTTATCTTTTTAGTTAAAACTACAAAACAGGAAAGAAGTACTGCCAGTCATTTCGCAAAGACATTGAGAGGATAAAGCCAAAAATTCAGATATGAACAAAAATCGGTCAGTCATCAACGATTTGAAAAAAAATAAGGTGTAAAATCGACAGAAGGAGAAACGAAATTTACTTCAGAATCATGACTGAATGAATGAATGAAGAGGTTCACACCATCTTCAGTTACCGTTCCTGATTGATTGCAAGATATGACCTGAAGGAAGTGTCATTAACATGATGATGACTCCGCCATTGCTGAAAAGAACCATAAGATTATTTATCTACAGGAAGCAATAAATGAGAGATTTAGTTATCTACAGGAAGCAATAAATGAGAGATGATTTAGTTATCTACAGGAAGCAATAAATGAGATATGATTTAGTTATCTACAGGAAGCAATAAATGAGAGATGATTTAGTGAAATGAAGATGAAGAAGATGATTGCACGACCATTAGCGTGTTACAAGATGGTCAGACAGCAGCACATAAAAGGCCGAGCTTGGAAACAGGCTAATGTAAACAAACGGTGGATGAACCCGAATGCAAAACAAGTAACAGAAAGAAACGGGGAAACAACGAAGATCAAACGATTCAACGAAGATAGCACGGCCCGCGTTACCCGTACGGAGCAAGGACAGAAGCCCTTCATAGACACATGATCAAATCAGTAAAAGAATAAATGCAACGGTCATATAATGACTGAATTAGCGAGACTCATGAGCTGTCATGACCATAAAGTCAGCACGTCAACAAGAAGTGTTTGAAATACAATTGATGATCTAAGACTAGAGTTTCATACTGATGGACAACGTCCTTAATGACAAGAAAATTTGAGACTCCCCCCCCCCCCAAGAAAAAGAGAAAATGGATAAAAAGATAGAAAATGTGTGACCTGGTGGCATGGAAAATATTATGCATTCTGCCGATATATTAGTAGATCATGCAACATGTGGCACGAAGTATATTGACGGACGCCACGGAGAGATGAGGTACGTAGGATGTGTTACGGTTATACAACGGAGATGCGTAGGCTGAGGTGTGGGTATACAACGGAGATGCGTAGGCTGTGGTGTGGGTATACAACGGAGATGCGTAGGCTGAGGTTTGGGTTTACAACGGAGATGCGTAGGCTGTGGGATGGGAATACAATGGAGATGCGTAGGATGTGTTACGGTTATACAACGGAGATGCGTAGGCTGAGGTGTGGGTTTACAACGGAGATGCGTAAGCTGTGGTATGGGTATACAACGGAGATGCGTAGGCTGAGGTTTGGATTTACAACGGAGATGCGTAGGCTGTGGGATGGGAATACAATGGAGATGCGTAGGATGTGTTACGGTTATACAACGGAGATGCGTAGGCTGAGGTGTGGGTTTACAACGGAGATGCGTAGGCTGTGGTATGGGTGTTCAACGGAGATGCGTAGGCTGAGGTGTGGGTATACAACGGACATGCGTAGGCTGTGGTACGGGTATAAAACGACTGATCCGTCGTCAATTGAAGTGACTCTGGGTTCGTTGGGATGTGCGAGACGTGCCCGCCGAAGAAGAAGAATGAGCAAAACGAAGGGAATAAACACAGACGAAAATGAAGTCGAGGAGACTGATGGTGTGTTCGATATGACAAGAGATCGAAAACGTGATCGAAGGAGGGAAACGAAGATAACCAAGAAACGACCGTTGACCAATTCGAGGAAGGGATCTCTGGAAATGTTTGAAGGAAAGGAAAAAAAAATTGTGTAAATGAAGGGAAAAGGAGTATAGATGGAAGAACAGAGAGGGCTTACAGATAAAACGAGGAGGAAGAAAGTTCACTGTGGAATTCTGGAAGTGAAATAGGAAGATGAATTCCTATTGCATGTGAATTAGATGCAAATTCGGAGGTAAATGTGGAGAGAAACGTTCTGTAACTCTGCAGGATAATGCTTCAGCTGGGATGTTTTGATGTCGCATTGTTTAGTAACCAGCATTCCATATGGTCTGCTATGACAAATATACTTAAGAAATAAAAAGGAGAGAAATCTCGCATTACATAGACGTAACCTAATCGTTAATGGGAGAGAGAAGCGAGTACAGAAACATATTACATAATCAGACGTATCATAACTTAAGTTGGGAGAAAGGTGTCACTTTGCGCATCAGAGAAGGAAAATGGAGTGAGATAGAGGAACTGGAAGATCCTGAAACCTTAGTCAGAGGAGCAGTGTCAACAGAGATGAATAGAAATGGGAACCAGATGAACCAGACGAGAAAATGAATCGCAGAAATCTTGGCATACCGTAACAGTACGTGGAGAAGAACGTTGAACACTGGAGGAAGCAGTGCCTGAAGTCAGAGCTAGCAACAGAAGAGCATTGAGTAGTGGATCAGATACTGCCTCAAATCAGAGCTAGCAACAGAAGAGCATTGAGTAGTGGAGCAGATACTGCCTCAAATCAGAGCTAGCAACAGAAGAGCATTGAGTAGTGGAGCAGATACTGCCTCAAATCAGAGCTAGCAACAGATGGAGAAGAACTTTGAATAGCGTGGCAAACCCTGCTTCAAATACTAGCTAAAATCAGATGGAGAAGAACGTTGAATAGTGGAGCAAACTCTGCCTCAAATAAGAGCTAAAAAACAGATGGAGAAGAACGTCTAATAGTGGAAAAATGCTGCCTCAAATGAGGATGAACAACAGATAAAGAAGAACGCTGAAGAGTGGAGTAAACACTGCCTTAACTCACAGCTATTGATTGCCAGCATAAATCCTACGCCAAACATTGGAGCGCAAATTTGCCCTTGACCAAATTCCTTACTGGCTTGGGTATAATAACCATAGTATTTCATCAGATCATCGGAAACCTTTTTCTGTAGAGAAGACCAACTGGTTCGAATACCAGCAAGCATGTGTAAGGAGCATCCGAATGGATACACAGCTCCACGAATATATGAAATGACAACACGGAAAGTATTTACGAATGTTAAAGCAAAGTATTTGGGACTCTGGACACATCGGCAGATGAACCATTTTAGGTGTTTTATGTATATAACCTTTCAAAGCCTAGTCACTAATTGAGAATTCGATAGGTGACTATTATTTTTGTATTTATAATAGCCCCAGGATCAATATCTTTCAAACAGTCGTAGTGTTACCTAGGACCCTCATAAAGGCTCCTACAGTCCAAGGCTGCACTCCTAAGAGTAGCAGGGAAGCGTGGACACTCTTGGAGTTAGAAGGTCCTTGACGAGACTGCCCTCCATATGATACAGCCTCGTCAAAGATGACTTACCACTCTCGGTGTAACCTCGTCCTGGTAAAGTCTACTAACACCGCTATTTGGATATGGACTCCTTTGGTGTAGCGGTTAGCGTTCTTGACCGTGACACATTCACAGGCCGTCCAGGGTCGAGCTCATAGGTTCAAATCGTGGTTACGGCAGTCGGTCCATGGTCATCCCAGCTGTTCATCCACCCCGTAGGGGTCGGTCGATAAAATTGGTATCTGGCGTTAATGGTATGGCCTTGATTTGGGCCTCAGGTGCCCGTGCCGTCTCGGGTAACATAAAACAATAATATAGCTAAAACATACAGCTTCTTGAGATGTAATTCGAGATGGAACCTCCCTTACAAGCAAGATGGACACCAAAACAAGCAAGCATGGCACTGGATATATCTATAGCAAGCTACGAGGTAGTTATAATGAAGAATAAACAACCCAAAATTGAGGTAGAGGAATTTAGTAGAGTAATAACTAAAGCAGGTTAGATTTAAGGGAATGAGAGAGAGAGAGAAAAAAAATGAAAACATGGATCGAACAAAATTTCTGGAGACTTCCAGTTTCCAGTTCATAGAGTGGAATAAGCGAGGAGCAGATTATGGGTTTAGACTTGGATATAAATCGATGACAAGTGGCTCAGTGGACAAAAAAAGAGAGCAATTCAAGAGAGCAGTGGAGATGTGTGAGAGGTACAAGCTAGTGTATGTCATATACCAACAAAGGCCAACAGATCCAACTACATGGATAAGTGGCTGTGTTTTTAGAGACTGGGTTATATAATACTAACATAGATAATGGCGTTCCAGAAGCTACCGGGAGAAAACATGGGAAGGCCTATCTGTGGGGCCTGGTTGTGGATAGAGGGCGTAACATTACATACGACACGTAGAGAATGGATGTGAGTGGATGAGGCCTAATATCATCGTGTGTTCCTGGTACTAACTCGCTAACACAGTAAATGGCGAACAAGTATGAGAAGAAGGGAAGAAAGAAGCTACAATGTTTGGTGTGGGATAGGAAGTAATTCGTGGTATGTCAGAGGAGGACGCCAGGGAAGTAAATGACAAGACCTGCCGCACTTGACAAGATGAACTGGGATGAGATAAATGAATTGCAAGCGAAAACGAATGGGGGATGGCAGCCTTAAAGAAAACGAGATAAACCTCGATACTAACAACATTTCATGGAAGAAGAGATGAAACAGTCGAGGGTTCAGTTCCATATATTCATACTTACCCCAACACCAGTATCTGGGATCACCCAGGACCTTACTGAAGACTCCGGCATTCCAACGCTGCGCTACTTCCTGTAGCAGGGAAATGTAGATTCCTTTAGAGGA
This sequence comes from Panulirus ornatus, assembly GCF_036320965.1. Classification (NCBI taxonomy): domain Eukaryota; kingdom Metazoa; phylum Arthropoda; class Malacostraca; order Decapoda; family Palinuridae; genus Panulirus; species Panulirus ornatus. Next base: position 13,707,346 of record NC_092250.1, read on the forward strand.
AGAAGTTCTATGACTACTCTCAGTAATGTAGCCCAGCTAAAGATAATTTTTCACTCGTGGTGTAACCTCGAGCAGGCGGAGCCCGGTAGTAGACACTATTAAAAGGAATGTGTGACGGAATGAGAAAAGGATACGTAAAGATGGCACACTGACAATATATGATCAGGAGAAGGGAAGAGACGAGGGTGAAGAGTGGCAACAACTATGGACGTAACGGAGGAAGATGATGGAAAATATATACGAATTGCTGATAAAAAGAATTACGGAATACCGATGAATAGAACAAGGAGCAGATGCAACGAAAATAACCAAAGAAAAGACTCCGGACGTATTATTTTCTCGTATGTGAAGAAGGCAAAGAGCGAAAGAAAATAAAAATATAGCCATTCAGAGTTGGAGAAAAAGCCAAAGAAAAAAATATGAAAAAGAATACAATTCCCGGAAGGACACGTTCATTACTGACGGACCAACAGAAGTCGGCTTCCACTACGAGAAATACGAAGATGCATCGAAGATGAGTTATTTACTCAGTCTCGCAAGAATTGAATAAAAGATGCCGGAAGAAAATGAAGAAGGCATATCTGTAGGAAAAGACTTGGGAGGGAAAACTCAAGCTCCAGGACAAGACTAGAGTACCAGCTAGAGAGTCAATAGCACAGACAGTGTTATTAATGAAGGATGCACACAACAGGTGACACAGCCCAACTACACAAAATGGCCTATGTGTTACCAAGACACAAAAGGCAGGATGTAACGTATTGCCAAAACCAGTGTAAACATACTGGAATTCTCACGTAACGCGTACATCAAAACATGATTGAACACTTAAAGATGAATGCATTCTCAAACTGTATGAGAATTGATTATAGATCTAAAAATAGTAGTATGGATTCATTCAGGACATGAGTACTTAAACATACCCGATAATACCATATTACAATATATGAACAGTTTACCAATCGAGAGTTCTCTGAAAGCGGTATCATATATACATTTCGCATAGATTCGAGTAATATTTCGCTTCAACTCCCAGAGTCTATATGTCTTTCTACTCCTGCCGAAGTAATGCATGAGGTTTTCTCTTCTGTCACACACACAGAGTCTCGTTAGGACCCCGTGGTCTGTTGCTGTCTGAATTCATTCATGTAATAAGATGCAAAGGTTCGGCAGTGGATACCCAATACGCATCTACCTCGCCGAGGGATATGATGATATTAACTACAAATTTTTTACTAAAGTAGCGAGAAAAGAAACAGAAAGCAAGCTCGGAAAATGGATTGAGAAGTATTTTTTTTTATTTTTTATTATTAAAGTCAAAATGATAACTAATAAAAAGCCTCGTTATCAGAGATTGGCAGAGGATGGGGTATAAGAGTCCTTGAAGTGACTACAAATAAAAACTATACATATGAAAACTATATATTTACATGACGTAGTTGTAAAATAAGATAGTATCAGGTCAGATGAATGAATGAAGAAGTAATGAAAACGTTTAGTGAGAGATGGAACGTTCAGAAATGCAGAAACATTTTGAAACTAGATTGGAATATGGTCGAAAAGTGTGTCCACACAAGGCACTTATATTATTGCAATTGGTTCGTAAACAAAGCTTACTGGAAAGCTAGGAAGACATTTTATGCTTCTAACAAAAATGTGGCAAATAAGGATACGTTTATTTGTTTAGTGTTGCCCTATTCTCCCAAATTAGCTAATCTAAGACATGTTCTAAAAAACAGTGCTTGTAATGTTGCTTTCTAGTACAATACCACCATCAGTAAGACCTTAGTAAGTATTAGGCCAAATCATGTAACAGTTGGGAGTGTTTACGCCATCAGATGCAAGGTATGTAAGATATATAGATAGGCCAGACCGGAAAAACTGTAACGGAGAGGTGTTATTGGCACCGTCATGCAGTACGCAGGGATGACCACAAAAATGCGATCGCTAAACATTGTCATGAAAATGATCACCCTGGCCATAGATCTTGAAAATCCCGTTATTCTATACCCCTCTGCTGATTATGCCACACGCAACGTCAGTGAATCTGTCTCAATTGCTAATACCAAGAACTTTAATTTGTCCCCGCGCAATTTTAAAGCCCGTCCTAGCAATAACCAAGTCATTATGAAATAATTGACAAAAAAAGAGAAAAAAAATTGTTCAAGACACACCCAGCTACCCAGGTCAACCCCCGCCACGTGACCCACCTTAATCACTCTCCCTTACAGTGGTTGATACCACACAAAGCGGACAGTGGTTGGTCTGTACAGATTGGTGCTGGACGGCGAGACTCAAGTATGATGTTGGGATTTGAATAACTTCGTCGCCACGAAACATGTCGTGCCACATGTATAGAAAAATTGCATGTTGAATACAATTGTATGGACTACTAAATTACAATTTCACCTTCATATATATATATATATATATTGTCCCTGGGGATAGGGGAGAAAGAATACTTCCCACGTATTCCCTGCGTGTCGTAGAAGGCTACTAAAAGGGAAGGGAGCGGAGGGCTGGAAATCATCCCCTTTCTTTTTTTTTTCCAAAAGGAGGAACAGAGAAGGGGGCCAGGTGAGGATATTCCCTCATAGGCCCAGTCCTCTGTTCGTAACGTTACCTTGCTAACGCGGGAAATGGCGAATAGTATGGATATATATTCAGATCCCGATACCCCCGAGCTGTGGCTCGGGTAACGGAGATACACAAACTACACCTAACGATGATAAGTTCCCTCTAGATGTGGGGAAATAATGATCATAACATACGAGGTAAATCTTTTCATGGGATGTGAAGACGACGAGACAACATTCTTTCTCTCGTGAGCAGTAAAAGATCTTGAGTATCATTCGTGCTGGTAATGGTCTAAACTTCCTTCCCTCTGCCCTAATAACGGCGACTCAACTGCTAATAAAGAAAGACAGCGACCGTCTAGACTCATCAGGACGACCAGAAATACGAGATGTTCAATAATTAACGAATTCTTGTGTCCCAGAGTCTTCACAACTGAGGACAAGGGACGCGCATTCTTTCGCTAAGATACAAGGGTAATTCGTGAGGCTTCGTAAAAGTTGTGGAGTGGAGATGGAGCTGGTAACCAAACGTATATATTATACTTCAGAATCCCAGGCTAGACACAGAAGGGTAGGAGTGCTAGTGTGTGGAACGATGGGTGATGGTTGAGAGGGTTGTAGTGGCACGGGCTAGTGACACTGGAGAAGGTGGCTGTAGTGGCGGTGAGGGGTCAGAGAGGGAGTAGGGTAATGGCACATACTATTGCCAATGAGGGTATGATGATACTATGTAGTCATTGGTGGTATGAACAGATGTTGGTAGAGGACAAGGGTAGATAGGAATGAGGTAATGGTGGTGGAGATGAGTAAGGGGTGAGTGAGGAAATAACCCATCAAAATAAGGCTCTGCAATTCGTCACAGATGAGAACGACCCTTACATTGAAAACACCGTAGAACAGCACGAACGACTGGGTGTCAACCCAGTCGGTTCATACGTAAAAGAAACACTCTAAAAATTATATCAGAGACTCGATGACAGCTGTGATACAAACTACAGACCAATCCGACAATAGTGCAGACTTGGAACCCCCTTGGCTTCCTCCAAGCCTCGTAGCAATTAGAAAGGCTCTTTTCATCAACCGATATATACTGTGAACATTGTTTAGCTCAGCAAATTCCGTTTAGAACGCCAAAAGACAAAGTATAACTACTGATACTCACTCCCCAGTCTGCTGGAGGTAGATAAGTAAAGCACCAAAAACACGCTTCCGGGAAATCACCCGCGTACATCAGAAAACTTACGCTATACACCTGTGCACACTTCAACCTTCTCTTCCATTTCAAACTCTCCCTTCCCACCTCTTCTACCTCTCCTGTAACTACGTTATAAACATCGGTGGCGGGAGGTGGTAGTCTGTGATGTAGGTGGTGTGAGGGTGGGGAGGTAGGAGTGTGTTTGGAGGAAGGTGGTGGTTGTGTGAAGGGAGGCGAATGTGAGAACTGAGGTAGTTGAGGTGAATGAGTGTTGTATGAGCGAGTAGGGGAGTGGTCTGGTGGAGGTGAGAAACCTTGTGGTCACTGGTAGTAAGGAAGAGAAGGGTGTTTAGTCAGACGCTGTCGAGAGAAATGGTCGCGGCGAGAAGAGAGGGATACGTTACCAACGGGGAAGGAATAGGTGGAAAGCGGTAGTAAAGGGAGAATGAGGGAAGGAGGGCGCCTTCTGAGCAGGTGATAGCGAAGTGGGAGTAATTAGGTGTGGTGAAAGATAAGCACAATCGTAACAGGAGAACACGTGCGGGGCTGATAATGTAGTCGTGGGCCATGAACTGGGAATTCGTTTTACTTGTAGAACTTACAAATAACATCCTGCTCAGTAAAGTTCACCCAAGTAAAATAAATAGAAAACGAGAGCAAGAGAGGAGAAAGAAAAAAATTGATGCCCGAAAAACACGCATTTGGGTGATAAACTTAGTTCTGGTACAACCTACAGTTATCTTGTGCTTTTGTCTTGAATGAAATTTTTCATATGAATTATTTGTGAATATTACCTGCATAGATATACACAACTTCATCGTGAAACCGATGATCAGATAATCGGATTGATTTTGAAGTAAATTGGATCATTTATCTGTGCTTCGGTGGTAATTTGTTCGGAACATGCAACAGCTGTTAAGTGTAGAGAGAGAGAGAGAGAGAGAGAGAGAGAGAGAGAGAGAGAGAGAGAGAGAGAGAGAGACTACCCGCTAGCAGGGCGGGCCATTGCGTAGCGCCCACGGCATATATTGCTCGTTTTTTTATGGTGATGATAAAAGAGGCGTTTTAAGTTGTGGTACCAGAAGACCTCGGCAGCTTCACGCCTCACTTGTATAGTGGAAATAGACCATTCTTGCGAGTGTACTGTATGCTTAGGGGGATAGGTGGATAGGGGATGAGGAGGTGCATCTGTTGCTGTTTGCAGATGACACGACTCTGGTGTTATTCGGAACTGAATATTCAGGAGGGTAATTGAAATGCATTCGATGGAATGAATTGGACCGATGAGGTATATGGAGGGCGATGTGCTGTCAGGGAGCTCAACCAGAATAGACCAAGTCGTGAATATAAACCATAGAGTGATGTTTGGGACTCTATTGTATATTATGGTGGGCTCTATGGAACTGGATGCACCATCCTGTAGGAATGTAATCTCATACAACTGGATGACTTATTCCCTGGGGCTTGAGTCTCCCGTAGTAGAGTTACCTAGCCCTTGCCTGGCACCTACACCTCCAGTAGCTGGGTGATTTATCCCCCTGGATGTCATCTGTGGTAACTTGGTGACATTGCTCCGAGGGATGTTGAGATTTTGCTCTTCGATAGTATGGTAACTTTGCTTCGTAGACTATAGGGGTAATCAAGGACGCATAGGTTTTTGTGTCCAGCGACAGACTTTTAGTCCCTGGTGTTTCATTCTCCAAGATCAAAGATTTTCCCAGCGTCTAGGACTTCTTCCTCCGCAGCAGGGCTACCCCAGCTCCTGATGGAAGCGGGTAACTGAGCCTCCAGGGTCTCACATCTCCGGCAGGTGGGTAGTGCAGGTCCTGAGGCTGCAGTCCACTTTTTACCTCTCTTCCGGGACATCAGTCTTCATTAACTAGGTTTCCTCAACACCTGTGGCTTAAGTCTACTGGGGTTTCAGTCTTCAGGCATGGTTTCTTGGCCTGAAATCTCATGGCAAGCTGAAGATTCAATCACGGAGACTTAAAACCACACCAAGTACAAAGACGTACGTACCTCTTTCAGGATTCGAATCTCTGATATATAAGTGATGTCAGCCGGTGAAGAAGGGGTTCCCATAGCCTTTGGGCATTACAGTGTTTCGGAAGGAGGTTCAGATCATATATTATAATGGGATATCCAACTTTCCCAAATGGAGATCCACGGGTCAACTTGATGTGCTTAAGGCAGCCACTCAGCCCTATAATGGGATCCAGCTGTAGCGTCCCCATTGGGACGACCCGACCTAAAGTGAATTTAGCCGCTCATATGATGACGTCGTCTGTTTTTGGGTATATATATATATATATATATATATATATATATATATATATATATCATACAAAACTCCAACAGCCAGGATCGAACCTGGGACCCCTTGTGCAAGAGGCAGGCATGCTAACCGCTAGTCCTATTATACAGTCCCTTAGCCTAGCGGTTAGCATGCCTGCCTCTTGCACAAGGGGTCCCAGCTTCGATCCTGGCTGTTGGAGCTTTGTATGTTCTATGAAGGTGCGCGTTCATATGCACTTTATTCGTATATATATATATATATATATATATATATATATATATATATATATATATATATATATATATATATGTAATGCCTTAGCTAGGTACCCATTTTATCCACCATCTCCTGAGCGTGGATGAACAGCTGGGTGGATTGTGGACCGACTGGCGTTTGTCAGCGCTAGAGGTATATCAAATGTTACCAAGTAGATCAATAATGAATACTATAGTGTAATATATATATATATATATATATATATATATATATATATATATATATATATATATATATATATATATATATATATATGTACTATCACTGAAGCCTCTTTCTATGTTTGGAGAAGCATCGATGTTCTATAGAGTTCCTTTGGCGCAGATATATGGATTCAGAACAAGTGATTGTGAGGATTAATGTTTTAAACTCTCTATATGGGGGGGAGTGGGGGATGCGTCGGATATCCAATACTGCTACTGGAAGCTTTGGACGTTAATCCACACACATTTTCGTGAGATAGAAAACGTGCAAAATCCACGAAGCGGACTGATTCCTCTCATCGAGGATCGAGTTTTCCCGTTTACGAAGAACAGTGAAATATTTACAGTGTTTTGCATGCGCAGTAAATTCTTGTTCGGTTGCGAGTGCGCCATTCATATCCTTTCCATTTCCCATTTTTTCCTCTCTTTTTTTACATTTCCCGTTTCATGCTTGAAGGGAGCGACTAGAATTCATAGTTTTGGGGAAGTTTCTGATGAATTGGTTCTTTCGTAAACGTATTAATCTCTCTCTCTCTCCCTGCATGGTAGCATGCACGGAAGAGGGAGGTATATATTACTGGCACTAACCCCCCCTGGGTAATGGGAGTGGTTATAGTGATGGCTGTCTGGTGAGCCAGCACTTCAGTGGCTGTCGAAGTCTCGCTCCTCCAGGCCCAGGTAGCTGGCTGAGTCTCACCCCCCACACACATACAATCTCCCCGTCTCGTATATAACACTTGACAACACATGTCTCACACGACTTGTTCATAGTAACTCAGTATTTTATTGCTGTATGTACCACTGTACCGCTCGCCAACCCTGTCTTTGGGCGAAATCTTGCTGTAATTACTTTTAAGTAAGTTAGTACTCTCTTTTGACGTAAAGAAAATGTGGCACACAAACGATGAGGTCTCTGAGCTAATGGACTCGAAGTATTACTTCCGTAAGACAAGTACAGATTTAAGCTGTCTATTTGAAGACAAGGACGCGATCACTCACATGAGAGAGAGATATATGAGCGAATATAAGGATATAGCAGATGGCTTAATATTAATCGGCAGGAAATATGGTGAAGAAGAAATGAAATAAGGAAATCATGAGACACAAAACGAGGGAAATGGAAAGCAAATGTTAAGATGGTGGGAATGATGGAAAGAGAGATGGAGAAAATAATCTGTGATATGCAAAATAATCGAAAGGTTTTAGTCTCTGGTGTGGACAAGGCGAAGTAGTACATCAAATGCTGAGGTTAAAGCATTCAGACTCGAATACGGCAATATCAGTGTCAGAAATCAATGCAGCAAAAAAAAAAAAAAACTCAATTATTCATAGCAAGGTCTTTCATCATCTGAACGAGAATGACGTCAGAGCTGTCGAAAATGGAACCGTTTATGAGGCAGAGCCAACTAGATCGCAGTATTATTGAGGTCCACAGAATTGCATGTATGTGTCACCGAGACACAAAGGAGATCAGAACCTTCTGTTGAGGTTGTATATACCTGGAATCTTGACATAGCTTGATAGAAAAAACGCTGGATAGAGTAATCCAGAAACTTGCTCACAACAGCAGGTTGAAAATGCATAGACGAAAGCAGACATGGGTATACGTAAGGCAAAAATACACCAACAACACAGTTGTCTCTACCTTACAAGAACCTGTTATGAAACACTGCTACAAGGGAGGACAAGGGTGGATACAGTTCTTCCGTCACTCTTTGACTGAGATCATCTCTGTAATCCTGGAGGATAAAGGGATGATGTAGAATATTCAAGGTGAGTTAGGAAGGTGGATCAAGGACTTCTTGCAACACGATAAGAGCATTGAAAGCTAAAACAAATGGAATTGTATGTCATATCGCTGTATCACGGTTATTATTTCAAGAAACTGGACCGACTTCACAACCGATTGTAACAACAGTAGCACACGTGGAGGTAGATGAAAGTATAACCAGGGGATTAGCATATGACGCCAGTTATGAAGATGACTGTTGAAGACATAGAGAGAATGCAAAAAACTTTATATATATATATTTTTTTTTTTTCTCATACTATTCGCCATTTCCCGCATTAGCGAGGTAGCGTTAAGAACAGAGGACTGGGCCTTTGAGGGAATATCCTCACTTAGTCCTATTCTCTGTTCCTTCTTTTGGAAAATCTTAAAAAAAAATGAGAGGGGAGGATTTCCAGCCCCCCACTCCATTCCCTTTTAGTCGCCTTCTACGACACGCAAGGAATGCGTGAGAAGTATTCTTTCTCCCCTATCCCCAGGGATAAAATATATATATATATATATATATATATATATATATATATATATATATATATATATATATATATATATATATATATACGCGAATGAGCAGATGGAATTGAACAAAACATATTAACAATATCGTGATAATACTCTATGATATCCAGGAGGGAGGTTAAGGGTGAAGGAGATGTTAAAAACACGTAAGGTTATCGCATACGAAAAGTTGGGAGTTTAAGGGTCACATTAATATTATCGCATGAGCGAGTATAATTAGCTAGCGTTATAATGAGAACCCTCTTTACGAGGGAGTGAAAGATGATGACAAAAATATCAAGAGAATATGCTAAACTGCAACGCTGCTGTGTTTCATGGCTGCTAGCAGAATAGGACGAGATTAATACCCCCAGAGAGAACTCAGAAACACTTTCAAAAGTAAAACTTGAGGGGACTGGAATACCTGGGCTGGAACTGTGCTATTTAGGAAGAAAAGAAAATCGTTCCACGGACGGAAATTAAAGGGAATTAAAAGTTAACATACAAGGACTGAAAACTTACCTAAATGGAAGAAAAACCCAGAGTATTTAGAGCAAAAGGAGTCTGTGAAATAGACCAAAAGGAGACTCCAGTATGAAGATAGTGACTACAACATTGTTCTGCGAAATATGAAGTATTCAAGGAGTGAATACTGGAACGTTTAAGAGAAGACTGGATAGATGTAAGGAGTGAATACTGGAACGTTTAAGAGAAGACTGGATAGATGTAAGAAGTGAATACTGGAACGTTTAAGAGAAGACTGGATAGATGTAAGAAGTGAATACTGGAACGTTTAAGAGAAGACTGGATAGATGTAAGAAGTGAATACTGGAACCTTTAAGAGAGGGCTGCATTGATGTAATACTGGATCCATCCAGAGAGAACTGGATAGATGTAAGGAATGAATATTGGAACCCTTAATAGTAGACTGGATACGTGTAAAGAGTGAATACTGGAACTGTTTAGAGATTAAACAGGTGGGAAAAAAAAAACGTACATAGATTCCCATGAACCTACGGTAAACACGACTGCAGCGTGTGTGATAGCAGAGAGTAACAGCATTCTGAAGCAAGCAGCTTATGTGGTGAGTGCTACGCGCTTGCCTACCTTCATTGGTAGAGTATCACCTGTAGGGTCCTGAGATGGGTACACTCTCTCTCTCTCTCTCTCTCTCTCTCTCTCTCTCTCTCTCTCTCTCTCTCTCTCTCTCTCTCTCTATCTATCTATCTATCTATCTATCTATCTATCTATCTATCTGTCTATCTATCTCTCGCTGAATCGTCCTTCCCACTCCGTCTTAAATCCTGATGACGACCTTTGTGAAGTCTGCCTTGGACCCCCCCCCCTCTCGCAGATTACCCCCGTCTCCTCCCCTTCCCCATGGATATGGTTACCATCGTGAGCGTCCGTGGACGTCTGCCCGGCGGCTGCATACACGTGTGCGTATGCTAATTTACATTTATGCGCCGGATAAGGGGGGGAGGGGGATGAAGGAGTGGGTGGGAAGAGGCGAGGGGTGGGTTGGGGTTATGGCCCCGACATTATCTCTGAATTGTAATTAGCGCGGAGGTTTCACAGGCACAATACCATCTTAAATCACCCTCTTCCCCCCGAGCCGCACACCCTCTCGTTAGGGCTTGGATGCTTGCAAAGTGCTCCACGTCTTTGTTGTGGCCGTTGTCTTTAATCCATTATTGCTCGGGAGGCGGTTACCAGCCAGCAGGGTCTTATGATTACAGCTGGGTCACTGTTTTGAAGAAGATTTCAAAGGGCTAAATTGCAAGAGAAGGAAGAAAATTAATTCAGAACAATAGTATATACGTATGTATTTATTTTTTTTTTTTTTTTTTTTTTTTTTTTTTTTATATTTTGTCGCTGTCTCCCGCGTTTGCGAGGTAGCGCAAGGAAACAGACGAAAGAAATGGCCCAACCCCCCCCCCCATACACATGTACATACACACGTCCACACACGCAAATATACATACCTACACAGCTTTTCATGGTTTACCCCAGACGCTTCACATGCCTTGCTTCAATCCACTGACAGCACGTCAACCCCTGTATACCACATGACTCCAATTCACTCTATTTCTTGCCCTCCTTTCACCCTCCTGCATGTTCAGGCCCCGATCACACAAAATCTTTTTCACTCCATCTTTCCACCTCCAATTTGGTCTCCCTCTTCTCCTCGTTCCCTCCACCTCCGACACATATATCCTCTTGGTCAATCTCTCCTCACTCATTCTCTCCATGTGCCCAAACCATTTCAAAACACCCTCTTCTGCTCTCTCAACCACGCTCTTTTTATTTCCACACATCTCTCTTACCCTTACGTTACTTACTCGATCAAACCACCTCACACCACACATTGTCCTCAAACATCTCATTTCCAGCACATCCATCCTCCTGCGCACATCTCTATCCATAGCCCACGCCTCGCAACCATACAGCATTGTTGGAACCACTATTCCCTCAAACATACCCATTTTTGCTTTCCGAGATACTGTTCTCGACTTCCACACATTTTTCAAGGCTCCCAAAATTTTCGCCCCCTCCCCCACCCTATGATCCACTTCCGCTTCCATGGTTCCATCCGCTGACAGATCCACTCCCAGATATCTAAAACACTTCACTTCCTCCAGTTTTTCTCCATTCAAACTCACCTCCCAATTGACTTGACCCTCACCCCTACTGTACCTAATAACCTTGCTCTTATTCACATTTACTCTCAACTTTCTTCTTCCACACACTTTACCAAACTCAGTCACCAGCTTCTGCAGTTTCTCACATGAATCAGCCACCAGCGCTGTATCATCAGCGAACAACAATTGACTCACTTCCCAAGCTCTCTCATCCCCAACAGACTTCATACTTGCCCCTCTTTCCAGGACTCTTGCATTTACCTCCTTTACAACCCCATCCATAAACAAATTAAACAACCATGGAGACATCACACACCCCTGCCGCAAACCTACATTCACTGAGAACCAATGTATTTATATACGTCATATTTATTTGCACGTTCCTCCAATATCTAGGTGGCGCCAGGAACAAACGAAGAACGCCTTCATTCGATCTCATCCATTCTCTAGCTGCCGTTTATAATGCACTGGAACTAGATCCTTTATACACAGCAAGTCCCCATAGACCTTCGTTTGGTTTCGTCCGATCGCTTCATATGCCCTGTTTCAGCCCAGTGACAGCGTTACTCCCGTATACCACAACGCTCCAGTTCGCTCTATCCCATGCATGCGTTGCACCTTCCTGTCTGTTCAGGTCCCGACTCCTCAAAGCAACATTTGCTCCGTCCTTCCATCTCCTTTTTGGTTTCCCTCTTTTCCCTGTTTGCTGTTACAGCGATGGTTGTAGATTCGACTGAAGGACTGCAGAAGCTGGTATTTGAGGTTCAGAGATTGTGAAAGAAGAAAGTTGCGAGTAAATGTGGATAAAAGGAAATTATTAGGCTTAACCCTGGAGAGACAAAGGGTAGTTGAAGTGTAAGTCGGAATGGTCAGAAACTAGGGGAAACTGAATCCACCTAGGAGTGGACATTGCACCAAGTGGAACCATGAGAGATGATATGAGTCATAGGAAGGGTAAGGGGGCTAAATGAGTCATAGGGTGGGTGAGGGGGCTAAGGTCCTGGGCGTACTGAGGAGTGTATGGAAAGAGAGGTATGTTTGATGGTGTAGTAATCCCAACGGTTTTGTGTGGATGCGAGGCGTGAGACCTAATTAAAGTAGTGCAGAACAAGGTAGATATAGGGGAAATAAAGTGTCTTGAGGACGACGTGTGATGTAAGGAGGGTTGATCGAAAAACAAATGATAGAAGAGAGAGGTGTGGTTGTAAGACAAGTATGTATTACAAAGCTGGAGATAGTTTGTTGAAATGTTTGGACGTAATGGAGAGGATGAGTGAGGAGATAACGATGAGTGTGCATGTGTCTTGAGGGTGATGAAGTGATTTGGCATGATGGAGAGAATGATTCATTGATTTGATATGAAACCTTTATTGTTTAGACACACACACACACACACACACACACACACACACACACACACACACAGCACTTCGATGATAGCGCTGGTGAACGGTACATATCGTAAAAAAAATGTCTTACCGCTTTTGTTTGAAACAATATGGCACCACGGACGAAGGATTTTGAGAAATAGCCATTGATCTTGCCTCACGCTGGTCGCCCTCCTTTCATATTACTGTAATGTATCGATTGCTAGCGACATTTCCTGTCATGTTTAACATTATATACTATATCTACATTACATTTCTATTGTCATAACTGTAAAGTGAGGCTGCAATACCCATTATGGAATTTTCTTGCATTCACGCTTACCAATCGTACCGAGAAAACGCGAGTCGTATGTATCATTTCGAAATTTATCGTACCCACCAGGGAATATACTTTTTTTACGTTGTGTACATGTCTAGGGGTAGGCGGAGGCCAGTATATAACGGACAGTGGGTACAATACATCGACATAGGAAGGTGACAGGTGTGCCCGATTGGGCTCAGAGAATCAAATGGCCCTGTTTCCATCAGAAGGGGAGGAAGGTTTAAGGTACATTATAAAAATGATACACAATTACAGAATACTAAGTGATACTGACAGTAACATAGGTAATGAATAAATAATTTATGACATCTGTATAATTCGAGCGAAGACAAATAGACTAAGAGGATCTATATGGTAGGTACGATTGTGTAGGGAAGACGAAGAAGGAGATGGAGAGAATATTTGAAGGAGGCTTGAGGGTACTGAGGCCTGAAATTACGGAGGGTGAGAGACGTGCATGGGATATAATGAAGTGGATCGATGTGGTATATTGGGAGCGACGCGCTGTTAGTGGGTTATGAAAATGTCAAGGTATGGGCTTGGCAGAGGATGGAGGTCCCTGCTCTCTGAACATTTTTATGACAGCTAAAGAGTAGACGTGCGAAATCATTAAAAACAATAAAGTCAGTTTGCATGTTTAAGTTCTTCGTGTCCTATCGGTACTGCAGTTTACATTTCCATGTTGGACAGATATGCTGAGGCATGGAAATGGAAAGTTGGTTGTCCTCACGCTCTGGGGGTGTTTCGATGAGCTGGAAGCCTATGTTATTTAGAAACCGAGAAGCTTAGCACCTTCATCGTCGCAGAATTTTTAAAACAATCGAGAACTGTAAGCATTTACCTTCTATGAATCACCTGTATGACACCAAACCAAACCATCTGCCAGCACTGTGTAGGCGTTTGCTCATTCCGTCAGGCCAGAGATGCTGGGGTTCTCTTTCAGACTGACAGTGAGGAGAAGCAAGTCTTCTCAGATTAATGTAATTAATCTCACCCTGCCTGTTGTACCATTCAACGGAACTCTTACCACTTGAAGCATGTCGGTCATTCGGGTAAAACACATTGTGCGGCAGATATACTGGTGGCAGGCAGGGTTGTACCAGCGAGTACAGGTCGTGTGTAATTGCCTATTTGTAATTACTTCTTTGTACCGTGTGGGGAAGCAGGTCTTGCTTCCGTCGGGGCCCCGTCTCTTGAACATTATCTACCATCACACAGCTTCTTCATGCGTGCTGTCTGCATTAACCATGCCCTCTCTCTCTCTCTCTCTCTCTCTCTCTCTCTCTCTCTCACACACACACACACACACATATATATATATATATATATATATATATATATATATATATATATATATATATATATATATATATATATATATATATTCCTATGAATCCACGGCAAAAATGAAACACGATATGTTCCCAAGTGCACTTTCGTGTAATAGTCACATCACCAGGGAGGACAAAAGAGAGAAATACAAGTCAGTTGATATACTCTATATATATATATATATATATATATATATATATATATATATATATATATATATATATATATATATATAGGGGCCTGTAGATTATAGTATTAATAAAGATCCTAATCATGTTAACTGCTGTCGCTTTTTTAGCATTTACCTCGACCACAGGCTAAGCATAACGCTTTTCCGACCCCTGCTTCGCCTTTGGCCTCTCCCATCCATTTCAAACCTTCCAATATACCTCCCTTTTCTGACCTGCTAGCCTCCCTTCTTATGCATGACACATGCATCTCTTCCACGTGCCAGCACACCTCGCCTCATAACTATTCCCTTCCTGGTCACGATCTTCAGCCTTACTCAAACCCTCGCAAGCTTCACCTTAACAACGTGCTTCGACTTCACTTTCTGGCGTACCTAAACCTCGGGCTTTATCCTGACCTCACTCTTAAACTCAAAACTCCGCTGTTTCGACACGGGCTTCCGTTTATCTCATGCTCTCCCCACAGTATCCTGGCAAGACACAATGATCCCGTAACCTCTTACCCATCACCTTCTAACCTTAGCCTCAAACCCTTGCCTCGCCCCTGTGTCTGCTTCACGCCCTTATTCACCTCCTCCGTGCCAGACCACACCTTATCCTCCAGCCTCTGCTTCATTTCAACTATTGCGCCAATCTAACCCATGCCTCACGTCTCGGCTGCCACACCCCTCGACCTACTACCCAAACCTCACCAAACACCCGCTTTAGTTCGCGTCCCAAACTTCGCCCAACATCTGCCTGAGCCCATGTGCCTCATGCGAAACTCGCCTTGGCCCCTCACCTGATATCTCCCTTACCTCTCATGCCATACCTCATCCCACATCTACCTCAGCCTTCGTGCCATGCCTCATCCCTCATCCAACTGCTGCATCGCATCACCCCAAGCCCAAGCCTCACTCCTGACCCATGTCTCATCTCCCATTCACGCTCTGGACACACCACTTCCCACGACCGAATGATGTCCTGCATTCTTGACGGCGTTTCCCTCAGGAAATTTGCAGGTAAAAGAAAAATAGTTTTTGCGACAACTCACGGGATGTTTGAGGTTTCCAGCGGTTGAGCCAAAATGATCTTGATAATCTGTGACATTGTATATCCCAAGCGAAATGAGTACAATATATTGTTTGATGAATGATGAAATAAACCCATTTAAGGCATAGTCTAATATGGAGCTTATTGGTAGCTTATGAGGCAGTAAAGTTTCATATGAATATTGTTTTTTTTTCTAAATTTGAGACTGCTGTTGAAGAAGCATTTCATATTCATGTGCCACGTAAATTTCATTTTGATATGAATTAATACAAAGAAAGAACTTAGGAAAATGTTAGAATTGAAAGTTTAATGCCTTATTTCTCGTTACATGTGCAAGTTATCAATACAGATAACTGTACACGTACACAAATATACGAGACATACATACAAAAAAACTATGCATTTACAACGTTGCCTTTGAAACTATGCATTCATAACGAAAAAGTAATCAAAACAGCTGTGGTGAGAAATTGCTCACATATGATTTGTATTTTTTTTTTTTTTTCGAATAAAGTCACTTCAACATTCTGGTACAATTTTACCTTTATTGCAACAATAAACGTGTGCATTGCCAATAGAATGGCATGTTTTGCATCCTGAAGCATTTTTTAGAATGGGCAAGTCTGACCTCAGACCGGCCGTAGATGCATAAAATGTCTTCCTAGCTTTCCAGTAAGCCTTATTCACAAACCACATAGGATAACCTAAGTGCCTAAAGATACGTCTTATAAAATTACTTTCGTCTACCAGACTTATGGGATCACATATCCGTAATGCTCTTAAACACGTAAACATTAATACAGATATTTTTACACAGAAAAATCATGTTATGTAAGAAAAATGTGACAAATGATAGATCTTAATGTTTCTCCTAGCCCTATTCTCCTAATTTTAGCTAATGTAAGACATGTACTAAAATGCCTTATTTTTATTGTCACCTTTCTGTACAACAACTATCAGTAAAACCTAAATCAGAAGTAGGTCAAATTATCTAAGAATTTGGAAGTGCTTATGCCGTCAAATGTAAGTCATGTAAAGATGTATATATATATTGGCCAGACTGGTAAAAAAAAGGAATCGGTTTAGATACGTGGATGATGTGTGGTCCTTGTGGCCATCCTCCCAAGATTGTGATGTCTTCTTTATTGAATTAAATAACATCCACCCCATTATCAGATGCAAGATGGAATGGGGAAAAGAAGGCAAACTGGCCTTTCTTGATGTGTTGTTGAATAAGAATCTGATCATGTGTCCTTTAAAATCTACAGGAAACCTACCTACTCGGAGATATTCATAATTTCTCAATACATGATTCTTCTATAAGAATGTCTGTAGTTCTATTTTTAAGAATACTAGGGATATGTGATCCCACAGGCCTGGTAAACAAACGTAGTCATATAAGACGTATCTTTAGGCAGTTATATTAACCCAATTGGTTAGTGAACAAAGCTTACTGGAAATCTAACAAGACATTTTATGCTTCTTGTTACAAAAATGTGACAAATAAGGATAAATCTAAATGTCTAGTGTTGCCCTATTCTTCCAGCTTAGGTAATCTAAGACATGTTCTAAAACGGTGTTTGTAATGTTGCTCTCCAGTACAATAACACCATCAGTAAGACCTTAATAAATAGTCGGCCAAATCAAGCGACAATTGGCATTGTTTTCGCCATCAAATGCAAGGCATGTAAAGATATATATATATGTATAGGCTTGACTGGAAGAAACTGTAATGGAGAGGTGTTATTGGCACCGTCATGCAGTACGCAGGGATGACCACAAAAATGCGATCGCTAAACATTATCATGAAAATGATCACTCCGTAGATCTTGAAAATCCCGTTATTCTATACCCCTCTGCTGATTATGACACACGCAACGTCATTGAATCTGTCTTAATTGCTAATACTAAGAACTTTAATTTGTCCCCAGGTAATTTTAAAGCCCATCCAAGTATTAACCAAATCATTGAGAGAATTGACAAAATACTAAAACATAAGAAAAGTTGTTCAAGACACACCCAGCTACCCAGGTCAACCCACGCCACGTGACCCTCCTTAATCCCTCTCCCTTACAGTGGTTGATACCACACAAAGCGAATGATGGTTGGTCTGTAGAGATTGGTGCTGGACGGCGGGACTCAAGTGTGATGTTGGGATTTGAATAACTTTGTTAAGTACTGGCATCTGATGAGGTGGATTCTATCCATAAGACATGTCGTGCCACATAATGCTTGCATTCGTTTGGGGTTTTCATATGTATATATATATATATATATATATATATATATATATATATATATATATATATATATATATATATATGTATATATATATATATATATATATATTCCTATGAGTCCACGGGGAAAATGAAACACGAAAAGTTCCCAAGTGCACTTTCGTGTAATAATCACATCATCAGGGGAGACACAAGAGAGAAATATTACAGTCAGTTGATATACATCGATGATGTGATTATCACAGGAAAGTGCACTTGGGAACTTTTCGTGTTTCATTTTCTCCGTGGACTCATAGGAATATCTTGATCACGCGCAAAATTGTGATCCTTTCCAATATATATATATATATATATATATATATATATATATATATATATATATATATATATATATATATATATATATATCTCATTTGTAAAATTACCGAATGGAAATTAAAGGTCTTTGGATCGCGTCGTGTTATTACTGTCAGTTGGGTCTGGTTGTGGATAGGAGGTTGTAGTGGCGGTGCAATGCACCTCAAATAGAGAATGAGTGGGTGCGAATGTCGAATTATTTTTCTCGTCTGTTCCTAGCACTAACACGGGAAACGACGAATGAATATGAAAAAAAAAAAAAGTCATTTTGATTTGTACTGTTCAGAAATACAGCTGATTCGCGTGTACTCTTGCTACCGATGAGGAGAAATGATCATGTTCCACAAGAGAACAGGAATGAAATTTTATGTTAATTCACCGAAATATGTCATGATTTGATGCAATGAATTTCAGATTTACATTAGTTTCCCTGGACTTGGTAGATGAGTATAGTAGTATGTCATACTAATGAGCTTATATTTAGAGTGGGCGTAAGCCCTGAGCCAAGTCAAGTAATAAACTGAGGTGATAGCATCAGAGATCCTAGAAGTAGTTCAACACTATGTTCTTGATATCTAACCAAACAGAAGCAATGGAGATAATGGATACGTAAATGTAGAACAACAATAAGAGTCTACTTGTATTTGTGCATGTCCTCTGTACATTCATAGATTCTTATGCAAGCGGTCTAGGTGTGGTGCTGAAGTCGGATTCCGTCATAGTCCTCGTTGTGGTCTGTTACCGGTGTCTTGAACACTTAATTAGTAGTAGTGTATTAATTAATCTCTGTACCGCATGGGATCCAAACCTTTATGCCACCACAAGATGGACGAGGGTAACAAATGGAGTTCCTTAAGGCTCGGTGCTGTGGCCACTTGTGGTCTTGATCCATCTAGATGGTTTATGTAAGTTGGGGGTCACACGTGAATGTGTTTGCTGATGATGCTGAAGTTATGAAATAAGTGCATAACAACAGAGACTTCGAAGAGTGCTAAGGGACCTAGACAAGATGCACCAGTTGTTTGCAAGAAATGACTTCATAAACCTTAACCTCATAAAATGTAAATTCACACCGACATTGTCGTCTGAAAAGCACATGAAGAGGACTGTATTGGAAACTAACTATATTTTGGTCAACACCAAAACCATTCAAGTTCGTCTGGACTGCCAGATGTTCAGAAAAGACATACACATCTTATCTCGAGCTGGAATACATAGCATCTGTGTGATCTCCGAGTCTAAAGAACGACATGGATTCCTGGAAAGGGACCAAAAGAATGCCACAAGAATGGCACGGGAATTGATTGGCGTGAGCTGCGAATAGAGGAGGGAAACCCTCAACCTATTCATTGTGGAAGAAAGAAGAGTCAGAAAGGAAATGATACACTATGGGTAAATTTCTAAGGGCGCCATGATGATTCTAACATAAATCAGTTTTGTTCCTCCCCAATCTGATGCTCCGTGCATATCACCATCCTTTAAGTGGCGACTAGCCCATACAACTTACCAAGTATACTCAAAAGACTTGTACATCTGTAATTCGAACATTCGCTTTTGTCCCTTTAAAGTTTACGCACTGACACTATACAGACATATTGCCAGTTCAGGCACCTTAACATGGGCCGTATATACCTTGAAAATCCCAACTACCCAAACAGTAACACTTTCATTCCCTTTTCTTGAGATATTCAATAGTAATCCCATCCGCTTTGCCATACTTCATCTGATGCATGTCTTTCAGCACCTCATGACTTTTCACCAAATCATTCGCCATCTCCCACTCCACATACCTCCTGGTCCCAGATACCACATATCTACCACCCTGTTGCCTAACATTGAATTATTTCAGAATACTCACGCCATCTCGTTTTTACCACTGCTTTACCTGTTGCCACTTCCTCATCTGCTTGCCTCACTCACGCTCCCATTTGTTCTCTTGTTCTCCTTATAGTCTAAACTTCCTTCCAAAATATTGTCTTATTACCCACGAAGTTTGCCGTAGTCTCTCACCCAATCTCTCATTTCCCATCTTTTTTCAGCCTCTGTACCTTTCTCTTTACCTCCCGTCACTTTCTTATATACGCCTCCCAATCACTAACATTCCTTCCCTGCAGGCATCGCCCATAAATCTCTCTTCTCTTTCGCTAGCACCGTAATATCCTCATCCCATCACTCGCTACCTTCCTCAAACTCCCACAACTCATTATGTACCT
The DNA here is from genome assembly GCF_036320965.1 of Panulirus ornatus. NCBI lineage: Eukaryota > Metazoa > Arthropoda > Malacostraca > Decapoda > Palinuridae > Panulirus > Panulirus ornatus. The sequence goes on from NC_092250.1 coordinate 13,727,890, forward strand.
TTCTATGAATATCATGCGTCCTGTATACATCAATGGAAACTTTCCACCGTTCATTCCAGCCTCTCTGTTTACTTTAGCGAGCAACTTCGGATCATCTAAATGCAACGGATGTGGCAGCCTTCACTCTGTTTTCCGATGGTTATATATGGCATTAAAGTCGCGCCATCACACGGTCTGTGGAGATTTTACTCTTAGGTAGCTGGAAAAAAAAAAAAAGGCTCTCGATAAGAAATATTAACGTAACGGCAAGGGATTCAGAAAAGAAAAATCTATTTGATAGATTGAATTGGGAAGCAATTTGAGGATTCCTTATTTTACATGGTGTGCGTGGAGGCCTGATATATGTTCTTAAGAGCTTTCATTCGCGCTGTACCAAGAGGCACGACTCTTTCAACGTCATATCCAATGACTTCTTGAAAATGCTGTCTCTCTTATCTTAAAAAATTCATGCATTGTTACTGTCACGCTCCGGGACATGTCTAGAGCACTTTTACGCTCACTGCACATGTATGTATGTTCAACTTTTATGTCCTCTTTCAAGAGTGGTTTGTGGTTTTCTTCTGCGTTGTTATTCATTTATTCTTTCGGTATCCTCGTTTCCTTTTCCTTTTATCCATATCTATCCTTGTTACTCTTCTGTTCTCCTGCTCACCATTCGTCACTGGTTTTTCTTGGGTCATCTGTCATCATCCTCTTGCAAACGCTCTTTTATCTTCTTTGCCAGCATTCTTGGGCGTTCCACCCACCCTGCTGTCTGTACATTGCCTCTCTTCTTGTCTACGTTGTACATGAAGCAGCGACCACTACCATGGCCCTGCCTCCAGTAATGTAGTCTTCATTAACTTTCTCATCACTCCCAACCTCACTCTGCACTGTTCCGTATCCCCTCAGCTTTTTGAACTGACGTGTATCATATATAGGTCACTTTTAACCTCCTCTTTTCTCCCCTCACCTTCTCTTTCCTTAGCTTCTGTCTTTCCTCCTCCTCCTCATCTCATTTTCTATCTACATTTTCAGTCGTGTATCATTTCCAATCGACAGTAAAAGGCTGACGAACATATGTACTGACGTTTGGCCTAACATAACCCTTGCTCAACTCCCCTGTCGACCACCCATCATGGACAGTGCCCGACGTATTCCATTTTGTACACCAAACAGATCAGTCAGGATCCTCGATACATGTTTTTCTATCCTGTGTATTTATGAACATCTATATTTCTTGTGGTATGTCTTTGCAAAATAAGCAAGGAACGTTGGAAAATACGGATACGTATAACTTTTAACTTTGGACTAAAGTGGGTTGTGAAAATATGAACACACACACACACACACACACACACACACACACACACACACACACAAACTCACACACACAGAAAGGAGTGTAGTCATAGCACTTACATACAAGGTTAAGAGTTAGGGCAACATAAGTGCAAGACTCTCTCTCCCTGTAACACTCACACACAGAGTAAACAAACATACATATACACATATACGCTCAAAACCCTTAATTCACAGTCAATATTCATGCAATTTGTTTCCCTGGGGGAAATGTGTAGCACATAGAACAGGGACATATTTTGCAAATTTTAGGGCTTTCAGGTTGGGTGAAGCAATATGATAGTTAGAGAATACAGGGATGGTATTTTCAATCAGGTACGTGGAATAGAAAATGCTTGTAACAAAAAAAAAAAAAAGAATGTGCCCACTAAAATGTAATATATATGCAGATAGGGGGAAAAAAATTTTGGCATCTATAAAGAATAACAGATTATGAGAGGATATGGTTGTTAGAGCTGCAAAAGGGATCACAAGTGACAATTTGATGATATAATGGCTGATATGATCTGTGTTCCGCCAGTTAGGTTACTACACAACACAAGACTTGTCATAAAAGTTGTGATCAATAGTATCTACTACGTCAAAGATTTATCAGTTGTCATTTAGGGTATAGAACGAATCATTTATGAGTTATATCATCCTGCGAGAGAGGAAGTATAACTTATAACAATGTCATTTATGAACTCGACTCCAATTGTGGGTCTCTCCGGAGAGACGTCATGCTAAAGTCATTCTAAATGGGTGATGAAGAATATTTTTTTGCCGTGTTCGAATAGCATGTGATGGCTTCAGTCTCGCCGCAGTGGGCAAAGAGGTTTTGCATTATCGTGGATGACATTATCCAAAGATGAAAGTTTACTTATTCAGGAGGAAGTTATGATGATGGAACGTGAATATTCCAGTGTCTTTTTATTTCAACCTCTAGTGGTCGCACCTCCTTGGCAATGTATATCTTATGTGCTCCTCGAGAGCCAACACTGCACAAGGGGAATGTGTGGCAATTCCCCCAGAAGGTTTAGCACATGGGTCTATAAGCTTGCGATGAACCCAGTTATGGTATAGACTGTGAGGGATAAAAGGGGGTACCACAGGCAGGAGTGTTATTGTAAAGTTACACTGTAGTTCAGGGTAGCTCAATTGGCTGGTAGGACCCTGACTGGAGCGAGGTTTGGTATGGTTCTCCAGCCTTTAACCTCTCTACTCAGTAACTCGCTCGTAAGAGAGAAAAAAAAAATTTATTGTTTTACAATACGTCTGTAATTGGTAGTATTTCGTAAGATTGTCACAAAGTTAAAAATAATTTTTTTCCAGTTATTTGGAGAGGCCCACATCAGCTTGGACATGAATCATAACGCGTATGTTTATTCATCTTTATTAATTTTTTTTTCAAACGTTGTCTTTCATCCGGATCTTTACCATCTACGAACTTTTGCGTGACTTGACCTTCACTAATTGTAGTTTGAGTAGCTCTGCCATAACCAACCATGTCTATCTCTCCTGGACATCTTGTGACTTGCTTCTGTATCTTCCTAAGTGTTCCGCATCTACTTAGACTGTCTATACTTCATTATACATAACAAGGTGTCCACTGACCCAGCCCTCTCTAGCCAGGTGTCTGATACGCCTGTGTTACGTGATAAGGTTTTATTTGCAGTGTAAGAATTCCTGTCGCCTGGGAAGGGTGCTGCATATGATTGTTTTGCAGAATTTATTGTGTGATGAAATTCCAAATTAGCACTTGGTATATTCCATTGTGGAATGTTAACGATGGTATGTGGAGTGAGGCTTTTAGAAGCCGTCAAGGATATGGCTTTGAGCTTCACATTACAACAGCTTCGACAGTGAGATATCATTACCCATCACGTCAAAAGCCTTTCATGAATTAAAGATATTAAGATGATTTTTCAATATGAATCTTATTCATTTCATAAGACCAGCGGAAAGGATCACGGATATTCAAGGATCAAAAACTTAAATTGTCGAAAAGCATATTTTTTTTTTCTGTAAATATTCGTGTTCCTCCTTCTTCAGGTAAACCTGATAGCGACCTCTTCTTAATCTTACGAGGTGGAACACCTGAAATCTAATTTGCCTTCAGTCACTCTTAAAGATTCAGTATAACTGATATAGGGGCATGCTGTTCGTACATCTATCCACAGGGGAAAACAGAGAGAATATCATTCTCACCCTTCGCCTCTGTTGGTAAGTGACGTGGTAGATCTAAAGGGGAAGCAAGGAAGGGACAGTCACAGGGTGCACCGAACTATACAATATGTTGAACTTAGAGTATACGTGGAAGAGATCCTGATTCTACTTTCGTTGGCCTTATAGGCAAAGATTAGAAGATGGGATCTTTTTTTTAACATATTTCCTGGTAATTCTGCACCTTATTGAATACTTATGAGTAACTGAAGCCTTCTAGTGCACAATGGTAGTAGTTCTCATTCGTTTTCAGCCGTAGCCAATGTCACTCCAATGTACTAAGGATCTACTTGTGCAGAATATATCGTAATGAGTCTGATTTACGTGCCGAATCTTTCCTTGAGAGAGAAGGGAATCCATTTACAGGGGTAACGATGGGTTTGAATCCTATCCAAACCTTGTTTTTCTTTTAGTTTATTGACCCTTAGAATTTTCCGAGAAAGTCGAGGACTTACGATGTTTATTGTTGAGAAATGACAGCGAAGCAAGTGGTAAGAGCGCGAGTTATACCTTCACATATGATGGACCTCACCTTGTGTATACCGCGTTCTGGTTTCTTCCTCAAGATCAGGTGAGTTGTGTTTACCATTGCTGGAATACTAATGAAACTTGTCACTAAATTAACACATCTAGTTAGTGAAGATGTTGAGCAGTGACTTTGCCGTGGAGATTCTTACTCCTGTGAAAGCAGTGTCTTAGCCGTGAATACTACAACTGTGAAATATTGGTGACTTGAATCGATGAAGATGAGTTGCTGTGCCATGAGCAGCATTAGTGCCCAAAGAAATTTATTGGTTAGGAAAGCTCATATATATATACTTTCCAGAAGACCGGTAGAGAATATTCATTCATTCTTAAAAGACTAGCCCAAAAGACTTGTTCATGTTCCAGAGAACTGGTAAAGCAAGCTTATTCTCGTTCCAGTCTGAGAGTGGACTGAAAGAGAAGGCTTATTCTCGTTTCAGTCTTATTCATATTCCAGGAGACTGTCAGAGAAGGCTTATTCGCATTCCAGTTTTATTTGTCTTCCAGACGACTAGCAGAGAAGACATATTCTCGTTCTAGTCTTTTGCTTCAGGAGACAGACAGAGAAGCCTGATTAGTGTTACAAGAGAACAACAGAAAAATGTTCACTCACGTTCCAGTCCTGGTCATGTTCAAGAGGACTTATTCCCATCCCAGTCTTTTTCGTGATCCAGAAGACAGACAAAAAGTACTCACTTGCGTTCCTGTTTTCTTCATATTTCTGTATACTTGTGTTCCAGCTGATTGGCAGAGAAGGGTTATTCACGATCCAGTCTTATATGTGTTTTAGAAGAATGGCAGAGAAGACTAGTTCACGTTCCAGTCTGACCCGTGTTCCAGAAGACTGGCAGGGAGGTTTATTTCATTTTCTAGAAGTTTGGTTTGGGGATTCTCGCTCACATTTTCAGACGATTGCCAGAGAAATCTCTCTTATGATTTGCCAAATATTGGTAGCATAAATGTATTCGTTTTCCGGAAGATTGAGACAAGGAAGTCTCCATTCATCTTCAAGGAAGATCTGCAAGGCATAATTATTCAATTTCTGGAAGATTAGGAGTGAAGTCTTAATAATTTCCCAGAAGGTTGGCTAAGAAGGACTCATTAATTTTCCAGAAGATCGGCAGGGAAGTCTCGCTAATTTCTCAGAAGACTGACAAGGGAGCCTTATTTATTCGCACTGCATTTTCCAGTGATTACGTTCATGTTCGAAAGACTTGTAGGGAAGTCTTATTCATTTTTGGAAGATTGGCATGGAATCATATTCACTGTCCAGAAGATTGGCAGGTTACTCTCTTGAAGACTGGCTGGAAAGACTCGCTCAGTTTCCATAAGAATGACACAAAAGTCACATCTCTTCCAAAGTCTAGGCTGGAAAGTCTGATCCCAGTTCTACAAGATCGGCATGAAATTATCATACATTTTCTTGACGTTTGATAGAAGACTTGTATTCTCAGGATTAAGAGGGACTTGTAACTTAGTGCCAAAGGCCTAGAAGGAAAGTCTATAAACCATCTTCCACAGGATATGTGAAGAAGTCTTTTCATGTTTTAGTGGATTGGAAGACGAGCCTAATTCATGTTCCAGATGGTTTGTATGTTAGGCAGATGAATTTACATGAATATTGATAGGATATATATCTTCATTGACCAGATGATGGATGGGAAAGAATAATTCTTTTTTTTCCGGCAGATTGGTTTGATATCTGATTCCTTTCCTGGAAAATGAGAAAATTATTAATTTTCCAAGAGACTGGAACAGGAGACTTAATGCGAAGATCCAGTTACAATTGAGATGATCTGTCGGGAAGTTTGATGCATCTTTAAGTAGTTTAATATAGTCTGGTAAATGTTTTGAAAAAGACTGTGTGAGAGCACTTGAATCATGTTCCTCAAGATTGCTTGGGAAATCTGATGCATATTTCAGAAGACTAATAGGGAAAACAGGCTACAGAGGACAGGTTGTAAAGTCTGGTTCTTGTTTTAGGAATGGAAGGTTTGGATCGGTTTAGTAAAAGTGTTTAATATTTGTTCCAGACGATGGAACATCTGATTCGTTCGAAATACTGGAAGGAGAGTGTCATCCATGTTCCAGGGAGGTCTGATTTATGTATCAAGACATGATTAGGAAACTTTGATTCATATTTCATGAATCTGTTAGGAAAGTTTGGTTCCTTTTTTTTCTCAGAAGAATGGAAGTAATGTGTAATACCTGTTTCACAAGAATATAGAGAATGTTTTATTCACGAAGCGAGAGACTGATGGCTGGCGAATCGCATATCTTCCATCAACCAAAAGATTATTCCTCTTTGCCCGCACACAGTTTCCTCCCTGGAATTTCAGCCATGAAAGCCCACACTCGGGGACGTCTTCCGTGTACTATAAACAGTCTTTACTGCCATGTAGCAACATCACAACAAGTCAGACACATTGATAATTCAGTGACTACGTCAGTGGGTAGATCCTGCAAGTCCTCCCCAGCAGTGTAGGTGCAAGACTGCCCCAGAAAGGCCCACGCCACTTGTAATCATCGTGGCACATTTCTGAGGATTCGTACATTATGACACCTATGTCACATGCACATACCTCCTCGCCTTCGTCTCTGCACTCACCCCTTCGTTGTCGTCCTTGTCTGTCTTTCGATTCATGCACGATGGAAGTCCTCCCTCGTCGGTTCTTTCCATCCGCATCACCTCGCTCTCTTCTCGTACAGCCACACTTCTTCATCTTTTATATTGCCAGAGACTCTTCATCTTCTCAGCTCAGCATCTCCTCTTGATTTCCTCATTCCTCATTCTCTCTCTCTCTCTGGCCTCTCGCTGCTGAAACGTCATGAAGATGAAAACATGATCCATCTCAGGTGTTGTTTCGTACCCGAGCATCGTCTATCTGATTATCACAGTCCATTATAATTCACAGAGTATTACTTCCTCCTAATTCAGAGGGGCGTCTTCAGGTAGCGTTAAGTTTCTGTGCTGTTAACACGAGAGAGACATGGGTCTACTCCCACGGCCCGGCCGGGGTTTGTATGCGTTGCGTTGTAATACGTAGGGGGATTAAACCAGCTCACTTGAGAAGCGACCACATAAGATGGAAGACGACCCTGAGGGTGCTGGATTTTCACCATTTTCATGCATCACCAAATTCCATAGAGACTGGGAACAGGACATACATATCAGTGGGTGTGTGATGAGATTATTATTTATATTCCCTGACGTGTGTTACTGTTCTGTATCTTGCTTCTTCCCGTGTTGTCATTTACCTGCTTCCTTCTTGATGATAGAGAAGTTCTCTCTCCCTTCTCATGTCTCGTTCTATCCTGTCGACATGTCTACTTCTCTCTTGTGATCATGTCTCTTCTTTTTTTTACCCCCTTCTCGTCTCTCTGTTGTCTCACATGTTATCCTCTTCCTATTGTCATATTTCTCGTCCCTTATCCTGTCTGATTTTTCCATTCTGAGTTTTTTTTTTTTTTTTTTTTGCTTATTGTCATCATTTCTCATCTTCCCTGTTATCGAGCGGGGCCTTTTCCTATGTTATCAAGGATGTCTATCCTTTGTTAACTGTATCCTTATCATCTGTATTCAAGTCCATTGTCATCATGTCAAATCCTTCCCACTTATCATGTACAGTCTTCTATTTTCCCTCAGAATTATCATGAATTTCCTTATCCCCTGTTATCATGCATGACCGTCCTTGTTATCAGGTATACGTTCCTTCCTTGACATAATATGAGTCCTCTTTTGTTATCTTGGATGCCTTGCAGTGTTGACCTAACTTGCATTCTCATGTTATCATGTGCCCCATCTCCACTTTATCGCATGTTCTCCTGTTATCATGGACGTCCCCAGTTATCTTATCTATCCTGCCCTTGGCATACCGTGTGTCCTTCCTCTCCCTCCCCAGTTATCATACGTGTTCTCCTCCCCATTTATCACGTGTGTCTTCTTCCTTACTGTTCAATGGCGTGAGCCTAGAACTCTCCCCCAGCACTGCTGCCCCTGAGCTAGCCTCCACTCCCCTCTCCCAGCTCGTCCTTCACCCCAGCTTGTCCTCCATCACCCCAGCTAATCCCTCTGTCCTTCTCTTTACCGGAGTCTGTTCCAGCCATCCTCTCTCCTTCCTTCCATCCCTCCCCATGTGGTCACCGCAACGTGTCCTCTCTCCCCCCACTCATCACACCCTTCTGGAACTCCCTCATACTCCCACTCGCACTTACCACCTCCAAACCCTTTTGGAACTCCCTCCCTCTCTCCCTCATACTCCCACTCGCATCTCAACTCCCCCCCAAGCCTTCCCACTCCCGCCGCCAAGGGGCCCAAAGGCGATCAGGCGCTAAGGCGCGCGAACCATCCACTTTTTTGCTGGAGGAGTTCACTTTCTGTGATGATACTGTCGCTCATATCGGATCACCTCGCGGGTTTGTTTTTTTTTTGAATGAGGAGTTTTATCTTAAAAAAAAACACCGACGGAAGGAGGGAACGTTAGAGAAGCGGGGTGGAAGGAATATCTATGCATCGTCTTTAGTCCCAGGGACGAAATGTAAGGTCTGCAAAAACCACGGTTTTGGAGTAGGAGTGATCCAGCATTTCGAACAGGGAGGGAGTTTTTTGGGGGGGCCTTTGTGTCGTAAGTTCAAGCAACCTGTCTAGCCAGGTGTTTGGATTTATCTCCCTCTGTGTCGTAAATTCAGACTGTCTGGCCAAGTTTTTTTGCTCCCTGCTCGTCGTAAGTTCAGACTGTCCGGTTAGGTGTTTGGTTTTTATCCTTGTGTGTCGTAGGTTAAGATTGTCTGGCCAGTTTGTGGTTAGATCTGTACGTCGCAAGTTTAGACTGTCTGGCTACGTTTTGGTTTGTCCTTTGCGTCGTAAGTTCACACTGTCTGGCTAGGTTTTGGTTAGTCCTTTGCGTCGTAAGTCCAGACTGTCTGGCTACGTTTTGGTTAGTCCTTTGCGTCGTAAGTCCAGACTGTCTGGCTACGTTTTGGTTAGTCCTTTGCGTCATAAGTCCAGACTGTCTGGCTACGTTTTGGTTAGTCCTTTGCGTCGTAAGTCCAGACAGTCTGGTCAGGTTTTGGTTAGTCCTTTGCGTCGTAAGTCCAGACAGTCTGGTCAGGTTTTGGGTAGTCGTGTGCGTCGTAAATTTAAGCTGCCCGACCAGATGCTACTCAGGTTATTGGTTTTGTGCTTACGCAAGGTCGACTGCAAACTTTTATGAAACTGCTGGGTACAAGTTATGACTTATGGTGTGCATTTGTATGTCTGTGTTTCTTTTATGAAACTCTCCTCGTAACACGTTGGCCATATCCACAGACAAATAGACAGATACAGTTACGTATAGTACAGATAGACAGACACAGTTACGTATAGTATAGATAGACAGACACAGTTACGTATAGTATTCAACTCCGAGACTACCCATTTACGAGATTTCTGTAGCCTGGAGACTGCGCTCCAATCAACTGCAGAAGAAAGGTAGACTTCTTTGGAGTTCTTTTATGAGATTGTTCTCCTTTTTCGTACAGTGACAGTAATGCAGTCTCGTCGATGGTCAGCTCACACACACACACACACACACACACACACACACACACACACACACACACACACACAATGGCATTGTCTTTCTGATCAGTAGTCGAAGGCCAAATGCGAGGATCCTCGTACACTGCACTGTCCCGCCCTTGTTGTCGAGTCTGCACTCGCCTCAGCCCTTGAGGCACATCAGGATTCTATGTGATCTAAGCCTCGCATCTCCATTAATTCAGGTGAAGAAGAGGATGACAGAATTTTTTTCTGACTTAATCACGAGGGTTGTTTGTGTACGCCTAAACCATCTCCAGGAGTGTTGAGACTTGAAGAAAACCTTGTGGTAGGTAGACTGTAACTGCGTCAGTCGACATAAGGTTGTCACTGGTATTCGGCCTTAAGTAAGATCTGCTAGGGCGTCTCCATGACCTCAGAACGGTGCGTACGGTCATCTCGTACGCTTGGGAGTTGGTGGTCATTTCATGCACCAGAGGATACGTACCCATCAACACCAGGGAAAGTCTTAATGAGGAAAATCCTGAATATACTTTCCATGTTGCAGTCTGCTTGCAGGAACTGTAATCAGTGACGAACATGGCATCACCCTTTTGGGAGTCGACATGTATTATCTCGATCCCAGGATGGAGGATTTATTCATATCCACCTCGGACATGTGGAGGGGTTTTCTTCCCTAGAATTGACAAGATTCTCCACCTTTCCCAATCAGAGGCAGTCCTTAGCCATCCTGAGACGAAGCAATCTGTGTGAAGGTGAGAATTGATGCTCTCCAAAGGGAAGGTCAGCAGACTTGAGGACGTCAGAGCGCAAGACAATGGTAGACGTTTTCATTTCTCTTCTGATTCCATCTTGTCCACTCTCCCTGGCCATCATGTTCTACGCACCGTCGTACATATTCTTCTCGTGTCAACCCCGTCTACTCTGAGTACAAGTGTGTTGGCAGTCGAAATGTGGCTGAAAAAAATATAACCAACACGTATCGAGTTGTGAGATCGCTTCAGGTGGTTGTAACGCGTTATAGCGAGATGAATAACGTAAGTAACTCATGCACTCCCGTCATTTGTTCTGTCGAAAGAGAACCGCAGCTCCCCCAAGCCTCTTGGAATAACATCTTGTGCTTGGGAGAAGTGCAGGAAGTTGGCTCGGGACTTAACGCATTTGCTTTCACCTTGTCACTTGCATATTTGTAAAGGACCTCATAAAGTCAGGGAGATGGTGTCCGCTTCATAGAACAGCAAAAGCCAGGAAAATGTGTGGCTGGGGAGCCATTATGCCTCTTTGGTCGAGTATACTCTACAGCAAGATATTGCAAGTTTCATGATCTATGCACGTCCTCTCTCTCTCAGAGGACTTGGAGAAATCTAATTTGATTTCATCCCATCTCATTCTATGAGCTTTTAAAGTGTTCATAAATCTAACCGAAAACGACAAAGTAGAGATTGGTCGGGAAAGAATATGTATTAGCTATGTGGTAGGGAAAGAATATGTATTAGTTATGAGTTGGTCGGGAAAGAATATGTATTAGTTATGGGTTGGTCGGGAAAGAATATGTATTAGTTATGGGTTGGTCGGGAAAGAATATGTATTAGTTATGGGTTGGTCGGGAAAGAATATATGTATTAGCTATCGGAAATGAGCTCCCGTTTTACCACTGATGAATATTTCTTACTAAAGCTATACGTCTTTCAAGATTAACCCAAAGGTAGAGGCTTCAATATATATATATATATATATATATATATATATATATATATATATATATATATATATATATATATATATACCCAACTACCTCGCAAAAGGTCCTGGGTTCGAATCCTTCCTGTTAAGAGCATTATGTGATTATATATATATATATATATATATATATATATATATATATATATATATATATATATATATATATATATATATATATATATATATATATATGAGCCTTTGAGGGAAATCCTAACTTGGCCACTTTTTTGTTCCTTCTTTTGGAAAAATAAAGAACGAGAGGGGATTTCCAGCCCCCTGCTCCCTCCCCTTTTAGTCGCCTTCTACGACACGCAGGGAATACGTGGGAAGTATTCTTTCTCCCCAATCCCCAGGGATAGTATATATATATATATATATATATATATATATATATATATATATATATATATATATATATATATATCGTATACAATATGCCATGTTCAATATTCTTAGTCCCATGCACGCCTGTGTTTGGAGTGGGTTGAGTAAATACATCTTCACAAATCGTTCCCTCGTATCCCGAACTTTAGCGTCAAGGTAACAAGGGACATGACGAGAACCTCCACTCACAGAAGATCACATGGCGTCTGTTCACTTTACATACAAAGGCGAGTCATCAGAACGTGCATTTACATTTTGTCTTTCGCCTGCACAGCACACGTTTACACAGCTTCGGGTCTTTCCCTTGACAGCATATCAAGGATGTGCCACAGGACATGATCACTAGGTCACTGCAATTATATATATATATATATATATATATATATATATATATATATATATATATATATATATATATATATATATATATTCATACTCTTCGCCATTTCCCGCGTTAGCGAGGTAGCGTTAAGAACAGAGGACTGAGCCTTTGAGGGAATATCCTCAATTGGCCCCCTTCTCTGTTCCATATTTTGAAAAATTTATAACGAGAGGGGAGGATTTCCAGCCCCCCGCTCCCTTCCCTTTTAGTCGCCTTCTACAACGCGCAGAGAATACGTGGGAAGTATTCTTTCTCCCCTATCTCCAGGGATAAGCAGTAATTTATATATATATATATATATATATATATATATATATATATATATATATATATATATATATGTATATTTATTTATTTATTTTGCTTTGTCGCTGTCTCCCGCGTTTGCGAGGTAGCGCAAGGAAACAGACGAAAGAAATGGCCCAACCCACCCCCATACACATGTATATACATACACGTCCACACACGCAAATATACATACCTATACATCTCAATGTACACATATATATATACACACAGACACATACATATATACCCATGCACACAATTCACACTCTGCCTTTATTCATTCCCATCGCCACCTCGCCACATATG
>NC_092250.1:13743099-13773099 GCF_036320965.1 Panulirus ornatus
TGCGAATTTCTTATCCACCATCCCATTACACTTGTCAAGCTCACCTTCCCAGACGCCGACACACACAAACACCATTTCTAAGTACTTGTTTACCTTTACCAGAACAGTTTACAACTTCGCCTGAACAATTTTCTTTTTCTCGCTTTCCAAATTTTTTCATTTCCATCCTTGTGTTTTTCTACATTTATCAATTTTTACATCTTCTAAAAGCCATATTTCTTCGCCCTTTAAGTATGTCTTAAACCTATGGTACCCAACTTTTTTAAGGCGATGGCCCAGTATAGCTTACGGGAAGAACTTTTGGCCCTTTGAGAGATATTCTGACAATATATCATATATTGTCGGGTGTATATACATGCTTATAGGACACGAACATATTCATTTAGAAGTGATCATGCAATGACTGTGTGACAACCCCCCCCCATGACCCAGTGGGGAAATTCATCATGACCCAACTGTAAGCCGTAGTCCACCAACTGGGAACCACTGTCTTTAATATATCATTCCTTTGACCATATCGTGTAAACATCAGTCTTTTCTCTCTTAACTCCTTCCCTCTTTCGAGCCACCTGGCAAATCTTCATTCCACCATGCTGTACCAGTCTACCACACATTCTGCCCTTAGAATTATAGTGCAAGGTTTTTGCGGTGCCTCACATGAGGTAATTTATTTCAGGGTTCCTTTAAGACGTTCTCTCTCATTTTACGTGGTTTCCACCATTCACTTTGTGTTTTCTTATGAAAATTCAGCTGCAACATTTTAGCCTCGATGTTCTTTACTCTGGTCACAGAGATGAACGGTAGGAATGTAACATTATACTTAAGATATCTGTAATCGAGTCACTCATACCATCAACAAAATCTTTGATCAACCTTGAATATCGAAGGTCTCCAGATGAGTTATGATTTGCTCTTTCTTTTGGAAAACATCTTTGCGATGGCATGAAGGCGGTGGTAGTGATCAAGTGCGAGGGTAGGTTTAAGAGAACGAGCAGACTGGCGTGCAGAAAGAGAAGGCCAGAGCTTGCATATATATCCCTAGGTGTTACAGGACTCCACGAGGCTGTATCATTGACAGTACTGCTTCGTCAAAGAACTTCTCACTTCAAAGGATTCAACATTTCCCTGTTGCTGAAAGTAACGTAACCTTAGACTGCAAGAGCCTTTGGAAATGTTCAGAGCAACACCAGGCGTCTCTTACAGAAATTGGTCTGGGGTAATTGTTCGTAGATAAATTGATAGATATATTAATAAATATATATAAAGAATACTTTTCACGTATTCCCTTCGTGTCGTAGAAGGCGACTAAAAGGGAAGGGAGCGGGGGGCTGGAAATCCTCCCCTCTCGTTTTTAATTTTCCAAAAGAAGGAACGGAGAAGGGGACCAAGTGAGGATATTCCCTCAAAGGATCAGTCCTCTGTTCTTAACGCTACCTCACTAACGCGGGAAATGGCGAATAGTATGAAAAAAAAATAATAAATGAGCGGAATAGGATAGAAAACGCAGGTCGGAGCTGGCATTCTTATTTTGTTACGTTCTGGAGTAAACACTTGTTGACACAGACTGTTTACTTTGTGTGAGCAAAACTTTGCTCGGGAACTTATATAAGAGTAAAACTCTAGCCCCTTCCTCTGTTTTCCTACCTCCCTCATCCACTCGCTTGCCAATATGGATTCACATATTTATACGCTAACCTTTCCAACTATCGCCACATTAGTCTTGCTTTTCCCTTCTCCACATTCTTGCAGACTTGCCTCAGGTCTCTTCTTCTCTTAAACAGATCCCATTCCCTTCTCTCTCTGATCACCATTACGGATTTCCCTGTAGCAGGTCTACTGGTGACATCGTCATCTCTGTGACTCTCTTCTGGTCCTCAACTCTCGGGGATTTCCTTGGAAGTTTTTGTCATGGTTCTTTCTGGCCATCAAAAAAAAATCACTTTACTGGCTGTGGTATAATTCATGGCTTCCCAGTTCCTTTCCTTTGGTTTTTTTTTCTTTTCCCTCTTTATTCCTACTGGTCATTCCAGTATCCCTGGTGTTCCTAGGGGTTCTGTCCTGTCCCCTACTCTTTCTCCTTTCCATTAAGGATCTCCTTAACTTCCGTCCCTTGTCACACTTTACGCTGAGGTTATTTCTTTACAAAATTTTAACTCGCTTTTTTTTTCCCTCCCTTCCTCCTCTTCCTCCTCCTACTTCTGGTTTCCTTTCTGGTACTGAATATATTTTCCTCGCTCAATTCGGACCTGTGGAACATCAAGGAATGGAGAAGCAGTGACCTGATTAAATTGGTTAGTGATGAAGCGCAGTTTCATCATACGTCTGGCTGCACAAATCACTTGTTTCTCCTCATTTTAGTTTCAAAGCATCACAGTTCAACCATGTAATAACATGAGCCTGTTGGGCGTAGCCATATCCTCAGTTCTCTGCTGGAAACTCTACTTAATCAGCATCACAAAGTCTTCTATATATATATATATATATATATATATATATATATATATATATATATATATATATATATATATATATATATATATATATATATATATATATATATAGTGCATATGAACGCGCACCACCATATAACATACTAAACTCCTACAGCCAGGATCGAACCCCTAAGAACCCTAGGGGTGATCATAGCCTAGCAGTAGTGCTGCTTCCTACTACCCACAGGACCCGGGTTCGATCATGGGCGTTGGAGGTTAGTATATATATATATATATATATATATATATATATATATATATATATATATATATATATAGGTAAAAGCAAGTACTTTATTTCTCGTCACGGTAAAGGAAAATATTATATTCTGCCTCTAAATCTTTTCAGTCATGGTATGCATAAAAGGAACCTCAAATGAGAGTGAAGGGAACTCGCCTGTTAGAATCGTGCAGTTCGTCAGAGGTTAACCTGCTTCATTATAGTGCCGCTGTGGTCACATGGTAGAAAGTTGGCCTCCGTGACGCACTTGACTGCTTGCCTGAATGTGCCTCGAGCCAAACTCACGAGCAGACTTGAAAATATTTTGCCTTTCGGAGCTCAGGGCCCCTCTGACGCAATCATGATAAATATTCAGGTTCTTTGTACATACAGGAGGAAGAGGAGGTTTATCTTTGGCCTCCCTGTTATTAGAGGCCCCAGTCTTTCTTCGACGCGTCCCAGGGAAAGAGAAGTAACTTTCTGGTACGTTAGAGACACGAGTGTATTGTACCACAGCCACGGTTCGCCACACTTCGAGGCGGTCCTGTGACACTGTTACCTTGGCGCTTGTCTCATCTGCTGGTTCCGAGGAAGTGAGTTGCTCGTGCATCCAGACACTTGAGGTGTGACCTTAGACTTGTGGCTCTGACTTGGTTTCATCCTTACGTGCCAGAGGTCAGGAAAGGTGCTAGTCAATAATCTTTTCACCGAGGTTCGCCCATCTTTCGAGTTGATAGAAATCGCCAAGACAAATGAGAAGTTGTACCCAGGCATAAAGTCCCATGAGTCAAGGAGGAGGAGTTGCGAAACATAGGACGAAGGCTCTCTCTCTCGGCCAGAAGGACGCTTGCTCCTTGGAGACAGGTTCTCTGTTCCCTGGATGAGTTTCGCTCAAACGTAAAGGAGGCAATCTTCCTCGGCGATGGGCCAATCTTTTCCATGATGCCTCTGTCCCTCTGGGCTAATTTGTGGACAGCTGGTGTGACTGAAGAAGGCGTTGAAGTTGTCCCCGAGGTTGTGAGGATGTCCCAGGGGGATTGTGAGGTTGTTCCAGCGGATTGCAAAGCTGTTCCAGGAGATTGCAGTGTTGTACCAGGGGATTGCAACGCTGTTCCAGGAGATTGCAGTGTTGTACCAGGGGATTGCAACGCTGTTCCAGGAGATTGCAGTGTTGTACCAGGGGATTGTGAGGCTGTTCCAGGAGATTGCAGTGTTGTACCAGGGGATTGCAAGGCTGTTCCAGGAGATTGCAGTGTTGTACCAGGGGATTGCAAGGCTGTTCCAGGAGATTGCAGTGTTGTACCAGGGGATTGCAACGCTGTTCCAGGAGATTGCAGTGTTGTACCAGGGGATTGTGAGGCTGTTCCAGGAGATTGCAGTGTTGTACCAGGGGATTGCAACGCTGTTCCAGGAGATTGCAGTGTTGTACCAGGGGATTGCAACGCTGTTCCAGGAGATTGCAGTGTTGTACCAGGGGATTGTGAGGCTGTTCCAGGAGATTGCAGTGTTGTACCAGGGGATTGCAACGCTGTTCCAGGAGATTGCAGTGTTGTACCAGGGGATTGTGAGGCTGTTCCAGGAGATTGCAGTGTTGTACCAGGGGATTGTGAGGCTGTTCCAGGAGATTGCAGTGTTGTACCAGGGGATTGCAACGCTGTTCCAGGAGATTGCAGTGTTGTACCAGGGGATTGCAACGCTGTTCCAGGAGATTGCAGTGTTGTACCAGGGGATTGTTTTTTTGGAGGGGGGGAAAAGGGGTTTGGGGGGGGGAAAAAAAGGGGTTTTGGGGGTTTTTTTTTTAAAAAATTTTTTTTAAAGGGGGGGGTTTTTTTTTTTTAAAGGGGTTTTTTGGGGGGAAAAAAGGGTTTGGGGGGGTTTTTTAATTTTTGGGGGGGGGTTTTTTGGGGGGTTTTTTTAAAAGGGGTTTTTAAGGGGGTTTTTTTTTTTTGGGGGGGGGAAAAAAAAAAAGGGGGAAAAAATTTTTTTTGGGGGGGCCCCCAAAAAGGAATTTTTTGGGGGGAAAAAAAAAAGGGGGGTTCCAGGGTTTGGGGGGAAATTCCAAAAAAGGGGGGGGGGGCCCCCCAAAAAATTTTTTTGGGGTTTGGCCCTTTCGGAATTTTTTAAAAAAATTTTAAAAAAAAAAAAATTTTAAATTTTAAAAAAAAAAATTTTTGGGGGGGGGGTTTTTTTTGGGGTTTTAATTTTTCCAAATTAAAAGGGAAAAATTTTTTTTCCCAAAAAAAAAAATTTTTTTTTTAATTAAAAAAAAAAAAAACCCCCCAAAAAAAAAAAAAAAAAAAAAAATTTTTTTTTTTTTTAAAAAGGGGAAAAAAAACCCCGGGGGGAAATTTTTTTTTAAACCGGGTTGAATTTTTTTAAAGTTTCCCAGGGGGGGGGGTTTTTTAAAAAATTTGGGGTTAAATTTTTTGGGGGTTTTGGGTGTTTTTTTTTTAACCCCGGGGGTTTTTTTTTTTTGGGGGAAAAAATTAATTTTAAAAAGGGTTTTAAAATTTTTTTTTCCCCCATTTTAAGGGGGGGGGTTTTTAAAATTTTTTTTCCAAATTTTCCCCCCCCCTTTTTTTTTTTTTTTTAAAAAAATTTCCAAAATTTTTTGGGGGGTTTTAAACCCTTTTTTTTTTTTTTTTTTTTTTTTCCCCCTTTTTTTTTTTTTTCCCCGGGAAAATTTTTGCGGGGGGAAAAAAAGGTTTTGGGGGGGAGAAAAAAAAAAAGGGGGGGAAAAAAAAAAAAGGGGGGAAAACCCGGGGGGAAAAAAAAAAAAAAAGGGGGGGGGGGAGAAAAAAAAAAAGGGGGGGGGGTTTCCCAAAAATTTTTTAAAAAAAAAAAGGGGGAGAGAGAGAGAAAAGGAGGGGGGAAAAGAAAAAAAGGGAGAGGGGAAAAAGGGAGAAAAAGAGAAAGAGAGAGGGGGAAAAAGGGAAAAAAAGAGAGGGGAAGAGAGAAAAAAAAAAAAAAAAGGGGGGGGGGGGGGAGAGAGAGAGAGAAAAAAAAGGTTTAACGACGAGACTTAACCCCTTTGTGTGTGTGTGGGGCACCCCAAACCCTTATCCCCCTCCCCTTTGGGTCCCTGCCAACAAAATTACCACTTGTCATACTTGGTGTGACCCACTGCAACATTCCACTTACACAGCCCCATCACGGACATCCTGACCCGTGAACCCACTGTCGTCAACACAACCACGAACACTATTTTTTTTTTTTCTCTCGTCAAAACCACTGCCAGAAATGTTGCCACGCGCATTCCCGACCTAAACTACTTCAACAATTCACTGTACCTAATACCAACACTTCAAACATTTCCCCAGTCTAATGCACTTAAGAGGAGTTCCTTATCACTGAAAACCACTGCAAGCATTGCTGTTCTAAACCTCTTCAATAGATCACTGCAACTAACACCACCACTGCAAGCATTGCTGTTCTAAACCTCTTCATTAGTTCACTGCAATTAACACCACCACTGCAAGCATTGCTGTTCTAAACCTCTTCATTAGTTCACTGCAACTGACACCACCACTGCAAGCATTGCTGTTCTAAACCTCTTCATTAGTTCACTGCAGCTGACACTACCACTACAAGCATTCCTTTCAACACCATTTCCTATCTAAACTACTTCAACAACTCGCTACCCCCACACACCACTGCAGCAAGCATTCCCGATCTAAACCACTTCAATAGGCCATTACCCGCCCCACACACACACACACACACAACACCACCACTGCAGCAAGCATTCCCGATCTAAACCACTTCAATAAGCCATTACCCGCCCCACACACACACACACACACACATACACCCACACACACCCACCCAACACCACTGCAAAGATTCCCGATCTAAACCACTTCAATAGGCCATTACCCGCCCCACACACACACACACACACACACACCCAACACCACCACAGCCAAGATTCCCGATCTAAACCACATCAGAGAATACATCACCCACACTACTAGAGTCGCCTCCCTCGGCAGTGAATCACCCTACCACCACCGCTTCTTAAACTACTGGTGTCTCTTGCAACAACAGCACGAGCTGATGGTGTCAGCCGAGGGCGGCGGGGAGGTGGTGCACACGATGGTGCAAGTGATGGTGGCAGACGTAAACGACAACACCCCAGAGTTCCTCTCACCCAACCCACAGGTCACAGTCATCGAAGAGGATGATCGCGACCTGCCTCTAGCCATATCGAAGGTCAGTGTTCAGTGTCGCCTTGGGTAGAGCTGCGTGCAGGGAGTGGGGAGAGAGAATGTAAAGGAGGCTGTGTAGCCAGAGGGGAGTGGGGAGAGAGAATGTAAAGGAGGCTGTGTAGCCAGAGGGGAGTGGGGAGAGAGAATGTAAAGGAGGCTGTGTAGCCAGAGGGGAGTGGGGAGAGAATGATGGGAGGTTTGATAGCCAGAGGGTTCGCTTTTTTAGAGTAGAGGGAGAGGGGAGAGAGAATGTAACGGAGGCTGTGTAGCCAGAAGGGAGTGGGGAGAGAGAATAAAGGAGGCTGTGTAGCCAGAGGGGAGTGGGGAGAGAGAATGTAAAGGAGGCTGTGTAGCCAGAGGGGAGTGGGGAGAGAGAATGTAAAGGAGGCTGTGTAGCTAGAGGGAAGTGGGGAGAGAATATAAGAGGCTGTGTTGCCAGAGGGGAGTGGGGAGAAAATGATAGGAGGTTTGATAGCCAGAGGATTCGCTTTTTTAGAGTAGAGGGAGTGGGGAGAGAGAATGATGGGAGACTCTGTAACCAGAGGGGGTTCGTGTGTAAATGCATTGGCTGCACAGGTTTGTGTCTATGTGGAGGGAGGTGTCTCACTCATGGGGTCTTCATCCCAGCCTTGCTTATCTTACAGTCTTTTGAATTTAGTTGTGTTCTCTGCACTATTCCTCCCATAGGTTTTCTTCACGTGTTTACTAATGTTAGGTTTTTTCTTTTCTGAGTGTACCCTTGCACGGTGTTCTGATACACGTATTCTTTGAATGTGTCCCCGTCTCACAGAATTTCTCCCAAATCGACATGGTCACATACATTTAGGGAAAAAACACGCTACTCATGTCAAATA
This sequence comes from Panulirus ornatus, assembly GCF_036320965.1. NCBI lineage: Eukaryota > Metazoa > Arthropoda > Malacostraca > Decapoda > Palinuridae > Panulirus > Panulirus ornatus. The sequence continues at coordinate 13,750,874 of NC_092250.1, forward strand.
CTTTGAGATATTTAACGCTAATCATGTTTTTCTCTCTGCCTCTGTGTCTCGCAGTAGCTGAATTCCTGTACTTCGAGTACGGTACGTGTTTGAAGCCTCCCTAACATCTCCAACGCGGCTTACCCTACGTTGCATAACGTGTCTGATGCCCAGGTCTCCAAATATATTTGCCATAATTCCTGGTCATGACCGCCTTTTACTAGCGAGCCTGGGCCCTTCTCCCATCCAGTTCTCCAGCACTCGTCGTCCTCTGTCTCTGGAAAGTATTAATTTCGCGACGGGAAATTGTATCGGCTCTTATGAGTTCACGATTCTTTATACACCTGACATGCCATATGATAATGTGCTGGCACACAACGTACGCATATAGGAGAACATTTCTGCCCATAGATCGGCACCGAACTACGGCTCCAAACTACTCCAATTTTTAGTATTGGCTTCAGAGAACATTTCATCAGGCCGTGGTTGCCGTAAAGCTAATATCAAGAACATAGACTACTTAACACAGCAGCTAAGAGGCAGTGACATTATATTTGTTCTTATATATATTATTCAACACTGAATAGGAAATATCAACATTCGTAGATTAAGGACGATAGTTTTCAGACAGTCACAAGACACTGTGGTTGCTTTTGTAGATTCACGTATTCCAACTTACCCACTTCCCAGGCATTCTACCCTACACATTCCCCGACTCGTTACTTCGTCCACCACAACCGGCTATTCACCACCGTCTCAGCGTCGTACCGTCCAACTACTCATCACAACAACACCGGACAATGGCAGTTACGTGGATCAGGATACCACTGATTGGCATATTCGAGATGTAGAGGGCCTACTAGTCGTCTTCTATCGTCGCCAGTTCGGAGATGGTTCATGGAAACCTGTTTAAGTGAAGAATTTCGTCATTAAGTGGTACCCTGACTCAATAAGGAAGACAGTCATTTCCGCAGACTTCACTAGACACAAGGTTGGATGCTTCCAAAACGCCTGGTCCCGTCAGCATTAAGGCTATGCTTTGCTGTCGTCGAAATTGGACTAACCCGAGGGGATCAGGCCGCTACGATTGTCCCCAAACCAGGTTTGGCAGGTCAGAAGATGGGACTCTTTCCTACTGAATCTCTAATGCCTCAATTTGCGGGTGTAAGTTGACAGTTTGGATGTGTGGTGGGGGTCCCGGGCCACCTCTTCACGTCGTCGGACAGACGGCAAGACGGACATCAACGACCTGTCTTCACGGGGAAGCCCCAACGTTAACATTGACAAACGACGTCGAGATAGCGTTCTCCGTTGGCACACAAGATTCCTGGAAAAAAAAGGGGGGGGACTTAGGCCTACAAGAGTGGTCAGGAGTGGCGTATCAGGGACTTGGTTAAGACGGCCACATCTCAGGAGGACCTCGTCCTTACCAATATCTCCCTCAACCATTGAAGATCACGTCCAGAAAATGTTGGTGGATGGAGTGGTCGAGCCCATCACGTCTCCAGTTTTCCTATCCCGACCATTTATTGTGCCCAAACAGGACTTTTCCCTTTGGCAGATTGGCCCTCGATTTGAGGGCTCTTAACAAGAGAAAAGCAAGTTTATCGGCACCAGGAAGTTCAGGATGGTCTCCGTCACTAGGTGCTTCTCCACCTTCGGATGAGTTTAGGGCTGGCAGCTTTAGATGTGGAAAACGTGCAATGGCACGTATCAGTCCACAAAAGGTTCAGGAAGCTTTTTGGCGTGATAAGCGAGCAACGTGAACCCTACAGTTTACCGTAATGCCTTCGGACTTTCCATTACACTGCGGATGTTCGTCAAGTTGACGAAGGAGCTGGCTTGGTACACTCGCAGTGAGGCTTCAGTGTGATGATGTAACTCAGTGACTGGCTGATAATTGCTCCGTCGTTTCAATCGACATTTCACATGTTCGGCACCACCATCAGGACGTCCGTAAATCATGGAGTTCCAGTTCAACTTCACTTCAGGAAGTCGTTCCTGGTCCCCCTACCAACGGATGGTATAGCTCGGAATGGAATGGGACGCGGTGGCTGGGCACTCAGTCTCTCGGCCGACAACAGAAACGCACTCGGCGAAAACTGTTTGCCGCGACAGTTGTCGATCACCTTTTCTTGTCATTTGCAGGAGAGTCTCCTCGCCCATTTCAACTAAGCAGCGGGAGTAAATCCACTGGAACGTCTATGGCATCGCAGACCGACATGGGAAGAGGAGCCGTTTCTTTGGCTTGTATAGACGGAATTTTCTCATCCCATTTCCACGCGCTTTACGTCACCTTCTCCACGTCTCCTATCTTACAGCACGCCTTGAACAGACCCGCCCCCACCCTTGTTCACCACGGCGGAGGCTCCGGACTTGGGCTAAAGGGGTTCTAGTCGTCGCAAGGCAGGGCAGAGGTCACCCAGGCTCTGGAAATGGCTTATCAATGCCAAGAGACTAATAGTAGCATTGCTCTTCCTATTTCAGGTTCCCACAGTTCGAAGCCAATTCTATGTGTCTGAATGTACAACGAAGTAAGTGGTATTCTAAATCAACAAGCAAGGGTCGTCGAGCGCCTGATTCAATTGGCCAACTGGAGCTTTGGATCTGGAAAGTTCCTGATGGGACATACGAAACCACCAGTGGCTCATGAAGTTCTTGGCGTTCCAGACAGTGTGGCCTGTCGGGGACGTACATTCCATAGGCGCAGAATGTCTGGACCAACTACCCACCTAGACAGCGAGATTCGTTGGTGGAATGGTCGCTGCTTCCTTGAGACTTTTTATCACACGTAGATGGATGAGGTCTACCGGTTGTGGATCTCCTAGCGATCCCGGATCATGCGAAGATTTCTGCCTTCATTACAAGAATTCGACCCACGGAGATAAAGGGTCAGGACGCCTTTCCCATTGGTTGGAACATATAGTCCTTGTAATACGAGCTCTTACGAGTCAACTTCATTTCTTACGGAGTCAAGCATTCATTGCCCCGGTATCATAACCCAGCCACGTGGTGCACACGACCTATGTCCTGTTGCTCCTGCCTCCAGTACCCACTCGGTTGCTGCTGCATAGAGGGCCACGACCTCAGGCAACTAGGGAAGTCGTTGCGTCATCACCCTTGGACCACAACCTGTGCGTCTTCCAGGATCACTTCACACAGCGGATGGCGACCGACTTGATGAAAGGCCTACGGGAATCGTCCACCAGACTGTATCCGTCGCGTTGGAAGGCTCCTCAAGCATTCCAGCAGGCAACTTAATTCACCACGTATCTCGGAAGGGATCGCCATCCAATTTCTTTTCATCTCTCTTTTCATGACATGAAACGGGCTACTTCAGCCATGTGTCCTACCTTGTGGCCACTGTGGCTGATCCCCTCCATTATGGTTTCGGGATCAACCCCTTATCAGCGGTTTCTGGATCTCTAAAGCATTTCTTTTTTTCTCCACTCTACAACGTCTTTACCTCGTCGGGACCGTCTTCCTCTCTAGTTCCTTCAGAAAGTCCCCAGATCTTCTTCAAACCCCGCGTTTACCCCCCGGGAACATATCCTCGACAGATCTCCTCATTGCTGTTGCATCCGGCCTACGGTCTTTCAAGATCAAAGCCTTAACATGAGATTCTTGCCAGAGTTGGTTCTGAGATGCCATTTGCCCCTTCACGGCTGGAAGGCCGCCGCTTGGATCCTATGGTCATTCCAGCGTTGGGGCAGTACGATGTACATATCCCATTGTGTCCGGTCCCCATATCAAGACGGTATATGAAAAGTGCTACGCAGCGAGCGTCACATGGACTCTTGGTTCGTCTTACCTGACACACTTCGTCCCCTGTTCTTGGACTGACATGGGAATGGTCCCTCCGTCAGTTCATGGAGGCGGCAAACCTGGACAAGATACCGTGAGCCTATGAAGTTCGTCGCGACGCCGCTTCCTTCGCCTTTCTGCTCATTCACTCCTGGAAAGAGTGAAAGGAGCAGGGTAGTGGAGTTCCTCGGTCTCCTTATGTCAGAAGTATTTAGTCCACATTCATGACACTCCCTGTGTGGCGATGGGAACCTCCCCTCCTCACTTCTACCATCGAGTGGGTGTTCGGTATCCACTTCCAAATGTCTCTTAGGACATTCGCTTCCCCGTAATTCCAGTATGTGAAGGTCGGAAAAGTGTTCTCACATAGAGTGCTGTTCACACTTCGAAGTCAACGTGGCTTGTGGATCTGGAAAACGCCTAGCGCCACACCCTAATCCACAGGTGATCCAGGAAGCTCTTGGCCTTCCAGGAATACAACGTGACACGTCGGAGACCTCTGTTCCAGAGGCGTAGAATCCCTGCTCATTGATTATAGTGCGACTAGGGTCAGTGATGAGCTCAAGCGTTATTTTGGGACCTTAATGTTTATATGCCTCGGGTATTCATAGCATCTTTCCATTGAGGAAAATGATTGCCTATGTGATGCAGGATGCTGCTGCCTCCTTTTGCTATATCTGGAAACGAATCTAATTTATTGTATTACCTGATTTAGTGAGATGTTTATACACGTGTATCGTAATAGATTGATTACTCTTTAAGCTAGGCTTGGTTATAATGTGTTTCAACACGTTTGTCCTCGTCTTGTAATAGCTTCGAACACGACGCAGTGCTCATCACTTGTACCAGTATAACTAATGGTGCACCACTTCGTATCTATATTTGTAATGGGTTTGTCGCCGTTCCTGACGACAGTTCTTGCCCATCTCCATTGGCAGCAGGCAGCGCTTGTGCAGTAGGTTAGCCCAGAGTACGAAAATTAGGGCTTTGAAAATCCTATTTTGAGCAGCTTTCCCTTCCATTTTTTCTCAGCTGCGCACGCAGTTCCATTTGCCGGATTATTTCATAGAAAACGTGGATGACGGAGCTGGAATAGGGTAAACTGATGTAGGTGTTCCTTAATTGGCAAGAATTACTTGCAAGCTACTACTTGTGTAGCCTATCATAAAGGCTCCCAGTGGACCACAAGTAAGGCTTTGTTGGATACCACAGAGCGCATGTGCACGCTAGAGGAGCCCAGGCCGCGAAAAATTGCATGAGAGAAGCCTTACGAAGCTCCATTATTCCTTCCTTAATCTCCTGTAATCATTTTATTTTAGCCCTTACATTTTCGCTTCTGGTTATTGTGCCCTTTAGAAAGAAGACTCTTGTTATTCCTTGGCTTTTTGACATTAAACTACGTATCTTTCTTCCTTTGACTTCCTTGTGTTTGCACTTCACTCTCGTACCGCTGCTCGAAACTGACTGTGGAATCCTGCTGCCTAGTTTATATTCATGAAAAATTTGTTCTGCTACGTAAATCCCCCCCCTGTGTTATCTAACCATGGCAGTCGGGTTTCTACTTGCTTCCCTTGTATTTCCTCATTAACGAGATGCACTCTCGACCGCCTTTCTGCGTAAGTGCAGGTCCGTATGTAGGAGACGCTTTGAGCATTCAGTCTCTCGTACATCAACGAGATGTCTGGTATTGGTGTGTCTACACCTCATGACTCAGGCGTGTGTGCATCGACATACTGATGCAGGAGGGGGTCAATATTTCTTCCTCCCCCCCTGGAGCATATGCTAACAGGTTCTTGTATCCCTCCGGTTTCACTATCTCCACTTGTGTGCATCTAATGTTGTTGTCTGTGTGTGCGTATAGAGAGTGAGTTCTACGCTCGCGAAGTCTCACTGTCAATACTTAGTTTTATCGTCGAGGTTTTGTTTGTTTTTCAGGACTGATTATATTCTTTCCCTCTTCGTTTACTTTATTCAGTGTGACTACAACAATATTGCTGTAGATGGTCCTCCTCGCGTTCCTCCTCATTCTTAGTTTTTGCCTCTTGTTTAGGTTTCCTCTGACGTGATCGGACTCTCCTCTGTTACCGAAGTCGAGGCCTCTCAAGAGTTTATACATGATCACCAGGTCTCTACCCACCCTGCATATACAATACATTGATCGAGGCCGTTCCATGTCTCCTGATAGCATCCTTTGCCCCAAGTTTCATGTAGCGTCCGAAGTCGGGGAGACTAGAATGATGCTGAGTATTCGAACTTATGTGAAATGGACACTTTATGATACTTTCCTTTAGATCTCCCTGTTAGTGTGCATGAAGGCTATAATGACCATGACTCCAGAATATAGTTCGCCTTCTTTAAGACTCTTTTGCATGAAGTTCTGGTGAATTGGTCGTCTTTATGTCACCTCCTTTGTCCTTTATGAAGTACGGTTCTTGTAATGCGGTCTCCTATATGTGGTACCTGCCTTCTGGTCTGCTTATGTCTCTCTCTCTTTCACATCCATAACTTTCCGTTTTCTGAGGTTGAATTGTGTGAAACGGAGAACAGATTCATCATGTTTCAGCCTCTGCACTAACACACCTTGTTATTTTGCACCTCCTTCATGATTCTAGCCATCAGTGGCAAACACACCCATGTACGAAGATAAGAACCACAATGGAGAATTAAAGAAGATTTCTGGTAACTGTATATTTCTGTTCTACCTCGAAGACCCTCTTCAGGAAACGCCGAAGAGGGCCTTTGAGTATGGTCCGAAATACAGAACTCGCGGAACTCTTTGAGTTATGTCTACAGTGCGGGTGTCTTATTGTCATTGGTCAGTGTGGTATAGCGTCTCTGCCTTATGTCCCTGTATGGTCCGCCTTGTTTGGCTGATCATACACGTATATCCGATGCTGTGGCCGGTGTTAACGCTGTGGTCTGAGAGACATCAGCTTGTGTCTTTGGTTATTATAGATATACGTGTGTTTATGTGTATATGTAGATCAGGTATATAATGTCTGTGTGTGTGTGTGTGTGTGTGTGTGTGTAGATCAGGTATATAAAGCCTATCAGGTCAGTCATACACACCCTCAACCCACATACACAGTTCTAAAGCTTAAATCAAATTTCCCTCTCATGTTAGTGCTTGTTCATTTCTCATTTTGGACTCTGTGATAATGACTCATTTTAAGACCACAGTTTTACAACTTGTACGCAGGTCCACAACCCGTACACAACCACAGCAACAAAGTGAACCGTCTGAGACGTTGTTCGCGACAAGTCTGATTGACCTCATCTTTACAGGTAGAAGCGAGAGACCTGGACTGGTTGGACAACCAGCATTTGCTCTACACGATACGAGGTGACGGCATCGACGGTTACGCCCCTGATGATGCCTTCTTCACCATCAACTCTCGTACGGGAGAACTCGTACAACTCCGGGTAAGAATGCCATGTAGATGTAACGCAACGTTGTCTCGTATTTTTCTACAAATTATGATTTTCATATCAATCTTTTTCTTTATGATATTACTAAATATTTCGAACTGAGTTGGTCAAAATATTGCTACATCCCAATGAATGTAATTATTACATTTAATATCTGCTCTGTTACTGTTTTGTAATCATATATTCTCGTAAAATTCTTTGATAGAGTTGTCTGGTTATTTTTACAACAGACGAGTTAAAACCCTGATATTCAATATAACAATTATTGTATTTCATTATGCGTGTGTGTGTGTGTGTGTGTGTGTGTGTGTGTGTGTGTGTGTGTGTGTTAGAAATGCAGTTAATGGAAAGTGTAGCTCTTGATATCCGGAAGTGGCTGTCTTATCATTGTTCACATGCAACTCACAACACATCATCATTCACACATCATACCTTAAGGTCGTCTCCACATTTGTTGAACAATTATCACAGTCCACACTTGGCTGGATCTCCATAATTATATACATTTTGGTTCGCTTGCATCATTAAGTGTTCAAATGAGAGGCATCCTCTCTGTACATAACATGATTTGACTGTCATCCAAGTGTGGGTTTTACTCTCGTGTGTGTGTGTGTGTGTCTGTGTGTGTGTGTGGACAGAATATTGCCGTCCACATTTTTCTGACCTTCATCATCCACATTTTTCTGACCTTCCTCGTCCACATGTGGCTTACCACAAACATACGTCTGCTTGAAGACAGGCTTTCTGTGCTTGGATCTTGTTGTCATGCCAGGTCGACAAGATACGTGGTCACGCGTCACATATATGACTCCCAAATATCATATTTGGTCTGCTTCAACACTGGGTGAAAATTCAACAACTTTTCCCTTGCTGTGTTGGGCGTTGAGGCTGCCTATGGCACGAGGTAGTCTCAGATTAGCTAGTCCTATCCTGTTGATTGAACGAAGATAATCCTGTGACGAGAAATGATGCCGCTGACATTTTCACCGAGGAGAAAGAGACAGTGGAAATAGGAGGACAAAGGTAGAATATACTGAGACACGAACGAACGAAGGATTTACCTCTTCGTTTATGTTCTGGTTTCACTGAAAAGGGAGAGGGATAGACACAGCTGTTATTACTGGTAGACCCGGAGGTGATGCGAGAGGAGAACTCTCATACATTTCCTGGCTTTGACCAACTGGGACGTCTGGTGCTCCCTCGAACGATCCCACCGGATCATTCGTCTTCACGAAACACCTTCCCCTTCCTGGTGGTGGGGAGGAGGAGTTTCACCTGTCAACACCTTTATGACGGGAGCTGTCAGGGGGGGATTTAAAAGGTTATGGGTTCTAGGGTGACAGGCAATGAGAGAGGGAGGAGTAGGAAGAGACGTAAAGGTAAGGATTGACACTTGACCTTCTCCGTCGGAGCTCTTGGTCACCCCCAGCACCCGCTTCAAGCATCAGATGATATCATCCAGGTTTTTTTCCCTGTGAGACAGACCTGCTTCATTTGTCCAAGTTTACTCAGTCTTAAAAAATGAAACTCCTTTTTGTCTTACTGTATTTATGAATTCAATTCCTAAACTAAAATCTTCAGCCCCCCCCAAACAAAGTTAGCATATCCACCCCTATTCAGGAAAAAAGGAGCTTGTGGCCATTAATATTCTATATTTTACTATGTTGTTCCAGGCGCTGGACCGTGATCCCCCCAGTGGTAAAGGCGTATGGAAGGTGAGGGTTCAAGTCCGTGACGGCCAGGGCCCTTGGGGCCTTATACAGAGAGGGCAGCCCTCACAGTTTTTCCCGAGATATCCACGATCGGCGGCTGGAGGCACAGCAGGAGCCCTTCAACGAGATCACACCAGCACTGTTCCCAGTGACAGCGAGGAATCTAGACGAGGACAGAATGGACATAGAAGAATCGAAGAGGACAAAGAAAATCACTCCAGAAGAAATATAACTTACGAAGGTGCGCATCATACTGATCGAGGGATTGAATTATCCTTAAGGTATCCCCGAGAGTCTGTAGATCTCTTAGTGAGGAGGAGAAACGTAAGAAAGGAAGATGACGACGCACCGAGAGCCGAACTTACAGACACTGCAACCAGGTCAGTGTGTCCGGGAGGCCATAACTCGAGCATTAGTAGCCATAACGACCACAAGAAATGGATGTTGCAGATGAGACAGCCCCGTGGAAATGGTCAGTCTAGGGTGAGCTCGGCTCCCACACGACCCCACAATGAGGGAGAACCGCATTTCTTAAGGGAGGTAAAAGAGTCGGGTCTGGCCTTAAGGTCTTACAGACCACGGCTGAGAGGGATGACCAGCAGGGCTCCAAACATGCTGTGGGCTGCACAGAGACATGCCAAGGAACATAGAACCAAAGATGGATACTCCAAAAGAGGTATTCCGTTGTTTAGGGCCAAGTATCGCATCCACCCAAATGGACTCTCCAGGTCAAGGCAGTATGGAAAATCCCCTGATGCAGTCAGAAGGGGGAGAGATAGAGACGTGCACACGTATGGCTCAATCAGACGGTTCAGAAATATGATGAATTTCAAAAACGTTGATACGGTATTACCGACCGACAGTGAGGTAGACAAAAGAAGAACGATGGAACATGGGAGAAAAGATCTTGAAGGCATCCAGGAGGATCATCGAGATACTTGAATGGCTTCCACATGAACTCAGACAGGAAACTGGTCAGAATTGCGAAGCCGTTAGTGAGTAGGACTCTGAACAGCCACTCAGGTAAACGAGAGGAACCATCTGTCTCTGTCGCTCAAGAAACTTCATCTTTTGTTTCACAGCAAATCAGACCGCGACAGCCTTTGTCCACCAACTCCTCCAGTCGAGGAAAGGCCATGACTGAAAACAAGGTATATCGTACATATACTACGAACTCCCAAGCGACTGCAGATCTAAATATTCCTGAAACCATCGTTTCCTCAAAGGCAGTCAGAGTACCATCGGCGGAGGGACATCGAACCACATCCAAGCCAGAGCTGAACAGAGGCAAGAGATCCATTGACATTCCTGTACTGCGTTTGGCAAGCACTCCATACCGGCCTACTAATAGTAGCTTCGACATGGCCACAGGCAGCTACCTCCATGGAGATAATGGAATTAGTAGGTACAAGACCAGCCCCACGAACAAGAAGACCACAACCAGAAGAAAAAGAACGGTAGATTCTCTCCTGTATGACAGCGACGAATTCGGCAGGCTCCTCACCGCCGAGGGAGAGGAAAAGGAGGAATGCAAGGATTTCCTTGTGTACTCGAAGCATCCCGACGTTTACAATGCGACATCTGCTGGCTACATGTTGGAGGGCAAGTGGCGGGGCGGGCGAGTGCACGTGATGGAGACCGTCGTCACAGTGGTGGTGAAGGACATCAACGACAACGCTCCCAAATTCCCCAACACCACTATGTTCGGCGAGGTGCAAGAGAACGGACCCATTGGTGAGTACCAAGGTTCGAGCTTTCTGAGTTCATTGTCCATTACTATGCGTTTGATGTGTTCGGTCCTACAGCGAGGGAATTGAAATATATATGCATGTGTCTTTAGTCCTTATGTGGTAAGTAAAACAGTGTACTGATACTATATACAAAAAAAAACGGGTGCCGGAGGAGGGATGCTGATTCGGTTGTTTATTGAATATTTTGCGTGAAAGTGGGACAAAGAGATGTGATATAACAGCAGTGTTCCCAGAGACACAGTGATTGCAGGTGCCGACATTAAACTGCGTTGAAAGGGGATATATTGAGCGGGGAATATTTTGTGTAGTGCATCATTACAAAACAGTGTTACCCACACACAAACACAACATTTGAAGTGCATGTGTGATGCAGAGAGAGAGAGAGAGAGGGGGGGGGTTTTGCTCACTGCTGGAAAATTTTGAGTTACGGGGAACTAGTCGATGTGAGTTACGTGTCGTCACACATTACTGTTTGTGGTGGAGAGGTGGTATACTCATGGACTGAATGTCAGCAGTTTACGTATAGGTGAGGCATGAAGACAGCAATCTAAGCCAAAGGAGTGAGGGAGAAATGAAAGACAGAACCCACCCTACCTCTCGACCTATGACGAAATTGTGCCTAAGGCTAGGCTAACTTGAGCACTCGCTGGGTATCTTACTAGTTTCACAGTACTGTTGTTTTTCGTAGGTTGCAAATAGAACTCCAAAATGCTGTTGGAGAGGGTAAACGGTATGAAGAGAGAGAAAAAAAGAAAATGGGCTTAAGGGAAGCGGAGATAGAGGATTGCGTTGTAGCGATAGGAGTGGGTGAAAAAAAACCGGTAATCGAGTATGAAAAACTTCGTATCTATTTATTTTTCGATCTGTCTATCTATCTGTGTGTGTGTGTGTGTGTGTGTGTGTGTGTGTGGTCTTATGTGCTTGATCCTAAATGTGCTTTTACATTAATATACATAGCATCAGTTGAGCGTCGTTTCGTTATACACAAAACGAAGAATTCATTTGTTGATTGCGATTTATTCTAGTCACATCAGAGATGTTGGTGCTACGAATGACTACGACCTGCAGCTGTGAGTCAGATGAAAAATATTTGAGTCTTTTTCCAGGGAGAGGATATTGGTCGGCAATATAATCTTCTTATGCGTTTTTGAGATATTTCTTTTTTCCTGTAACTCCCTTACCTATTAATTGACTTTCTCGTACTGTGAAGTAAATTTTTCGAAAGTGGTTTAAGTCCCAGTCATTTTTTTTTTCTTAATGGAATGTAGGAACATTGCCAAGCGGAAGGTCTAATCTGGTGCTTGATTTGGTCTGTCATATACATATGATTTTTTTCAAACGTCCGTCTTTCAAGATATCAGTCAATGGTAATTACGTATTCATAATCCTTTATGAAACTCAAAGTTTCGATCTTTCTCCTCCCGAATTGGATCCGAACTTCGAAAGTGGCATAAAAGAGTTCCAAGGAAGTCTAAATTTAAATCGTTTTGGCGGGAAAGTTTTCTTTTTCCCTGATAATGTCCAAACCCTTTTGCCCTTATTTCCATTTTATGGTCGACTTGGTATCAGCTCGGAGGGTGGAGGTGGGTGGGTGTGGGGGCATCACGCCCATTATATATGGAGTATATGGGCAAGTTTGCCCGGGACCTCTTGTGTGGGAACCTCTCGCCCTTTTTTTTTTTTCTCTCTCTCTCTCTCTCTCTTTTTCTTTTACCCGGGACAGGATCGCTGCCAATATTCAAGAGAGGATTAGCGTTAATGAGGGCCACAGGTACCCGGCTCCTTTGTTAGTTATTTAAGCTGGTGAAAAGGAGTGGAGGAAGAGAGAGAGAGAGAGAGAGAGAGAGAGAGAGAGAGAGAGAGAGAGAGAGAGAGAGAGAGAGAGAGAGTGTGTTTGCCCTTTGTTCCCAGACAACCTCGTCTGCCCAGAAATGTTATTAGACATCAGGACTTCTTTTGGCAGATAACATCCCCATACGTCACACTGTGCAGGTTATGTCTTCTTCCTGTGCACTACTCTCTCTTTCTCGTTCGAGTCGCCACCAGAGACACCAGTTGCAAACAGTAGCTGTCTCCCAAACACCATCAGCTGACTACAGATTTGCGCTCGCTCTCTCTCTCTCTCTCTCTCTCTCTCTCTCTCTCTCTCTCTCTCTCTCTCTCTCTCTCTCTCTCTCTCTCTCTCTCTCCAGTCCCTCCGAAGAACGAAGAGCCTGCAGTAGGAGGATGGAGGACTCACCACGCACTGTAGAAGAGATGTGAGCATGGAAGACGTGAGCAAACAAGCCACTTAACGGTAAAGCTGGTGAATATGGATGAAAGACACGGCAGTCCTGCATTATGTTATGCTAATTTGTTGCCTGGAAATGAGACATCGGAGGATGGCCTTCATCCTAACCAAGAAAGGGATTAAGACGTGCAATTGTATATGTACTTGACTGGGTTTGATGAGGTGTTGCTGGGCCTTACATGACTGTACAGACCCCGCGAGCGACAAGTCACCTTTCTACAAGCCTGTATTGCGGTCAGGAAACAGAGAGGAGTGAGTCAAGTGAAGGGCCTCCACTTACCTCAGAGGAATCCATCGTATCCCTTCTCCTCCCCTGGAGTGCAGACTCGAAAATGCACACAGATGTCCTTGGGTTGTAAAGTGACAATGATGTCTAATTTGGGTTGTCATGTGATAATGATATCTATTTGGAGTTGTCAAGTGATAATGATATCTGTTTGGGGTTGTCAGGTGATAATGATATGTATTTGGGGTTGTAAAGTCATAATGATATCTATTTAGGGTTGTCAGGTGATAATGATATCTATTTGGAGTTAAGTGATAGTGATATCTATTTGGGGTTGTAACGTGATAATGGTATGTATTTCGGGTTGTCAGGTGATAAGGATATCTATTTCCTTTTGTTGATATTCCCAGTGAAAAAAGAATTTATCCAACTGCATTGTGAGGGTATTGGTTGTTTTGTATTATGAACATTTGACGGTAACTTGGTACCGATAGTCGGTAAGTCTGTGCGGAGAGAAACGTTTTCTTAGTATTATAATTTCTCTCCATTTCAGTCGGATAATGATGTAGTGGTTGATATTCCTGGCTGTGACGCATTTACGGGCCGCCCAAGGTCGAGGGCATAGGTTCGAATCCTAGTTGTGGCAGTCGGTCCACAGTCAACCCAACTGTTCATCCACCATTAGGGGTTCGCCGTTGCAATGGGTACCTGACTCGCGTCAATGAGTTGGCCTTGATTAGGGCCTCAGTTGCCCGTGCCGTCTCTTATAAGATAGAAAAAGATATTTGGATGGTAATTACATGGAGATATAGCAGGTATTCTCCTACAAGGAGAGGAGAGTAGACTACGAAAGTGGTGTTCAGATGTAGTGAGAGCAGTAATGAGATCCAGAGATGTTTGAATGAAGATACGAGAGGAATGACTCGGGTTTAGGAGCTGAGGATGTGTCTTAGGTGTGGGGGCAGGATGAATGGACACGTTAATGGGTTGGTCTCGCATAGCAGATCATCTAGGTGTGTGTACAAGGAAAGAGTAAGATGCTCCCTGTGTTTTAGAATCTATGTTTCACTTATACACAGGCCATGGGTTGAGGATGTGATGAGTGGGATCTGAGACTGTAGTTTTGAATCCATACACGCCTCTCACCTTCCTGCATGATCAGGGCCTGATAAAGCATCTTGCACTTCATGGTTCCATCTCGTCCACGGGCTTCTCCTCCTCGTCCACCTCCGCATCTTACACATAAACTCTTTTTGTCAGTCTCTCGTCACTCATCCTCTCAATATGTCCAAACCATTTTGCATCCCCTCTTCAACTCTCGACTATACCTTTTTTATTACCACCACTCTCTCTCTCTCTCTCTCTCTCTCTCTCTCTCTCTCTCTCTCTCTCTCTCTCTCTCTCGCCCTCTGGTTTCTTACTCGATCAACCCAGCTCAAAACACATAAGGTCCTCGGGCATATAATTTCCGACACATCCACCATGTTCCCAATATTTTTCTCACAGGACTCACGCCTCGCACCCATACAGCATCGTCGTCCCTACTGTACCATCAATACATACCCATCTTTGCCCTCACAGACGTTGATCTTTCTTTCCACACATTCTTCACCGCACCCAGAACCTTTGTCCCTTTACTCACCCTATGATTTACTTTACCTCCCACAGTTCCATCCTCATCCATGTCCACTCCCAGGTATCTAGATTAGCCTACTTCCTCCAGGTCCAAGCCATTCAAACTTGCAATCAAACCTCTCTCTCTCTCTCTCTCTCTCTCTCTCTCTCTCTCTCTCTCTCTCTCTCTCTCTCTCTCTCTCTCTCTCTCTCTCTCTCTCCCTCCCTTGCTAAACCTCGCATTACCTCATAACTTCCTCCAGTAAAACGCTCCCCCACACTCGGACACCATCTTTGGTTTCTCGTTCGAGTCTGCCACCAGAGACACCAGTTGCAAACAGTAGCTGTCTCCCAAACACCATCAGCTGACTACAGATTTGCGCTCTCGCTCACACACACACACACACACTCTCTCTCTCTCTCTCTCTCTCTCTCTCTCTCTCTCTCTCTCTCTCTCTCTCTCTCTCTCTCTCTCTCTCAGATGGTCATGCTTTTACTGTATATATCCCCCAACATTTCACTGCAAACATTTATCATTTGGTTAAGAAAAAAAAGAAAAAGAAGGGAAAATCCCTCTTGTATTCCAAGTACTTAATTTTGACCCAGTCACTCCCTTCATCAGAGGCATTCATATATCATTAACAACCATGACCCATAACAGACAGGTAGCCTTAGGTGTCTCAGATTCAATTTACTGGGAGCTAACTGGTTTGGGGGGGCTTGTCTCCATTTTCAAAAGAGAGGCAACGACAAATTTGTTTCGTCTGTATCATCAGCGTGGCGCTACGTTTTCTGTTTGTCGCATTTTATGTTCAGATATTTACTGGGAATTTTGGATCAGGATATCAATTGCTCATTGAGGGAATCTGTTGTTTGGGTTTGAATGCTCTTTAAGGGATCTCGTTGGCAAGCAATATTGTTTACTGGTTTTCAATACCTCTCGTCATAGGCAAATGGTAGTTGCATTTGCAATGTTGTTGCAGCGATTATATTGTCGTAGTGTAATTCTCTCAATTACATGTATTACTTCTTACTCAGAATTTCTCATATGTCAGGGTTCTGTATGTGGGAGCTAATTACAATCATGACGTATTTGCTGTGGGGTATATGTTTTTCTAATATCAAATTTGTTATATGGATTTTGCCAACACGAAGCAGTGTACTGATGATGTACGATATGTTGCAGAGTGAGGTTAAGCTGATGACGAGTACCAGACCTTCCTTTTGGAGGTTTGATGTCTTCTATAAAGTACATTTGCCAGGAATTGGTTTCCCCTTGTATGCAGTACGTAACTACACAATCGCTCGTTTCATATCTGATAGGCAGCTTTACGTGGACCTTGATGCTGGAAGTCAAGAGAGACGAGGGACCGATGGAGTACATGTGGGAAAATGATCTCTCATTCTTTTCCATGGAGTGGTCTACAATACTACCTGGATTTACTTAAGCCGAAGGTCTAATTACTCAAGACTTGTGCCGCTAGCAAGACTCAGCATGAATTACTATTGTTCGTAAGTCATGGCACAGATCATAATCACGTAAAACTTCCATGTCCCTCCTCCTCAGAGTCTATACCACAGTATAAAACCAGTTGATAATCCTAAGGAAACAATGAGAAGAATACATTATCTCGCCCTGTAATTACTGAGGGACATGAAGGATTATACAGGTGTTCTAAACTTTAGGTGTGTTTGTGTATGTTTTTCAAAAACTTTTCCGTAGTGGGGAAAATATATATTATTCCTCGAAGATGATAAATGACGGAATTCTTTTCGAAAGAGCGTTGTAGCGAGGGAAAGGATATATTCCTGAAGATAGAATACCATTTTCAAGAAATCAGAAGTAAGAATATTCTTTGAAATTTGAGAGAAATGATAAGATATTCATGACTGATCTGAAAATATTCGAACACTTTAGGGATGATTAGCATTATAATATACGTATATCATGAAAGGAACAGCTGATACGTAAGGAGTTTAATATCAGAAGACACGTAACATAGCTGGAGTATCGTCAGCACTGAAGGATTCGATAACATTAGTCCGACTGTGCACACAGGCGCGAAATGTGGATTCGTTTTGCGATTCTTCTCCACCAGAGAGCTCATGGTGGGTCAAGGCGTTTGCGAACAAATGTATCTAGTGCTGATGACACGTTCCAAGGTCCAGAGATGGATGTCACTGTATCATGAAATCGATGCGACTTCTGGACATGAATTCTTGTCATCATGACTTGTGTTACTCTATGACAGTGTGATAGATACTAAGATATAGGTGTATAATCACTCTAGTATCACTCACCTGGCTGTCATTGTCACTCTTATCTTGGGTTATGATGGAGGTCAGGTCGAGCGATGGAATGCATGACATATTCATGTTCATTCTGCCTTATGACTTTCCTATAAAGATTTCCTTTAGGCTTATTATTAGTCCTGCAAGGTATTTTTTTCTACCCGTTTTAAGTCCGGCGTGTTGCCGGAGGGAGTGGAGGGTAGGGAGAGAGCCTTTGCTCTGCTATCCATTCCTTCTACTTACTGATTACATTGGAGCCTCTCTTATTTTTCTATTTTTTTCAGCGTTAAGGCCAGACCACTTCGCTTGGACCTTGGGTCTGTGTGGTCTGTGTATCTAAGTAACTTTTCTGTAGCTCATATTGACCGACTCTCTTCGTTCTTTTCTTTAAGTTCAACAAGTCTTTCCAAGCTTCAGAGGTTTCTCGTACTTAGCTCCTACTCCCTAGCCTTTCCTCCTGCCCTCTCGCGTCCAGTTCATCATTCCTTTTTCCAGATTTCATGATACCCAACCGTGTAAATGGCCTGTGAGTCTCGGGAGTCTCCTGTTCTTTCATCTTTGGCTTCGTGTTCGTCTGCATCAGAGGTCTTTCCGTGTCTATGATTCAGGTAATTATGCTTGTAATACCTGAGGATCTCTCGCACCGTCTCGCATTATGAGGCCAGGTTTCTGGAACCCTTTGATAGATTATTAAGTTCTCTTATGCGCGAGGTAATCCTGCTTATTGAACTTTTGTTTTAAGTGTTATCAGCAGCGCAACTTTGTAGGAGGCTTCAGAGTTTGGTGTCTGCCTGCCAACTTTGCGTTTTTGATTCTCAAGACTGGTTGTTACTGGCGGGTCATAATGCAGGAAGCTGGTTATTGACTGGTTGTCAGTGATTGGTATGAAGTTGTTGTTACTGAATAGTTGTACTTTTTATACGTTGGCGAGACGTATGAGGTACTGGTAACATGTGTTGTAGTCTAGTCATGGTAGTAGTTACAAGGTGGGAAGACGTACTAGGCATTGGCGACAATTATTGCTACTGATTGGTGGCACGTATTGTTACTGTATTTACATATCTATCGAGACTTATCACTGTCTCGTAGCATTTACCGTTGCTTCCGGTTATCCTGGACATTTTTACCTGATTTTAAACGGTAACACATTTTGTTACTGGTTGATGCTACGTAGTACTGTCACTAACGAATGACAAGATGTGACTTAAAAGGCTTTGGTCCATTGTCTTTTAATCTACTTGATTCACGCATTGATGAATGGTCGAAGGTATTCCTGTAAGGGGGTCTCAAGGTGTTCCATCCACCGTGGCACCTCCTCACCAGTGGTACGAACCATCAGCCACTGATGGTAATAATAGAAGCTGGCCATCGTCGCTTCCTCCTCCTCCTCTCCTCCTCCGTCATGGCAGGTCGATCTCTCTCTCTCCTCTTTATCGACGGCAATGCCAGTCTCATAAGATTACGTGACGTCATAAAGCAGCCTTAGTATACCGGAGTCATTATCTCGACGAAAGGGAGGGGGCGCTTATCCCTCATCCTCTCTCTCTCTCTCTCTCTCTCTCTCTCTCTCTCTCTCTCTCTCTCTCTCTCTCTCTCTCTCTCTCTCTCTCTCTCTCTCTCTCTCGCCACACTGGCTTTCCCTATTCAAACAGACGTGAAAATAAAGGTGTTTCTCAGTGGTGTTGGAAATTGTTGGGGGGACTCCGCAAAAATAAAAAAAAAAAATGAAACTCCTTGTGCCTTTTGGCTCTAGGAAACTGTGAATATACAAGGAAAAAAACAACGGGTTTTGACGTCTTTTATCCCTATTTTCAAAGCGTTTGAAAGATTGCCTAAGAGCAGAAATCGTGTATTCTTTTTTTTCAGCTATGAGACTCTCTCGAATAATCTTTCAACATTTATTCTTTATTCGTTTCGGTGGCCATGGATTTATTGCACGTTAAGTAAAGTGTTTAGGGGTTCGATGCAAATAGATTTTTTCAGTACGTCTTACACTTCATCTAGTTTCACAGTCAGACAGGTACACCTTTCAGTTCTCTTTCCCAGCAGACACGAGATCCAAAGGTTACTTTACCGGTCTACCAAGCTGTAGGACGGGGTTCGAATCCTCCTCACCATTAGGTCAATGGTTATCGTGAGATCATCTTGTTTACGTATGTTACAATCCTTCCTGGCTCTCCTTGCCGGAGACCAGCGCTCATGCTTGGAGTCTGTTAACAGTCAAGGGGCTTTGTATTGCGACTCTCCCTCTCCTCTTCTATCCTCATTAACTCAAAGGCCACTTTTGTTAGTTGAACAAACGCATGGTCATCTCTATGTGTCTTTCCTCTCAATCACCTGAAGGATTACCTGCGTCATTAATCCCCACCGTATTAATCTCCCGTAGTTGTTTCCCAGGGCAGGGGGGGATTAAGTCCTCATTTCAGAGAGAGACCTTTTGAAACGCTTACGTATCGCTGCCTCACATTGTCTTTAAATGTTCGTTTAAGATTCAGATAAACGCGTTTGTGACTTTTGTGAGGCGTTGTTAACGAATGTTTCGAACGAGGATTCGGATAGGAGGTTACGGTTAGACAATTTCCAGTCTTAAGATTCTGTGTACACCATTTTCTGATTATGGAATGTACGAGGAAAATTTCTTTCGATGAAAAGAAAGTGGGCCCATACAGGGGGACGATGAAGTTCAGCTCCTATACCGTCTGTGTTTTGGCAAGGAGGAGGTGAAGTGTGGTCTTGGTAACATCAAAACGTCGTTCCGTTTTGTAAGTAAAGGAGAGAAATTTGAGAGCATGGGAGCCAAAGGTCTCTCACAGACCTCTTAAAGGAGATCATCACTTGTAATGCACACACATATGTATGTATGCCAGTACTATGCACTCGTTGTGACCCATATGTTGTGTGTATTGGTACAGTCATTCGCCATTGACGTCCTTAATTTGAACAAGTGTATTCGTGACAATGTCTGACCTTATGACCGATGATACGATTTGGATTCCAAGAGTTTTCCGTTGCTCGGTCAGCCAGGACACAGTAAGATCCAATTCGAACAGTTCCGTTGTTTGGTCAGCCAGGACACAGTAAATATCTTGGACATGATTTCAAGAAGTCTTGCTTCTGCCGCTGCTGTCTAGCGGGAGGAGATGTCTCACTCCTCAAGCATGATGGAAGAAGTGGTAAGCTTTAGGACGAGAGGAGGTGCGGGGAAAGTGGTGTGGGATTTTACACCTTGGGCTCTCCAGCTTGGCAGAGAAAGTACTTGGTGAGGATATCGGGATCTCAAGATCGTTCTGGAGACTTCAGGGACCAGTAAAATAATACCAAAATATTGGGCCTCGGAACGGCGATGGTGTTTTTGTTCCAGTCCATTCGGAGACGGTGAGACCTCAGGGAGAGAATGCACTTCATTATCTTAACGCGACCTTGGTTTCGCGGCTCCCCGAATCTGCTAGGAACGATAAGGGAGCCAGCTTTCTACCTCGGCACCTCAGCCTAGCTGTTACTGGTGGTTCATCTTCCATTGTCTCAGCAGTTCTCTTGGTGGCCTCGCCTCTCTGCAAAAATCCCTATCCATACTTCGCGATATTGTTACTTTCTCTTCCTGTTTTATGGGTATTATTTGGGCCACTTCTCGTAGACTGATTGCTTTTGTCCACGCCCTTACGGTTTAGACTTGAGGTGCGCGTTTATTGGCTGCTTCCCTTAGTTACTTTATAGAGATCAACCACTCGAGAATTGGCCGTTATGATAACCTCCTCTTTCCCTCGAACAGCTAGTCTGTAGAATCTTCTTCCTTTCGTCTTTCCCTCTTTCCACTATATAGACTCTAGGCTACAAAAAGCCTGCGGAGCCCTGGATAATTTCGACTTTCTCTTATTTTCTCTTCCTGTGCCTCAAATGGACTTTGCCCGGGGAATTTCCTTGCTCATACCGTGTTTGTCACTATACAAAGTAACAAAAAAAGGGGTTTCATTTTGATCAGTTTTCCTACCACCAAATAAGTTTTGTTTGGTTCAACCTATTACGTAACCCCTTGATATCATTTGTTTTCATTTGTAACACTTGGATCCTTTCGAATGCGGCTCCAGCAGGTTTAAGTCAGCGTTTGCGTTCCACATAGGAGCAGCGTAAGGTGGGTTCTTTTGGAATAAGGTGTTCGAAGATGCTGCACTCTGCAATCCATTCCTCCATATGTGTGTGTGTGTGTATATATATATATATATATATATATATATATATATATATATATATATATATATATATATATATATATGTATGTATGTATTATGTATGTATTTTTGGACTGAGTGCTTTGAAAGGCTGTTCAATGTGATAGATGAGTGGGTGGTAGATGTGGGGTGTCTGTGGCGTGGAGGTATGCGAAATGAGTGTCGGCAATGACACATGGGTTGATGATACCGTAGACGTATACAGTACCTAACGTAGCTTTTTCAAAATGCCTTGAGAATACTTGAGGAAAAACGATAACCTGGATAGGGTAAATGGGGAAGGGCATGAGGAAGACCTAGGGGAAACCTATGGAAGACCTTCGAAATATACGAGAACCAAGGAAAGACTTCGGGAAGACATGGGGAAGACCCGATGAGGAGCTGGACATGATTTGTGGACTTGAAATAGTCCTGGGAAGGACCTTGGGAAGACCTGTTTATGCGGTAGTTTCTTGTCACGGATGAAACAATGGGACATAGAGACCCCAAATTTTGGTTTAGAGTCTTTATAATCTGGGTCAGTTTTTAAGGCACTGCACGTTGGCTGTGAGGGTCATTTGGAAGCAACCAATCGCCACTGTTTCTTCCCGGGCGAGGCCGGGGGTCCTACTGGGGTGTGTGTGTGTGTGTGTATATATATATTTTTTTTTTTCATACTATTCGCCATTTCCCGCGTTAGCAAGGTAGCGTTAAGACCAGAGGACTGAGCCTTTTAGGGAATATCCTCACTTGGCCCCCTCCTCTGTTCCTTCATTAGGAAAACTAAAAAAGAGAGGGGAGGATTTCCAGCCTCCCGCTCCCTTCCCTTTTAGTCGCCTTCTACGACACGCAGGGAATACGTGGGAAGTATTCTTTCTCCCCTATCCCCAGGGAGGATATATATATATATGCGTGTCGTAGAAG